>NC_051156.1:226943618-227243618 GCF_013339745.2 Dermacentor silvarum
CTTTCTTATGTTCCGTGTGTGTTGGTGTGTGTGTTTTATGGTTTAGATAGTAATAGTAGGCAGCTGGTCTAATAGCCGAATTGGGAGCTTCAACAGAAACGGTGATTTTACAGTGCCGTTGAAAAAATGTTTCGGCCGTGGAACACAACTGGCGTGGCCGAGTTCTGAAGGGCAAGCATCTCTGCCTAGGTGGCCGTACAGTTACCAGCACGCACCTTTACACATACACTTTACCAGCAGAAACACCCATTCTCGCACATAATGTGACTCGGTGAGTCATAACGATTGCTCGCCAAATGAAAAAGTAATCGTCTCAAAGAATTGCTTATCTATTGAGCACCCGTTTGCACCCTATGTGCTTGAACCATTTCATGTTGAACCAGTTACCATTATTATTTTTTGGGGTTCAGGTTCGGTTTGGATTCAAGCACATTCTGAGAATATTGGTTCGATTTCGGATTCAGTTCCGGCTAGAATTCCAGTTCGGGTACGGTTTTCGGTTCAGATTTGGTTAAGCACCCTGCTTTCAATATGTTTTAACAATTTTTGCAGTTGTAATGTGCTTAGCCAGTGCATCTTATTTTCTGTGCAGGGTCCCCTTCCACTTGATCAGAAGTTGCTTGGTGAGCGTGCCATGAAATGTCGAGCATATGCGAAGGCACTCCACTACAAGGAGGACGAATTTCACAGAGGTCCTACTACTGAGGTGTTGGAAGCTCTGATTAGGTACATGAAATTAAGAAGTATTACTTCAGGGGTTCTGTGAACTCTTTTTTTTTTTTGTCTTCACTTACATGGTCGTCTAGAGGCGTTGTCACTAAAACACCGCACAGATGATGCCATGTTTGTTTGAAAGCAAGAAGGGCGACCTGAGAACACAAGGAAGACCTGCTGCCAATAACAGTGCAGAAATTAAAACGGCTACTGCCATCTATGTTGTAAATGGAAAAACATCCTTTGACGCCCTCTGTTTGTCAAAAGCCATTCAGAAAGTGGCAGAATACCCATGATGAGGTGAACTGGTGAGAAGCCAAAAAGTGATTACTCATGACGAGCTGAGGTCATTAAGGTCCTTTAAGGGATTAACAGAACCTTAAAAGGGTCTGAACTTGAGCTTGTTGGTATGGCTTCATAACAGGAAAACAGCGTGAAAAAAACAAGACCTGAAAAAAAGGCAGGACAGGTGCTGAACCTCAATGCAGTCTCAGCGCAGGCGCAACATTTACACTCTTCAATTAATGATTGGAACAGAGACATGTTGTCGGAACAAACTTTGAAAATTTCATTTGCTGAAATAGTACCAGCAGGACATTTTCAAACCTGTTTTTGCTTCTCATCAGCTTTTATCTGTTGTCTGGGAAATTTGTTGGATGGAGTTTCATTTCTCTAAGCATTTTTTTGTTTTGCTTCCTTGGGCAGCATCAACAACAAGTTGCAGCAGCCTGAAGCTGCTGCTGGTGTCTTGGAATATGCAACCAAGTGTCATGCAACAGACCTGGTTGGTTGTCTTCTTTGCTTTCTTCTTCTTCTTTGTGCTCGTGTGGGTGCTGTATTGCTCTTATTTCCTGATTCGGCCAGTGCACTGTTCATAGAAGTGCATTCGTAAGAGTTTTCAGAGGAATAACTTAGTTGCACTGGCTTGTTACTTTTTTTCCTACAAAATTTCCCGAACTGACATGTGCCCCACTGTCTGCAGAGAGTGAAGGAGCGCTGGTATGAAAAGCTGCACGATTGGGAGAATGCACTGAGAGTCTATGGAAGGGCACGAGAGCAGAAGCCAGACGATGTGGAGCTTATCTTGGGTCAGATGAGATGCCTGGAAGTTCTTGGCGAGTGGTACGTATCACTTGACATGGTTGGCCTTGCGCAACAGATAAGGTCCCATCTAGCAGCAATGCTCAAACAGCAATGTTTTTTCTTTATCCACAGGGAGCAGCTTTACCAGTTGGCGAGTGGAAACTGGAGCAATAGTTCAAACAGCAACCAACAAAAGATGGCTCGCATGGCATCAGCAGCTGCTTGGGGCCTTGGTGAGCTGACAATGGACAAATAATTTACCCCTTCTCATGTATGTGTGGTTGCATGCATGTGTGTGCCACACACACACACTTATTCAAACTCATGGAATAGCCAGTTTTGTTTGACTTACCAAAACCCAAATAGGATATGGTGTAAAACAACATTAAAATTGTGCACATTTATAATTGATTACAATTGTAATTTATAAAGATTATAATTGACCTAATGGCAAATAACTTGTGGTGACGCTTGTCAGCATACAGAGAAACCTGGATATCGAGCATGTTCCCATTTTTATTCATACATTATGAATAATCCTCCCATCAACTGTTTTTGGCTTGCTTGATGTGACCTTGAAAGCCATGAAGTTTGTAACACTAACTTGGATGGTTTCTTTGAAATAAGTGTTCTTAGGATGCATTGAAGACACTGCAGGGCCAAACAAGATTTTGAGATTTTCTTTAACTCGCCTAAATTATGACGACACTAGTATTTTATAATCATTTGTGACCCGCCACGGTGGCTTAGCAGCTATGGCGTTGCGCTGCTAAGCACGAGGTCGCAGGATCAAATCCCAGCCGGGGCGTTCGCATTTCCATGGGCGCAAAATGCAAAAACGCCCGTGTCCCGTGCATTGGGGGCACGTTATAGATCCCCTGGTGGTTAAAATTAATCCGGAGTCCCCCACTACAGCGTGCCTCATAATGAAATCGTGGTTTTGGCACGTCAAACCCCAGAATTCAAAATTCAGTAAACATTTGTGACACAGGGGGCCAACACTATATTTTTTGTGGTTGTGGGGCTAATGTGACATTTGCTTGAAATAATATTCATTGAAGTTGGGGCGCTTTTTATTGCGTTTGTAAAAACAGCTGTTGCTTGGAGTGTTAAAATGTTAATGTCA
This sequence comes from Dermacentor silvarum, assembly GCF_013339745.2. Lineage (NCBI taxonomy): Eukaryota > Metazoa > Arthropoda > Arachnida > Ixodida > Ixodidae > Dermacentor > Dermacentor silvarum. Next base: position 226,946,542 of record NC_051156.1, read on the forward strand.
GCACGATAAACTGTTTGCAATGATGATTTGTTGCTGTCCTTCAAGTAAGTTGTCTGTTTTGATGCTGTTAGGCCTAATAAAATATTCCACTTTTCCTGTTAAGATTTTCAATATGGCAAATCAGTTCTGCAGAAATTCGCAAGGAATGTTACAAACGGGAAAATTTTCACATCACACTGACAGGAAAGCAGCATGAAGCAGCAGCATGAAGCTGCAAGGGAAACCCCATACAGGCTTTTCAGAAAGGAAGGTTCACAGTTGAAGAGACCTGCCGTGGTTGCTTAGTGGCTATGGTGTTGAGCTGCTAAGCACGAGGTCACGGGATCAAATCCCGGCCATGGCGGCTGCATTTAGATGGGGGCAAAATGTGAAAACACCCATGTACTTAGATCTAGGTGCACGTTAAAGAACCCCAGGTGGTCCAAATTTCTGGAGTCCCCCACTGCCGCATGCCTCATAATCAGATCGTGGTTTTGGCATGTAAAACCCCATAATTTTTTTTTACAGTTGAAGCAACTCTTGTCCTGGTTTAGGGATTTATCTTGGGGCCAATGACATTCGCAAGCACTTGTATTACACTCAGAGCTGAGTAAGCTAGCAGATCACAGCACGCGGGCAAATCACTTGGGAACTCGAAGCATAGGGACACCGAATGTGGCAAATCAGTTCTGTGGAAATCTGTGAGGTGGAGAAGGTGCAAGGAAAGGGAAAAATTTCCAATCACCCAATATCATAAGAAGCCAACAAATGACAACACAGGGGAAATTACTTATCCTTACTAATGGAATTAAAGAACTGATAAATTATGGAAATGAAAACGGATGAAAAAACAACTGTCCGCAGGTGGGGAACGAACCCACGTCTTCGCATTACGCGTGCGATGCTCTTATCATTAAGCTACCGCGGAGCCGTTTTCCCATCCACTTTCTGGGGTATTTATGTTTCAGAACTAGGAACTAACCCTGGGAGTGTTAACCAGCGCCACCACTCGCAAACCTAGAAACCTAGGTTTGTGAGTGGTTTAAAAATGTTCGCAAAGCATAGTAAATTAACACATGGCTAGTGCGCGCGAGCGCGACTCACGAGATCAGTCCTACATGGCAGCAGGGCAGACACACACACAGCTCTGCTTCTCCACAGGCCAAAAGCGAGAAAAACTGGCAAGAACTCCAGACAGGTGCTGCCATCTGTCGGGCGGCTGGCGAAGTGGACGTGAGTCTCGGAGGACACCTCACAGCAGTTGCTCACGCCGACGGCATAAACTACTATTGAGTCACTCACGCAGTGCTGAAGTACCCCGCAGCTGCCTCGCCTGTGTGCGCTCTTGAAAAAGCAAGTTTACAGAGGAAATGCCAAATAATTCTTGCACAAGTGTCTGGTGCAGAGCGAAATCTTCACGCTACGGTTCGCGAAAACCTGACCGGCACTTCCACGGCTGCCTGCTCTTCTTCGTCGCTTGACACGGAAAGCTCGTAACCGTAAACGGTAATATTTTTTGCCAAGTTGGAATGGTCCTTGTCTTCAGACGTGTACTCATCGCTGGTAGAGGCACCAGAACTCGAATTCATGCTCACGATGGCAGCGTCGGTGCGCTTCGAATGACCGCGGCTGGCTGGCTGGCTATCCGACGAGGGTGTCGTGACGTCACGCCTTCCAACTTCCGCGGGTCGGGCGACGAGGCGCGCGCTCACAAAAACGCCAAAAAAAATAAAGCCATCGGCTCAAAAATGAGCTAAGTGACTACTTCTTTTCGGAGTAATCACACACTGAGGATTCATTTTCAGCATTTTCGTTAAATTTTCAGATTTTGTGTCCGTATCCCTTTAACTCTTGTTCTGCTTGGTGTTTGCAGAAAAGTGGGACACCATGGAGGAGTATGTGCAGGTGATCCCTCGTGAAACCACCGACAGTGCCTTTCACCAAGCAGTCCTTGCCGTACACAAGGAAAACTTCCAAGGTGCACAGCAGGTATGAGGGAATGATGCATCTCTTGAGATATGGCTTTTTCTCGGACCCTGCATTTCTAAGCAATATCCAGGCTATAAGAAGCTCAGGGTCACGGCGCAAACTTGCCGTGACTCTTAAGTTTTCAAAATCTTTCACAGGTGGTCAATCATGCCGAGCCCGACAATGAAACAGATTGGCCTTACGATAGCCCACCTTCCATAAAGAGGGAATAGCTCTTCTGTATCTTGGATAAAAACTGTAAAGCAAAACTTTCTTTGCAAGAATTAAAAGATTGTCGCAAAACACAAGTCCACTATAGACAGAAACTCGTTGGTAGTCAGTACATCAGAACGTCACTAATTCATTAGTTTCAGAGGTAATAAAAGCACTTGATTCTATTCAACAGAAATTATATTGATAAAAAAAATACTTTCCAGGCCTTCATGAACTAGAACTGAGCTGTAATTAATGCTGGCATATTAATTTGGCGTTCCCTTTAATAAGAGTAGACTGTCCTGTATACCACGATTTCTTTGTGTACCTAAGTTACTGATACCTTTTCAACATTCTTGTTAGGCAATGCTAGGAGACTCCTGAGCGTGTGCAGCACCATATATTTTAGCCCAATATTTGGAAGCAATAAGTTGTATAAAAAGATGTCTTATAATCAATATTCATTGTTCTTTCCTTGATTTAATTTGAAATTCAGTTTGAAGTCTACTATTTGGTATTGGCACACACCTATTTCTTGGAGCTCAACTTTCACACAGAGATAGGATTTTTCAGTGTGCTGCTGCAGTTTTTATCCAGAATGAATCGGTAGGCATCATCTGCATTGATGCGAAATCAAAGTAGCTTCATCTCAGTGAAAGGATGGTGAAGTCATTTGGCATTTGGAGTTGAATAACCATTCTTTATGCTGTTGTCTGTGCAGCAGGCATTTAGCCTTTCAAGGTCAGATGGCAAAAACAGGTCTACAAATCTTACAGGAGCCCACTTTCGTGATGTCATTTTTTTTTTTTTTTTGACCTCACAAAAAGCTTTGTGCAAAGAAGGTTAAATGACTTGAAAAGTGTTTTCTTAAACCACATGTAAACATACAGCTGTAAGTGCCAAAGGGCTTGTTCGTGCTTTACCTAGCTTTGTGCTCCAACTCCATAATTGGTGTGACACATACTTAGGACATAGATTCTCCATATTTTGAGTAGAAAGCAGTTAGTAGTATCTTTCTGTTTACAGGTGCATTAATTTCTTCTCTTCATGTGTGCTTTTGTTTGTTTCAGTTCATTGACAAAGCAAGAGACCTGATAGACACAGACCTTACTGCCATGGTTGGAGAAAGTTATAGCCGAGCATATGGGGTGTGTATGAATGATGCAGATACTTGCAATGTGAAACTTTTTTTTTTACTACAATATACTGAAATTTAGCTAATTGTTTGCCCTATCTTTATTGGTATACTTGAGTAATAGGGGTGCATTGACACTCAATTACAAATTAAATAATTAAATTTGCAACTTGAGCATCTACTATTTAGTTTCTCGATTAATTCGTATAGCCTCCATACAGTGAAGCTTTCCAGCAACCCATGCGCCATCTGTTGTAGTGCCGCCAAAGCACAAAGCAGTTAGGCACCCCTCATGCGAATGAATGCAGGCACATCACTTTCCAAGACGTGGTTTAGTCCTGGAACATCCCTTTTCAGAAATAGGAACATTGTTTATGCCAATGATGTTGCAAGCAGGTCTGCTGTGAACAGGTAAAGTTTCAGTGTTAGGGGCTCTGTTATTGTAATATATCTTTGTTTTTCCCTGAATCAACTTGTTGTTCTTCCTGAAAACAGAAAAGCACACTCATAAAATGCTTCTTCCAGAGCTTTACCAGTGCACAAAAAGTACCGTATTTACTCGCATAATGAACGCACTCGCATAATGAACACACCCCCCACTTTCCTATCAAGAAGTGTGTTTTTTTCTTTTCATCGCATAATGATCCCACTCGGAACTTGCTACCGTTAAGTAGGAGAGACTCGGTGCAATTCGGAGACTGATATGGCATCCGGCAGATACGATTGTATCGGATGCCTTATCGGACGCCGAATCGTACCGTGCGTCACCTACATTTATTGCGATAGCAATCATATGGATACTCCAGGCGCATTTTCGCCGTTGGTGCCGACGATTGCAGCTCAATCTCTCGCGTTCGAGGGAGGAAAGCGGGAAGGAAACGCGCCATATTCTGTCGCGCACATGGCGCCGGAGGGAGGGGAGCGGCGCAGCAACTGCGCATTGCGCGGTTGCGTGCGTCCTATCTTGAAAGCAATCTGTTTAGGGTCTGAGTCTAGGTGCAATGGCGGCTTATACCTTTGCGTGTGCTCCGTTCTCGCCGCTCACTTTGCTTTGATGCTATACACGGCACGAAGCTTATTTCGCTCGCTGTTGCTCACGCCAGCGTTTTGACAGCGAGTGTCTGCAGTCATCAAGTGTGATGTGTTTATGTTTGCCTGTGCGCGCTGACACTCTGCTTGTTAATCTACATAGTTAGTCAATCTTTACAAGATTATACGGCTGATAAAAATACTATGCTCACTTCGTATAGCTGTCTTCGTACTTGCTCTCGCAATCGATGGTTCACCTTTCGGGCGAAATTGGGACTTTTTAGAGTAGGCTGCGGGAAAAAAAATTGCTAAAAATTTTACCCCACATAATGAACGCACCCCCCAACATTGCGCATATTTTTCAGGAAGAAAAGTGCATTCATTATGCGAGTAAATACGGTAAACAAAATGTTTTGCTGCCGACGAAGGAAAGGATGTAGAGTGGCACTAACATTGCTCATGGCTGCCACCTATGCAACATTGCATGCATGGCTGTTTCAAAAGGTGAAATAATCTTGCAGGCCTGAAAATCAGGCATTCAAAGTATCAGTCGGCAACTGAACATGCAATTTGCCAAATGCTAGAAGAAAGGAAAAAAATTTTTAAATTATTGATGTAAAATACAGCTCCAGGAGATTTTTGTTGGTGTTGACTCCAAGAATATACAATTAATGAAACAATCCCTCTGGTTGTCATTTGCAAACCCATTTGACTGCCCATTGTTTTCGTACGACTATGCGTGCCATTCAACCGTGCGTGAATGTCCTGCCTCCTGTTACGGGCTAGTTTCGTGTTCCTTCTTTCCATAGCCTTTGGTTCTGGGTGCCATCCGTGGACATGCATCAGTCTCTTCTTACAGCTTTATGCAACCCATCACTGCACTAGCTCTGAATTTATTCGATGGGCATGCAAATGTCACAGGACCAGTCTACAGGCCATTTCGGTTGCAAATGCATTCCCATGTACAACAGAGTTGACAGAGAAAAAGTGGGGCATGTCTTGTAAACTTCTGCCTTTCTGGCTTCAGAACCCTTGGCAGGTAGCAGACGGCAGAGTAGCTGCTTGGGCTGGTTGGTGAAAGTAGGCGACACTGAACCCAAGAGTGAAAAAGCACCTGCTTTTTACTGTTGTTTCCGGCTGTGGTCAAGCTGTGCTATCCTCACAGTAGATAAGTGCCGAGCGATGACATCAAATCAGATGATGTGCAATTTGCACTTTTGTCTGTCACATGGATTGGCCTTAATGTGCTAACAGTGACCCACAGAACCCACCTCAAGGGAATAAAAAAAGAAAGAAATAAACATTTTTGTGGAGCGTTAGGTAGACAGCCTATTGATAAAATATTTTCCATGGCTGCAATCGGTGCTGGCTGATTGATTTGGTGTAATAATAGCAGTAGGTGACAGTTAATAATAGTAGACAATATTGAACATCTCCATCCATTGTTAAATAGCCAGCTGGAAGAGTTACTAACAAAAGTACACTCCGAAGCATGTGCAACATCTGATTTTCTTGCACAAATTCATTAACATCAAAGTTAGTGTTAAATTTTCTGATAATAAATATTTGGCTTCTTTTTTTTTTCATTGGATTCGATTTGGTATTTGATTCAAAATCTGATATTTGTTGTTCGTACACTCCTGGTAGATAATACCTGAAATGTATGGTGCAGTCCACTGTTAAGGGGATCAGAAGAACGGCTCGCTGTCTCATCGTGCTCCGGCTCCACTAGCAGCAGAAAAAGTGACAATTTGTTGTGCGTGCACGTAGAGAAGAGCCAGCCCCACATACTTTAAGCCATCTGTGGCAAAGCAGTGTTTCAAGACTTGCGAGAAAGATAAATTCGCAACTTCCTCACTTATATTTGTTCCTTTTAAAAGTGGACCATACATATATATATATATATATATATATATATATATATATATATATATACCGTAAAATTCCGAGCAAGCGCCCCCACCTGTGCAAGAGCCCCCCCCCCGTAACTTCACTGCTAATTTCAAATTTCCGCACCATTCTGGAAAAGCGCCCCCCCCCCCCCACCCCTTCCCCCCTCTTGCTCCCCACTAACACTGGCCTGCCACATCCAGTCCACGAAAATAATGGCAAATTCGGCAAGTCACACCCGGGCGCCCCAGTGGCCACACGTGCGCATCGGGGCGAACTGCGGCTGGCGGTCTGTAGCACGGTGTTGTCTGTAGTTCACGGACCGCCGGCCGACGGCGAGATCTGCCTCTCACACGGCACAGAGGATTTCCCTGTGGCACCGCGACGTGACCACTCGGCGACAGAGGAGTGGTCGCAGCTACGCTCTGGCGTCGCCGGCAGCTTCACCGCTGCTTATCGCTCGCCACCGATATCGTCACTAGGCCTTTTCCAGTTCACTTCGAATCTGTAGGAGACGGCGCTTCAGAACAAACTGCCGACGCTCCTTAGCAGCAATATTTTGTTACCGTCGTTGCCGCTTTACGCTCTCGTCGCAATAATTTCACACGATGAAGAAAACATGCTGATATTTGCGGCGCCACCAGCTGCGATGCGAGCATGGCTGAGCCACGGTTCGCTGTCCGCCGTCGGTAGCCATGCACTGCAGCTGAGCGTGACTTGTATTGGAACTCTCATTAGTGCTAAATGTTTCACCGTGGACATGGTTTTTAATAAAGTGGAGATTACGCGTCACTTTACTCTAGCGGACATAATTTTGCCTGGAATAGAAGCTGCATAACCAATGTTCGTGTCGCCGGTCGCGGCAACGCGTCGGTGCAGCGTCGATGCGCTCTTTCTGTAGTTCTTACGGTGGTTTTGAGAGTGATAAACACCACTAACAAATATTTGGCCTAATAAAGTTCATGTTCAATAAAATTTTAATGCTATTCCCTCTGGGCTTCTTTTTTTTTGCGGGAAAATTTTGTCGTTGCCAACTTGCATTCCGGGATAGCGCCCCCCCTGACATTGCCGGTAATTTCGACTTGCTTGAGGGAGGGCGCTTGCTCTGAATTTTATGGTACAGTTAAACCTGGATATAACGAAATTGACAAATTCCCCAAAAACTTCGTTATAAAGAGGATTTCGTTATGCAGGTTTGGCACGAAAATTCGAAAAAGAAACGCTTACCGTATTTACTCGATTCTAACGCACCCTCGATTGCAATGCGCACCCATTTTCCGTGACCAAAAAAGAGGGAAAAAAATCCTTTACAGTACCGTGCACCTCATGCTTTCATACAGAAATACAACTATCGCTCAAGATTTACTCCCAATACACTACAGATGGCGTCGTATAGTGTCACCTAGTGTCAGGTTAGTGAAGTGAAGCGCAGAGACTTACGCAGTAACCAAAGAGTGGCGCTGCCAGCGCGTTGAAAAAAAATTTTTTTTTTTTTTACTTCGGCAACATCAACTGGCAAAGGAGAGTGCCGGCTTGGTGGGCTAGGCCAGCTGCAGCAAGCGGCGGGATCAGGTTTGTATGAAGGGGGGGGGAAAGGTCACGCCCACGATGGCAAGATCGCCGGGTCGAGGGATGCAGGCCCGCCTCGCGCACGCTCGCATGCACACACACGTGCGCTCACTCTCACCTCACAGTCGCCGTGAATCTAGCGTGCCAAGTGCGACACCGCCGCTTCGCATTTTGTCGCAGCGGAGAAGGTGCTTCCGGTTACCGCTTGCATAAAAATGACAAAATTTCGGGTGAAATCTCTAGGTTGTCGGGAGGGAAAATTTGTTATTTCGAGGGGGTCTCCCGCTGCCACTTCGTTATGTAGAGGTCTCAAATACGAGTGCTTCTATGGAGTAACGGAGGGGAATAGAAAAACTTCGTTATATCCGGGAATTCGTTATATGGAGGTTCGTTATAAGCAGGTTTAACTGTAATAAGTTATAGTTGACGTTTTCATTTCGTTATTTCACCATAATACAGGCTATGGTGCAAGTGCAGATGTTGGCTGAACTAGAGGAAGTGATTCAGTACAAGCTTGTGCCTGAACGAAGGGAAGCAATCAAGCAGAAATGGTGGGACAGGCTGCAGGTAAGTGTACATTTATGATTTGTTCAAGGTTTTATGTAGTGGTGTGCGAATATTGTAAACTTTTAATCGGTTGGTATTCGATTCGATTCTAAAGGCATCTTTACTATCGAAGTATTTGAACCCGCGCCCCCCAAAAAATCAAGATGTATTTAGAACGTGTTTTACTACAAAGTTACAGAGCAATCACGCTGTTTCTTGAACGGTGCTTACTACAGTAAAACCCCAGTGATACGATCATGGCTGGTACGAATATCAGTGTGATACGAATTTGCAACATTTCTTGGCCAAAATACATTCCTTACAATATGAAAAAACATCAGCTGCTCCGAATTCGTTGCCGTGCCGCTGCGGATCATTCCAACGCGTGAGCAACAGTGGCAGTGGCGGCCAAGCCAGCGGAGCGACTGGCAGAGACACGCCGGCACAGTGGGATCTGGGCAGGATCCATAGTCTCCAAGCAACCGGCTACGTCACGCGGCTGTGCAATCTCATTGGTCCCCCTGTCGAGAAGATTGGACCACATCACAGCCTGATTCACCACTGCAGCAACGATGACTGCTGCAGCAGTCACAACGGCCAAACGCTCCTTGCACTCGACGTGCTGAGGTGTTGAGTGGCGTGCAAAAACATTCGTGAGGTCATGTGCATGCTCTTTTACGCCTTCTAGAAGGCGATCATTGACGATTTGGGCAAGAAAAAAAATTCACGCAGAAACTCCACTGGGAGTTGTCCAAAAAGTATGTGTAAGCATTGTGCCAATTGCTCATCTCCATGCAGCGCAGTGTCATTGTTAGTGTTATGAAACTTGATCCGGCCAGTATGAACGACTACTGCGGTGACACAAACAGGTGTGGACGGCGGCACAAAGTGCATTGATAACGCAAGCAAAGTAAGTACTGCAGGTAACGGCGCCAGGTTCACTGATGATGTTCCGATCATTCTAAGACGTTATTGCTCTTTAGCACCTTATCCATCCGTGTCGAACCATTATGATATGTGACAGTGGCCACCTTTCAACTCTTAATATGCTTGACCACAATATTTTGCTTATGCTTCACCGCATAACACGGCTCCATTGCGGCAAAGCTGATTTAAGAGAACCAGCTATTATTCTACGCATATAAGACCCTTGCTGGCTCCAAAATAACGCTACACTTGGTGGATCTTGCCAGTGTGCATGGGTCCCACTAGGCTTCGGGTGCTTCGCCAACTGCTCTATGCACACATGCAGCAGCACCTGGCTTGTGCAACTTTGGTCCCTTATTGCAAACTGTGTTCACTTACTACAAACTTCGGTCGCTTACTACAACATGCCGGTCGCTTGTTGCGACATGGAAGCTGGCTGCACAGCTAAATTTACGTGACTGCCACGTTCAACCACAACGTACGATGCAGTAACATTACAGATTGGCCACATATCAAGGGGAGCATAATACGTAAAAGTCAATGGGATTTAGGTCGGGGCCACGAAAACACGACGTAACAGCTGGGAAAATTCAGCAGCGAGGAACGTTATCAATGTTAGGAATTTTTTATTTTAAAAGTTAATTCATTTTTTCCTTCATTTTGATATGTTTTGATGATACAAATTTTGGGTGATAACAAATATCTCACGCGACCCCGTTAAATTCTTATCACCCAGATTTTACTGTCGCTCACATTGTGCATTCGTAACGGCTGTGCCAATGTTCTTGCATAGTCGCCAACACGTGGCAATGCGGATGGAACTAAGCAAAATGTTTGTCGGTTCCCTACAGTCAGCTCGCCACAGTACAGCCACGTTATGGGGCGAAGCATATAAGGTATTGCGGCAATACATATTTGCTTTGCAGTGAAGCACAGCAAAAGTGAAAAGGGGGCACTGTCATGGGCCCGGTCCATTGCTGGAGCTGGTGGCTACCTGACACTATCAGCTCAAATACCTGTACTGTACTGTCTCTTCATGCATCTTTACAACACCATGTGCCAGGTGGAAACCTCAGTGTCTGCTACTAATCTGGCTAAGTGCCTAAAAACACGGTTTCCAAGCAACAAATTTGACCAAGCAGCAATCTTGAAAATGTTTTTAGACCCTCATTCTTGAGTATAGCCGACGACCCACTTTTTGGGTGCCCGATCTTTCAGCCATAGAGGCAATGTCTGAGGATGTCAGAAATTTTGGACGCTGGAACCCTTTGCCGTTTGATTTTTCCTACTTTATGCCATGACAACAGGTCCTAAACTGCATTAATTGAAGCCACTGCCACCACCATTTTGATAATCTTACAGCGTCGGACCAGTGCTCTCGTCATCCTCGTTGATGGCTTCGAAGCGAGGAAAACACAGCAAAAGTCTGAGAAACGTTGTATAATGCCTGTTCCCAAAAGTCAGCTTTGCCGCGGTATTACACAGTCAAGCATACAAAGTGTATTGTGGTGCAGCATACCAAGAGTGGAAAGAGGCCACTGTCACGGCACATGGTATGTGTTCGTTAATCATACACGCGCTCCCGCTACCATCTCTTGTCACAGTACAAGCATCAAGATACCTAATAAGCATACTCAAGAGCCTTCACAGCTATTTTGGACATGGTCGTGGTGATTTGAGCCCTTGAGCGCAGTAAAGGCATGCATTAATTTTTTCTGACTGCCCAATTTTTCAGACATTCTTGAAGTTCTTAGGGAGTCCGAGAAGTCAGGCGTTGACTAGTTGTGAAAAATGATGGGGTTTAACGTGCAAAAACCATGATCTGATTATGAGGCACGCCGTAGTGGGGGACTCTGGAATAATTTAGACTACCTGGGGTTTTTTAACATGCACCTAAATCTAAGTACACGAACGTTTTCGCATTTTGCCCCTATCGAAATGCAGCTGCCGTGGCTCGGATTTAATCCCGTGACCTCGTGCTTAGCCATCCAACACCATAGCCACTAAGCAACCATGGCGGTTGTTGACTAGTTGTGTATCGCCAGCATCCTTCAATGGTGAACTGAAGTAAAGAAACGTGGCTTTAGAAAAAGCAAGGAAAATTTAAACACCCAAGAACCCAGAGATGCCTTCAACAACAAAACCTCCGGAAGAATCTTCTTCCATGTCAGCACTCTGGAAAGACTTCGATAGCCTCACCAACCAGCAGGAATCTTCAGTGCCACAAGAGCAGATTGAAAAATATGTGCATAATGAAATTTGGGCCGAAAAAGAGAGCTGGTGAGTGGTAGTGTAAGCATGGTGCTCAGAGCTACCCACGGTTGGCTCGACTTGCGAAGAGAGACCTGCCAATACTAGGCACTAGTGTGTCCAGTGAGGGGCTCTTTTTGGTGTCTGGAGGAATCTGGACATGCAGGAGGGTGTCACTGCTCCACAAACATGTCGAGCAGCTATCCTCCCTTCATGTTAACATTAAATTGCAGTTGTGATACTGTCAAGCAAAAGCGTTGTACTGGATAATTTTGCTGGCCACAAAGCATAATTTTCCTGTACACTATTTGCTGTACAATCTTGTTCTTTATATTGTGAGACAAGGTTTAGGCAGTCAAAAACTCTTCTTTAATCTCTTGAGCGTGAGCCCCACCACCAGGCCCCAAAACGGTGATGATGAGAATGTACATACAGATGAGAATATGAAGCGTATGAATAATGCTCACACTAACTGCCCCGCGCGCGCTAGCGGCCAGACAGGCCGCGACTTAGCCGGGAGGGAGGCGCCGAACGAATCGTTTTAGACGCGAAACGTGAACGATCTTCGAACCACGATAACGATGGTTGGAAGAAACCTCGACGGGAGTAACGCGATAGTTCACTGGGGATGTTTGTTCATTAATAATGTAGGGGCCAAGGAAGCGCGATTCAAACTTCTCACACAAACAGGGTGTACGAATGGGCGTCCAAAGGAGCACTTCATCTCCAGGACGAAAGGAGACGTCTCGACGAGAGATGTCGTAACGTTGCTTGCGGTCTAGTTGACTGACTTGTGTGCTGAAGCGAGCATGGTGACGACATTCGCCAAGCCGTGAGACGAACTGTTCTGGTATACTGGCTGAGGTGTTAGTTGGGGCAGTTAAGAAAGCGGCGTCGATGGTGAATGTCGCCGAATGGCCGTAAACGAGGTAGAAAGGTGAGTACCTTGTAGTTCGTTGGATAGCAGTGTTGTGAGCAAACGTCACAAACGGTAAAAGTTTGTCCCAGTTGTCGTGGCTTGGCTCGATATACATTGATATCATATCTGTTAGCGTGCGATGAAATCGCTCTGTTAAGCCATTTGTTTGAGGGTGGTATGCGGATGGTGTCTTATGAACTGTGCCACAAGCTCTGAGTACTTCTTCGATCATTTGTGACATGAAAGTCTTGCCGCGATCACTCAACATTACACGAGGTGCACCATGACGCAGCACAATGGCATCCAGAAAAAAGTCGGCAACGTCTGAGGCCGAACTCTGAGGCGGTCTCTGCGTACCGTGTGAGGTGGTCGACAGCTGTCACGATCCATCGATGACCTGCTGGCGTTATGGGCAGAGGTCCGACCAGGTCGATTCCAACGATGGCAAAAGGTGTCTCGGGACATGGGATGGGCTGTAAAAGGCCAGCCGGAGGCGAAGTCGGTCGTTTTCGCCGTTGACACTGGACGCAAGAAGCGACATACTTGGCCGCAAAGGTGGACATGCCCGGCCAAAATAAACGGCTCCTAACGCGGTGGTATGTTTTGTGGAAACCCAAGTGGCCAGCGGATGGGTCGTCGTGAAAGGCTTCAAGGATTTGTGTGCGCATCGAACGTGGAAGAACAGGTACTCAGCGGTGGCCGTCGGTGTTGTAAATGTAGCGGTGCAACACATCGTTGTCGAGCTTAAATAATCGCATTTGTCGACGTAATCGGGCATTCGGTGCAGAAATAGTACCGCACAGGTGTTGGATGATGCGGCTGCAGTAGGGATCAGAACGTTGACATGAGGCGAACTGAGTTCCGTGATTAGATGGCGTGTCAGTAACCGCTAGAGGTAATAACGTAAGTGGAGACTTACTCTCATTATCAAGTGGCGAGCAATGGAGAGACGTCCCCGAAGATAATAGTGGCAGGGGGCGGCGAGACAGAGCGTCGGCATCTTGATGCTTTTTCCCAGACTTGTAGACAACGTCAAAATCATACTCTTGTAATCGGACCACCCAGCGGCCAAGGCATCCAGACAAATTTTTCATTGATGACAACCAGCATAAGGCATGGTGGTCGGTTATGACTGTGAAGTGGCATTCATAAAGATATGGTCGAAACTTTTGTATGGCCCAAACTACTGCGAGGCATTCCTGCTCTGTTATCGAGTAGTTCTTTTTGGCAGCCGTTAATGCACGACTGGCATAAGCAACAACTCTCTCTCGTGTAGTGGTATCACACTGTAGAAGGACAGCACCAATCCCATGACCACTAGCGTCTGTGTGCAAACAAGTTGGTGCGTTCTCATCGAAGTGACAGAGGACAGGGTCGGTTGTTAAGGCTTGCTTGAGGGCTTGGAAAGAAAGTTTGCAGTCGTCTGTCCAAGTGAGAGCATGCCCGACGTGAGCAACTTGTGCAGCGGCGACGCCATGGCAGCAAAATGACTGGTGAAGTGGCGGAAGTAGGATGCCAGGCCCAAGAAGCTTCTTAATTGTTTTTTATTTTCGGGGCGAGGGAAGCGAAGCACGGCAGTAACCTTGTCTGGATCCGGCCGAACACCATCTTTACTGATAAGGTGGCCCAACACTTTGATGTTCTTTCGGGCAAAATGGCATTTCTTTGTGTTGAGTTGGAGTCCAGCGTTGGAAATGCATGTGAAAACTTCGTCCAAACGCTCAAGGTGCTGACGAAACGTTGTAGAAAATGTAACGATGTCATCTAAATAACACTGGCAGGTCTTCCACTTAAGGCCACGTAAAACTGTATCGATCATGCGTTCAAATGTTGCAGGAGCATTACATAAACCAAAGGGCATGACGTTAAATTCATAAAGTCCATCTGGCGTTGCAAAGGCTGTCTTGTCCTTGTCCGCTTCATCCATGGGTATTTGCCAGTACCCAGATCGGAGGTCTAGACTTGAGAAATATTTAGCCCCCTGGAGGGAGTCAATGGCATCATCGATTCTTGGCATCGGATATACGGCTTTGCGCGTGATCTTATTAAGTGCTCGATAATCAACGCAAAATCGTACAGAGCCGTCTTTCTTGCGGACCAACACAACAGGAGAAGACCAATAACTGGACGATGGCCGAATGATGTCTCATTTAAGCATGTCGTCAACGTTGTCTGCAGTAATTTTCCATTCTGCGGAACACACGCGATACGGGCGGCGGCGTACAATAGAACTGCCTTCGGTTTCAATGCGATGCACAGCAACGGAAGTGCGTCCCAGAAGCATGGAGTAAACGTCAAATAAATCGCTGTGTTTTTGCAGTAGGGCCAAAAGGTCTTCTTTCTGCGCAGCAGTCAGATCGGGATTTATCGCATCCTTTAAAGCAGCGGCAGCAGCATGATCATCAGTTATGGTAGACGAAGGTGGTGATTCAGTGTGAAGGGGTACCAGTGAAAGAGGTTCAGTGTCACTAAAGCAAGTCGCAGTAGTGCCCTGGGAGAGCACAACTGGCGAAAAAGTAGGGTTATGAACAGCGACGAACGCTCTACCGTCCTGAAAACGCACCAGGCTAGGCGGAATGCTAAGCTCACCAGAAATGCAGTGACTGCTCGGTGCAAGGAACACATCACCATTAACAATAGTGTCGGAAGTCAGCGTTAAAATATGCTCATTCCCCGCGGGAATGAAACAGTCGGTAGACGTGACGAAACGTAGGCTGTGAGCATTGACAGTGGACGAAGATTCAGTGTCCATCATATGAATAGTGCGCTGACGACAAGAGATAAAAGCTGAAGCGGAGGACAGGAAGTCCTATCCCAAGATCAGCACGTAGGTAAATGAAGATAGCATGACAAACTGAATGTGGTGAAGGATGCCATCAATGAAAACACGCGCAGTGCAAACACCGGAGGGCTGAACAAGAACTGCATTAGCACAACGAAGGGGAGGGCCATTATATGGTGTCTTCACTTTTCGCAATCGAGAACACAAGTCAGTGCTAATAACGGAAAGCGATGCACCCGTGTCAACCAAGGCTTCAGTCTGTATACCTTCAACAAACACCAAAAGTACATTTGACGGGCGCGCCGGAGGAGTTTCACATTGTCCACTGGATGCAGCTTTCCCTCCTGAAGCTGCACAATTTAGTTTTCTGGGCGGTGATCGGAGGACGAAGTAGCCGGTCGAAGAGGGGAAGAGGAGCGCCGCATCGGTGATGGAGAGCGACGGCGCGGGAAACACAATGAACCGGCAGCGTTGAATTCCTGCGGAGATGGGGAACGTCGCGGATAATAATCGTAGTAAGAACGGCGCCGTTGTGGTATAGGGCCAGAAAACTCATGCCTCTCAAACCCATCATGCCACGCCTTTCATCCTGCTGATGGCGTCAGAAAAACCTTGAAATGTGGCCACAGATGCCACACTAGTAGCAAACAGGTCGAGGTGGGCTCCATGCATTGTAATATGGAAGAGGTGGTGGTCTTGTAGTGATAGGATTCAGAGACCTGTGCGGTACAGATGCCTGCTGTGATGGCTGCTGGGAGGGTGGCTCTATAGAGGCATCCTGGGCATAAGTGGGCGTCGGGATGGGTTTCGGGCTCGGGACTTGGGGACAGGTCGCGGCAGCTATCTCTTCCCTCACGATATGACGGAGGCCGCCACCAGAAGGGGTCATTGGACCTCAGGAGGGGTAGACGATGCGCGGGCGTGCAGTTCCTCACTGATGATGGAGCGAATCAGGGCACGTAGCCCGCTGTTGTTGGACGCCTTGAAATCAGATATGTCAGGGTGTAAGCGAAGCATATTAAGCTCATCTAGGCGCTAATGTCTGCGACGGTAGTGGGGTTCAGCACTACAAGAGCATTGAATGCCAGAGTCCCAATACCCTTGAGTAGGTGGCGTACACGGTCACTCTCTGGCATCGAGGTGTTCACGTGGCGGCAGAGGGCGAGGACGTCCTCTATGTACGAAGTGTACGACTTGCCCGAGTGCTGAACACGCTCAGCAAGCATCTTCTTGGCGATATCTGAGCGGACAGAAGAGTTCGCGAAAATCTGGCGTAGGTGGTGTTTAAACATGCTCCAGTTGACGAAATCGAGCTCATGGTTATAAAACCAAGTTCTTGCGACGCCGGTGAGGTAGAAGGCGATGTGCCCAAGTTTTCAGATTCGTTCCAGTGGTTCAAGTCACTTTCGCGCTCGTATAGCTCCAACCAGTCTTCAACGTCTTTACGGGAAAGTCCAGCAAACACCAGTGAATCCTTCTGAGGGGTGGTGACCGTCCAAGCAGGGGTACCCGCCGGAGCAGGCAAGGTGGATGTCGCGGTAGTGGCCTGCTGGTCTTGAGACATGGTCGAGTGCAGTTGGTAGAGGCGGCAACCCGAGCGGAGCTCCAGGGATGTAGCGTAGGTGAAGCTGGAGAGAGACCGACAGCGAGAGGATGAAGGAACCGGACAGCACTCTCCACCACTTGTGAGACAAGGTTTAGGCAGTCAAAAACTCTTATTTATTCTCTCGAGCGTGAGCCCCACTACCAGGCCCCAAAACGGTGATGATGAGAATGTACAGATGAAAATATGAAGTCTATGACTAATGCTCACAATATATACAGCAGAACACCCCGCTGATACGTTTTTCACAGCTATACAAAGTAAAAATAGTAGTTTTATCGTCCGTATAAACTTGTAAACATTCTCTTATTAACTATGTGAACAAGAATGGTGTCAGCGCCCACAGGCAAACACGAACACAATCACACTTCATGAGCACGTGTCCGCGCTGTCAAACGCTGGTGTGAGGAATTTAAGCACCGCTGCAGAAGCGAGCGAAGTGACCTTCGTGCTGTTGTCTATTGCTTCAACGCAAACTGAGCGCCGAGAACACACAGCACGCACAAAGCTACGAGCCGCCAACGCACCTACACTGCGTAGACTCTGCCCCCAATGTAGAGCGCTTTCAAGATACGGCCCGTGTGACCGCGCGCCGTCGCACAGTACGCAGTTGATGCCGCTATCCCTCCCCCCTCGCTCTCTCGCCGGTGCCTTGAGCGCAACAGAAGAAGGCACTCTTCCTCCCTGCTTGTCTTTCTTTCGCGCACGAGATTTAGACACGGTCGTCGGCTCCCCTTGCACGCTTTCACTCGCACGTACAGCATAGCGGTGACAGCGTTATCGCCCTTGGACTTTATACGGAACATCTATGAGCCAAAACCAATTTTAGGGCCGCAACGCGTCATAGACACCATCTTTAGATAGTAAATACGGATCTCAAGGGCCGTACTTTTGCTGGCGGAAACCGAGAATACGTCATAAGTGTCGCCCCTGGCACTTTGGCCGGCCAATGCAATCGTCAAGCAACCAAGCCAAGCGACATGAAAAGTCAAAATGGCCGCTTGGGTTGGCGCGAGGTGGCAGTTCGCAGCGTATGATGAGGGAACGGTCCCACAGTTGCGACGTAACAGTGGGGTTACCAATGCATTGGGTTCTATGGGAGCTGTGCCGGGACCGGCCGAAAACGACGGAACAGCCGGGAAAACGCAGCACCCAGGAACGTAACAGCGGGGTTCTACTGTATATATATATATATATATATATATATATATATATATATATATATTGTATGTGTGTGCTTGCATGTACATATATATATATATGCTTGCAGGTATGTGTTATATATATATATATATATATGACTGTAGTTGGTGAAAAAAAATGCATTTTTGCCAAAGCCAGTAGTATTCATATTAAAAAAATATTCGATTCGAATGACACTTGGTTTTCATTATTCAAATGCGCTTCGAAATTGAAAATTTGATATTCGCACACCTCTACTTTTATGTCATTTTTACCGCACAGTATTCTCTTGTTGAGCTGCCTTAAAGATTTCAATGCATCCACTGCACTAAGTTGATTGGTGTATGCATCTGTTGTTTGTAATACCATGCAATCACCACCTCCTATTGCTGTGTTGTCACTTGCTGCATGAATGCATACTGCACTTGGTGCACACTTTGAGCAAGCCAATAAGAATGATGCAATAATTCTTTCCACAAAAGGATGACTTGAGGCTTCTTCGTACTGTGAGACAAAGGGGATATGAAGATGTAACAGGTATCTGTTAAAGCCAAAAAAATAAAGCGAGACCCTAAACTTGGTGTTGATACTCCGTTAATGGTGCTGATGTGATCGTAGCTTGCCAAAGGAAGTGTGCTGAGATTCTAATTTACAGATACATGTGCTTTTGCTGGATATGTCTCCTAATGTCTTATGACTTCACTTTCTGAAAGGGTGCCTTTCTGAGGGTAGTTAGATTTAACGTGTTGGAAAGTATCTAACGAGCAAGGAGGACATTCTCCTCGATTTGTCGCTTGCCCATCTGAATGTTCTATGGGCAGTAATTTGGCTAGCAGGCATTAGTGTATGAAGTGTGCAATAAATCCCCTTTTGATTGTTTGCACTACTGTGTTGTCGTTCTTTTGTCCCAAGAGCACGTGTGAGACCCCACATCTGGCGCCCCACGTATCTGGCGCCCCACGTTGGGCGCCAAGTGTTGGGGTATGCTCTGCGTGAGGCTAGAGCTGAACGCAAGCTCTGGATCTAGTCACACGCAGTTGTTCCGTCGTACTTCCCAGCCCATATCGCGTGCAATCGCAGCTACGTAGGGTTCAGGCGAATAAGGCAACGAGGGAGTCAACTCAACAACATTTATTGCTGCGGGCAGTAAGGCACACTTGCAGAGGGAAGTCCACTCTGTAATAAGTAATAAATAGGCTTGCCTCGTTGCATGTGATAGTCATGCAAATGAGGTAACTCACGGGTTGCAGCAGATAAATTAATTCCGGCAGGTTTGAGGTCGGGGCATCAGAGAGAGGGGGTCTCCTGCGGTGGCGCTCTTTTATACCTTTTTACCTTTTGCAAGGAGAATGTCCTCCTTGCCCATCGGATACCTTCCCTTTTCCCACCAAGGCATGCGCGTCGCAAGAGGCGAGTGAGAACCGGGAGAGTGCAAAGTGCCTCTCTATCGTGTCTATGCCAGCTCCTGATGCGTCCGCAACATGCGAATGCGCCGATGTGAGTACGCTGGAGAAGATGGGTGCGTGTGCTCCCCACACGTGACATCTATGAAATCAGCTGTGTGCACGGAAACAAAGGAAAATTTTAAGGATTTTATAGTGATGAATGCTAGTCTCTTTGATGTTTGTTTTCAATTGACCTTCTTCCCCACACCAGGGTTGCCAAAGGATTGTCGAGGACTGGCAAAGGATATTGCAGCTTCATTCTTTGGTTGTGAAGCCCAAGGATGACATGCGCAGCTGGCTGAAGTTCAGCAGCCTGTGCAGACGCAATGAACGGCTGGTAAGAGATGCATTTATTATAAGCGCCTCCTTATCTTGTGGCAGACAGGGCAAAGCTCTCGAGAGGATCGTTGCTCTGTACATTCTTTAGCTTTACCTTTGATTTGTCTTCATCATGATATTCTCTTTATGAGGTCATTCACAATGAAGATCGACTAAAATTCTTTCTATAAGCTTTTTCTTTGTGTGCAGTGGCAGTCGGATGTTTTTCCGTAAAAACTTAGGAACAAAGGTGCAGCCTGGCTCTGCCATTTGCAAGCAAACTTGCCACTGTAGTAGTGATGTATGAATGCTCGCCCTCTTGTGTGCCTAAGTCTTGTAATGTAGAACCAAGTGGGCTTAGCATGAATGAGCATGTACATGTACAAAGCTTGTTCCTGGGTCATATTCTGGGTTGCTCACTTTCAGCAGATGCTGATGGCCAAGCCAGGAGGCACAATGCCCATCACTCCATTGAGGCACTGTGCCATGCGTTGTCATGTCATGTCGAAGCATCCCTGAAAGTAATAAATTGAAAATATGGCCCCAGGTGTGCCAGGCCTTTCACAATTGTTCTAAGGTTATATTGTGGAGCCTGTTTGTTTTTATTTTTATGTTTATTTTTATGTTTTTATAGCCTGTTTATTTTTATGTTAATATGCAAGGGAGAACCTAATGGCACACACCTCCTGATGTTTTGTTGCAGGCGCAGTCTCACAGAACACTGGTCACTCTTTTGGGGACAGACCCTTCTCTAGTGCCAAATCAGCCTCTGCCTACCGCTTACCCTGCTGTAACATTTGCCTATATCAAACACATGTGGCAGAGCAACCAGAAGGTAAGAATACCACTTTTATATACACTTGACCAGAAAAAGTAATTTTGCAAGAGATGTGGGAATACCGAATACAGTACACTTCCGTTACATTGACTCTAGTTAATTCAATCCTGAGCAAAGGTCTCAGCCAACGCCCATACATTTCTATGTTCTCAAACTTTTGTTATTTCAATCCTAAAAGTGGTCTTTGTTAAGTAATTAGAACTTGAACAGTCAGCATGCACGCACCTGACCCCTATGGTGACCCCAATAGAGACCCTATTAGTGGCAGCGTCTCTCAGCAAAGTTCACCAGACAGTGAATGCATTGAACACACATCAATCTTCCTCCAAAAACGCCCATTCAAGCTTGGCCTAGGAAGTTTTTAAAGCAATAAGCATACCTCGTAATGTCTGATTATTACAATATTAGAACAGCTTCTTATTCTTGTGTTTTTTTTTTAATTTACCAAGCAAATTGCCCGTTAATTGCCTGCGCAGTGCAGTTAGACATATTACCGAAGCAGCCTTCACGGCGTTTATGTGCTTTGCTGCATAACACGTGTATTGCAGTGAAGCTGACTTTAACTCATATATGCTTAGTGTCGTACATTTAGTACACTAATTTTGTTCGCAGTAGCTCTTCACATTTCTTATAGAAAAGCTTCAGATTGCCAGCCTCCATTTATAAGGTCATAACTCTTGTCTGTGCAAACTTTGGTAGCCTTCACCGGATGTCGAATTATCGAGGGTATCAAGAAAACAATAAATGAATGCTTACTATGTCACCACGCTTTTATTTACTGAATGAATTGGCAAATCTCGTTTCTATATTGCACAAAAGCAATGCGGAAGCTGAAATTCTCATCATCTCATGACTGATTAGAGCTAGCAGCAGCGAAGGCCTCGCGACATCCTTTGCAGCACGGCCGCGGCGCGTCTTTTCATCTGAGACGCTTTTCACTACCGCGCGCACATCCCAATTATTTTTTCACTAGTGAGCTGGTCGCCGCATGATCGCCATGCCCGATCATGCAGCGACGCGTCCATTGCTTGCCTCAGCCG
This sequence comes from Dermacentor silvarum, assembly GCF_013339745.2. Classification (NCBI taxonomy): domain Eukaryota; kingdom Metazoa; phylum Arthropoda; class Arachnida; order Ixodida; family Ixodidae; genus Dermacentor; species Dermacentor silvarum. The sequence continues at coordinate 226,968,175 of NC_051156.1, forward strand.
GAATAGGAATAAATTGGAAGCAGGAAGAATAGGAAGCATGAACAAATATTCCTGCTTTAAATTTAAGCGTCTTTGTTTATTCTATATTCAATTCGACATTCGATACTGACTTTTCATGTTCGATTCATATTAAAAAAAAAAGTTGATATTCGCCCACCTTTACTAATGTATAATGATAAACAAATTTTCAGATGCAGCACATTCTATGAGGACAATACCTAAACAGATTGTTCGTCTATATTTTATTTAAACCTGGATAAAAGGGGCATAATGTGCAATGTAAATATTATCAGAGCTAGGCTGATCAAAGCAGCACAGTATAAAAGCTTCTTTTGATGTGCAGTTAATGAAAAAAAGATTGCACATTCCCGTGCAGGTGTAGTGACATGTGACCCAGTGAAGTCCTTCAGTCACTCAATGTTTAATGCATCAGGATTTTGCATTTCACATTCATTCAGCATACCAGGCCTCTTAAACTAACTTTGCAGCATTTGCTTTTTCTGGTAGCTGGTATTTTATCAGCAACTTGAGCCCTATCATGTTTCACATTTGAGATAGAAAAGTTCCTTATATAATTCTTTGTGGTTCGTTAATGCCTGTAAAAATAGCTGTCAGTTGTTTTATATGTAGGTGAGTGTGACTGGCTTTTAATCTCTGAATATTTGTGGTGCCACAAGGTGATCTCTTCAGAGGATGCAAGACTTCTTTAAAGGAGTACTGGCATGACATTTGCAACTATGCCTTTTTTCAGCAATTGAAGGTTTCAACCCTCTGAACCCCTAGAAAAAATAATGGCAAGTGTCAGAGCATCCGAAACAATTTATTACAAAGGTTTCTACAAACCGTTTAGTACGTAAGAGGTGGATGCATCATGGCACAATGGCTCGCTCTGTTCCTGTGATTGTGGCTGGCAAAACACGAGTGCAGCTAAAGCAGATGTGCACAGCACTCTTGTTATTTTTAAAAATTTTGTTAATGAGCAATATTATTATACCTAGCCTAATTGCAACAAAAACGAGAAATTTGCTCGAAGTCATGACATCACAATATTGGTGACAATGCCAGGTCCGGCATTTTGAGACCAACTTTAGCATCAAATTAATATATCTCGTAAATGTTTTGCAACAATAATGCTTGTTAAATGTCATCCTTGTACATGTGAGAAAAGTGTACTAGAGGATCTGCAACTTGAGAAATACGCGTCAGTAGTCCTTTAAGTAATGTCCTCGTCTAGTCTCGGTGTGCGCAAGAAGGATGACTCATGACGCAGCTTGTGCGTGCTGCACAGCCTCGGATGTATGCCTCTTTCTTCCTGCAGGAGAATGCCCTGAGGCAGCTGCACCACTTTGTCCAAACAGAGCTTCCAGCCAACAGCACCCTGAACCACCTGTGCCTGCCTGTCCCCAACGAGAATGCACAGCGCAGTGAGCACCAGAAGCTCCTGGCCAGGTGACAGGGCCTTTATTTATTTTGCCAATTGTTTTTGTGTGTGGGCCAAAATAATCCTTTTTTTTCTTCTTTTTTCTTCAAGCACTAAGATACTATACGCTATCTTGCCGCTTTTGTGTCATGCAGGCAGAGTTCAAAGACAAGCAGCATAGTGTAAGCACAGGAAAGAGCTACAAAAAATGTAGGATACCACAAGCAGTTGATTCTTATGTTTTAAAGGGTGATTTAAGACTTTTGTATTGAAACATTATGAATTTAAGATTAATGTATGATAAATGCACTAATAAAGTAAAGCTTCCAATCATTCTATGTAAATTCAGCACAATTTACATGTTCTTGATGTTTCACTCTGCAACTGTTTCTGCACTGAAGGTGTAGTTCCCCTGAAGGTGTAGCTCTCCTGATGTATAGCAGAAAATACGATGTTGGCGAGGCAGTGCATTGCCCTAATGAAAGCCTCCATGAACATATTTTTAATGTTCAAAGCTCCATGACTGATCACTTGGGTATTCACATATGTGATTGCAGCTGTGAACCACTGTTTCAACAGTTCTTTTTTTTTTTTTTTTGGAAAGGAGTGCAGATCAAGCTACTTGTGAGGTTGTTGAGGAAGTGGAAATAGTGGGGTTTAATATAGTGGGCCACTGTAATGGGCTACTATGCAAGTTTACTATTATAGTATTTATTTGTTATTCCATGAATCAAATGTGAAGGCATTGCATAAGCATGGCATGAGTACACCATGCTGACAAAGAGCTGGAACTTCTGTCTAGATCATGATGGTGATAGAAGTGATTGTATGTGGCCACAACGCTGTGACACATAGTGGTTCATATATCTTGCTTTTTTTTTTTCATTTTTCTTTGTATCTTCTTGGATTCCACCTTTTCGTCCCTTTAATGTATATACAGTTAAACCTGGATATAACAAAATTGACAAATTCCCGAAAAACTTCGTTGTAAAGAGGATTTCGTTATATGCAGGTTCTGCACGAAAATTCGAAAAATAAACGTTGACCGTATTTACTCGACTCTAACGTGCCCTCAATTGTAACGCGCACCCGTTTTCCGTTTTCGTCGAAGCACTCATCCTCGGAATGTCACACCAGGTACCGGATGCGTGGACGCGTGTCGTTTCGCACAAGCGCGAGGCATCGGAAACGAAGAGCGAGCGTCACGATGGCGTCGTAGCGTCGTAGCGTCGTATAGTGTTACAGTAGAAACTCGCTGTTACGCTCCCGGGGGCTGCGTTTTCCCGGCTGTTATGTCATTTTCGACCGGTCCCGACACAGCTCCCTTAGAACTCAATGCATTGGTAACCCCGCTGTTGCGCCGCAACTGTGGGACCGTTCCCGCATCATACATTGCGAACTGCCACCCCGCGCCGGCCCGAGCGGCCATTTTGACTTTTCATGTCGCTTGGCTTGGTGGCTTGACGATGGCATTGGCTGCCCAAAGTGCCTGGGGCGACAACTATGACGTATTTTCGGTTTCCGCCAGCAAAAGTATGGCCCTTGAGATCCGTATTTGCTATATAAAGATGGTGTCCATGACGCGTTGTGGCCCTAAAATTGGCTTTGGCTGATAGATATTCCGTATATAAGGGTACGGCCATGCTAGCAGCAAAAAACGCGCGCGTCATGCAGCGAGCGGCAAGTTGCCGCTCGCTGCATGCCGCGCTCGGCATGACGCGTTGCCGCGCGTTTCTGACGCGCGTTTTTGCTGCGTGTTTTTGCTGCTAGCGTGGCCGTACCCTAATGTCCAAGGGCGATAACGCAGTCGCCACGCGCCGTATGCTGTATGTGCGAGTGAAAACGTGCGAGGGGAGCCGACGACCGCGTCTAAATCTCGCGCGCGCAAGAAAAGCAGGGAGCCGCCTTCTTCCGTTGCGCTCGAGGCACCGGCGAGGGAGCGAGGGGGGAGGGATAGCGGGGCGGCACGCGGTCGCGCAGGCCGTATCTTGAAAGCGATCTGCGTTGGGGCAGAGTCTAGCAGTGTAGGTGCGTCGGCGGCTCGTAGCTTTCTGCATGCTGTGTGTTCTTGGCCTCAGTTTGCGTTGAAGCGATAGGCACCAGTACGAAGGTCACTGCGCTCGCTTCTCCAGCAGCGCTTCCACACGCCGCCAGCGTTTGACAGCGCGTGTCCGCGCTCATCGAGTCTGACGTAATAGTTCAGCGGAAATCCGCTAGGTGGAGATAAGTAATTAAAGGTAAACTGAGACATCCACCCAAATGTAGCAATTTGCTACAATGGAAACCCAACCGGGTTCCTCGAAAGAAAGCCTCGCAGTTGAAGAAAAATTCGTCCTGGTCCGGGACTCGAACCCGGGACCACCACCTTTCCGGGGCAGCCGCTCTACCATCTGAGCTAACCAGGCAGCTAGCAGATGGCAGGGCGAAGTCGAATTTGTCGACAACTCGAAGCAAAGGCAAGTGTATGACGTAATAGTTCAGTGGAAATCCGCTAGGTGGAGATAAATAATTAAAGGAAAACTGAGACATCCACCCAAATGTAGCAATTTGCTACAATGGAAACCCAACCGGGTTCCTCGAAAGAAAGCCTGGCAGTTGAAGAAAAATTCGTCCTGGTCCGGGACTCGAACCCGGGACCACCGCCTTTCCGGGGCAGCCGCTCTACCATGTGAGCTAACCAGGCAGCTAGCAGATGGCAGGGCGAAGTCGAATTTGTCGACAACTCGAAGCAAAGGCAAGTGTATGACGTAATAGTTCAGCAGAAATCCGCTAGGTGGAGTCTGATGTGCCGCAGCGTGTACCGGCGCGTCGGCAACACCAGCTGGAAAAGGAGAGAGTGCCGGCTTGGCGGGCTAGGCCAGCTGCAGCAAGCGGCAGGATCAGATTTGAATGAAGGGAGGGGGAAAGGCCATGCCCACGGCGGCAAGATCGCCGGGTCGAGGGATGCAGGGCCGCCTCGCACACGCACGCACGCACACGTGCGCTCGCTTCGCATTCCATCGTGGCGGAGAAGGTGCTTCCGGTTGCTGCTCGCAAAATGGCAAAAATGGCAAAATTTGGGGCGAAATCTCTAGGTGGTCGGAGGGGGAAATTCGTTATATCGAGGGGGTCTCCCGCTGCCACTTCGTTACGTAGAGGTCTCAAATACATGTGCTTCTAATAGTAACGGCGGGGAATCGAAAAACTTCGTTATATCCAGGAATTCATTATATGGAGGTTCGTTATAAGCAGGTTTAACTGTATATATATATATGTGCATGCAAGTCAAATACACACTATATGGAAGACTGCGCCATGTCTTCTTTCAGTGTTGTTGTGCCATTCCTGTGCCTGGTTGCCTTGCATAGATTCAGATCCAAGTCGTCCAAAACTATTGGCAGCATTTTTATGTGGCTACAAATAACGTACAGCTTGTTTTATAGACATGTGAAACTTACTTTTCTTATCTTTGGGAATTAAAATGTTGCACGTGAACACTGAACCAGCCAGTAACCAAAGAATATTAGCTAATGAAGTCAAATTGTGTTAATCAAAACTCCACACATTAAATAGTCTGCAGGCAGAAGATTACATTATTGGAATGCGACCTGGGGATTTATTCCAGGAGGATCACTTTCGGCGATACTATCCGCCTCAGCCACCAGGCACTCTCTGATTGGCTGGTTGAGCACTGTGTCACGCGAAGGCGATAATACTATAGCCGAAAGTGATCGTCTGAAAATATGTCCCCAGGTCAGGTGAACTGCCTGCTGCGGTAGTGAACCGTTAGTAGCATTTATACTGCAGACTAATGTAGGGGATTGCAGGAGGAGGAGAAGGGGTTTCTGGTAACCTTTTCTTCCTCCCCATTTTTGCAAACAGCAAGGTTGCGTGGATTGTAGTTTTCGGTTATAAAAATGGTAGTTTGCATGGGGTGGATTACTTCCTTGTGTAAATTATGTCTTGAAATCAGTAACATGTGGTTTCAGTAGATCTGCTTCTTTTCTCTTTCTCTCTTGCTTTTCTTTTTTCCCCAAGAAAATTTGCATAGCTTGGGTTTATTATCACAAATTGCAAGCTGTCTTATAATCAGTACTGGAAAAACTGGTATTAAAATCTGCTCCATTCACAGAAAAAGGTCTCACAGTAGCTCAGTGGCTATGGCATTGCTCGCTCAGTGCAAAGTCACGGGTTTGATATTGGCTGCAGCGGCTGCATTCTGATGGGGAGGAATGCAAAAATGCTCATCTACCGTGCTTTGGGTGCACATTAAAGAACCACAGGTGTTAAAAATTAATCCGGAGCCCTCCACTACAGCGTTTGTCATAATCAGGTTGTGGTTTTGGTACGTAAAAAAACCTCAGGATTAAAAAAAAAAAGTACAGTAAAAGCTCGATGATACGATCACGGCTAATACGAATTTCCGGATGATACGAATTTTTCTGTGGTCCCAGCCGTGCCCCATTACTTTGCAACGTGCTAGAGAACGGTTGTTACGAATCGATTTTCAGCCTGCGTCGGTTGATACGAATAAACGCCGCCCCACCGACTGCCGCGAAAGAGAACAGCGCGCAGTCACGCGCTTTCTCTCCTTCTCTTTTGGTGAGGAGGCGCGGCGCCGGACAGCGCGGACTCTGCGCGAAGAGTTCGAAGCGGTGGCGCTTCAAGAAATAAATGCTTTTTACGTACATGTGCCTGAGTGAGTTCACCGCTGACTCTTTAATTTAGCTACAGTCGAATCTCGTTAATTCGAACACGCTTATTTCGCACATACCGCGCACCGACAATGCTCTTAGCAGCGCGCCAAATCACGCGGCGGCGCCTCCGACCGGCATTGCTCCGACACCGCCATAGAGCAAAAGCTCAGGAGAGACCCCTCAATGCCGCGCGCGAAGGAACGGGAAAAAAAAAAAACAGAAGAACCCGCGGCGGAAATTTCCCCCTCTCTCAAATTGCAAGGTCGCCGTTTCTGCATCGCGCCGGAACAAGCGTGTACGTGCCGACTAGAGTGTTCTAGACAACCGTATTCTAGCACACACTAGTGCCGACGTCTCAGCCACGCGGATAAAATGGCAGTGAACCCTTCTCCTCTATTTTCTAGTCACATGTTGACCTTGCACGCTGCGGCAGCAGCGCAGAGGGAAGCAGCGGCGGAGGCACAGTCGGGCCAACAAAACTGCCACGCCCGCAAACGCTCGCTTCCCGATAACGGCAGAAAACGAAATTTCAGGGGGCGGCTAAAATAAGCTGGCGCCAGCACGGCGGCGGGCGCGCACGGAGATGTGCGCACGGAGTCGAAGGTGAGAGAGCTACGAGGGAGTTGAGAGGGAGGGCGAGGGGAGCCACCGAAGCAGCGGAGTTGACGCGGCCAAATCCGCTTCCCTGCCGCCCTCCTCCCTCACCTTCGACAATCTCCGCACGCACCCGTGTGCCGGCGCCGCCCGCTCGCTCCCTGAAGCTTCATTTTCTGTCGTTATCGGGAAGCGACCACTAGCCGGCGTGGGCAGTTTCGTGACCCGCGGTTGCTATGCGCTTGCGCGCCGCGATATTTCACGACTCGTACCGTTTGTGCATCGTGCTATGGTGCACGAATACTTTAAAAATACGTCCTTTTAATTCGAACAAATTTTCGGGCCTCTTCGAGTTCGAATTATCGAGATTCGACAGTAGCTTTAATTGTGTTTCGATGATACGAATTTCGGCTAATACGAATATTTTTCGTGACCCCGCGAGATTCGTATCATCGAGCTTTTACTGTAATTCATGCAACAGTCAGTAGCACACATCCATGAAAGGCAGTAACAGGTGGAAAAGACACTGACAAGAAAACTGTGCACAAATACATGCACGAAATGTAGACAGCCATCGCAGAGGCAAGCTGAGCCACTAAAATGATTGAAACTGGGGCACATATCACCAGCTGGCGTGAGCGTCTGTCACCGAGTGGGTTACATGAGTCCACACACACCCGACAGCAGCAGCGTGTAGCAGTGCGTCCTGAAAAAGGCTTAACCCTCACCCAGCATTGGAGTGTACTAGAATGGGGCAGTGGGTCCAGTGGACGCCTTGGCAAGCGAGGAGGGTGAAGCAAAAGATGTTGAAATTGTGGCGGCACTGCCGTGACCTTATTCTGAATCTCCGGCCACTGAACGTTGGCTCCGGCTGTTTCGGCAGTGCTCATTGGCTGAGGCGCGCTCACAGGCTGAGTAGCTATCGTCTGCTCAATGCAGCGTCGTTGTTGCGTCATATGCATTCTTTCCACCGCTCTTTTTCTATTGATCGGTGCAGGATAATATCAGTGTTGCTGCCACCGAGTATCCGCCTGTCAAAGCTCCATGCAGTGGCGGTAGGGTCTCCGACGCGACAAGCGTCTGGCCGGTGCGCAGGGCCACTCATTCGGGAGAAAGAGACAGTGGCGCCACCAACTTTTCAATAAACAAAATCTCAGCGGGGAGCCTGCGTTGGACCCACTCCCCCAATCTAGTACACTCTACCTAGCATCACACTACAGACACACGCCAACAGAACGTAGTGTAGATGATTGACCCCTTGTGCCTGTAACGTATCTTCAACATTTGACCCACAACTAGCCTGTGATTATGGTGACAACCATTTTGCTCAATAGTGTAAAGTTTTTGGATGTATGAATGAAGGTTATATGTGCACAAAAACACATAATCTGTTATAAGATGAAAGTGTAGCAAAGCTTGTCTGGTGAGTTAACGCCAGTTACATGGAGGGGTGTTTGTTGCTGCAGCCTTGGTCCGTCACTGGCTGTAGGGAATGACATCTGCAACCCTGGAAACAGGAAGTGAGCATGAACTCACTACTTCATAAAAGAAAAGTTCAGATGGTAGTATGCAAAGGCACCAAAGGGCAAGAACTCTATAGGCAGGTCTACACTGTAAAAACATGGACAAAGGAAGGAAATGACTGGAAAGCACTGAAAAAAAGGGGCTTATGACTGTACACATTCCTTTCTTTATTTGCACGTATTACATGCAGCCCTGTCTGTACTTTCAATTAATTAAGTAGTGTTGGGACTCGCTTTGAAGTCTGGTTCCATCCCACTGCTATCCACCAGTTGTTGCGACGCCGGTTACTAGAACCTCGACCGGCGTTAATACTAGGTGGATAGCGGTGGGATGGAACCCGACATCAACGTGAGATCCAACAACTGGTGACAGCGGTGGGATTTTGCTCACGTCAAGGTCACGTGACATGTACTGAGTCCGGTCGAGGATTGGCGGCTGCTCCCTCTCTCCTAAGCGACATTGCACGTGCTTGCCTCCGTTGGCTGCAACCCGTGGGTCCCGTTTGGTACGCGGAAAGGAGTCTCCCCTTGAGTTAGAAAATTAGGGATCCATCCTCGGTTTCGATTAGGCATGGTCTTTCGATAATCCTTTTTGCATGGAGTGTTGCACGCCAATCGTAACAGTAGTCCAAAGCAAAGGTTTGTTTGCGCCAAGGACATCTTGAGACACTACTAGTTTTCTTCTTAGTCTGCCAAAATTGTGCTAATGTGATAAGCTTTGCCGAGTGAACGAAGCTATGATTCTCTTTTTTTAATTGATGCCTTAAGCTTCATTCCCTGAAATGTGCAATATTTTCCCCATCCCACTCTTTAAAATTTCTGGGGTTTTACATCACAAAAGCACAATCTCAATATGAGGCATGCGATAGTGAGGAGGGGGGAGGGTGGCTTTCGATTAAAATTTACCACTTGAGGTGCTTTAACCAATGCACGGTGCATAAGTGTTTTCTCATTCTACCACCATCGGAATGCAGCCATGGCAGCCGAGATTTGATCCCGCACCCTTTAGCTTAGCAGCGCAACGCCTAGCCACTGTACTACTGTTTTAGGTCATCTCGCTCTTTACAATTTTATTCAGTTAATGCTCTGTGGAGCCAGCTTCTCAGTTAGGCACCAGTATGAGCGCTGTGCTAAGGTTTACTCACGGTCATTGAGTCGTAGTGACAGGATTTTCCAGTTTGTTCATTATAGCATTTACTGTGTCTGCTATGATTTATTTCATGTATGTACATCATTAGCCTCTTGTTAATTTAGAGGAGGGCTGATATAATTTTTTTTCTTTCATGATTTTCTTTCTTCGAATGAGAAGTTCATTGCTGATCATTAAGTACTTAGCCAGATTGCTAAATATGCTTGAGGTTTTTTTTTATTGTCGATTTTTTTTTTTTTTTTTTTTTTTTTTTGCTGTACAGTTATGGCTCTTACTTTCTAGATGTAGATGCCTGACATTATGCCATGTACTGATAGTGGCCCACCTCGTATTGGTGGCACGGCCTATAAAAGGAAGGCATCACTTTGTACCTGCGGTGCTTTTTTGAATGCTGTGCACATCACAGTAAATAATCTTTTGACACCACTGTCAAAGACAAGGGATAAGGCAAGGAGTTAATAATTTCAGAAACCAAAACTACCCGATAAAAATGCTTCTGTAAGTTAATTACTCTGTATTGGAAAATTTTACATTGTGATTCATGATAACCTTTTTGTATTACCTCTCTCAATGGTTGACCCACAAAATGGGCGTTACTATGGCACAGTGAGAAGTAGTAAATTGAATTTCTTCTCCCCTCAGATGTTACCTGAAGCTTGGCCAGTGGGAGGAGTGCATGCAGGGCATCAATGAGACCTCTATCCCTATGATTCTGCGTTACTACCAGTTGGCCACAGAACACGATAATGACTGGTACAAGGCGAGTATTGCAAAACCTATACAATAACCTCATAGGCACAATACAATGTAATGTAATGCAATGCAATGTAATGCAATGCAATGTAAGTTTCCTCTCAATAAGAGGTCTCTAAAATGCTACAACGCATGACACCAGTCAAACATACATTTGTGGAATGCTCCTTTATTCCACGTTAGCTCGGAGCCTGCTAAAACCCAGAGTCGCTCATAGCATGAGCGCCACGAGCCGAGGGAGGCCCACTTCTTGCTGGTGATGAGGATACCACAGATTCCCCTCCCCCCCCCTTCTTATAATTTCAAACGCTCTGGAGGACGCTGCCTTGTTGAGCACCGCAAAGGTTCAGTTGACGGAGTCGGAGAGTCTTCTGCACTTCCATCCGAAAGTCCTTGACAGGGCGTCGGTGTCGCACAATTCCGTGGCCCAATGTCGCACTTGGTCAAGATGCCACTTTTCCGTTCCTTGATTCGTGTCCACCGTGACCATGCGTCACGAGCCGAGTGAGCCCCGCTTCTTGCTGGTGATGAATGAATGAATGAACTTTTATTTCCCTTGCTGGTGATGATCATACAGTAAAACCTCATTAACTTGACCTTCGTTAATTCGGAAAATCGGTTAATTCAGACTTGTCCTCTGGTCTCAGCCGGCGTATGCATTATTAAATGCAACTAAACTCTCATTAATTCAGACTTATTTGGTCGCATATTGGTTAATTCATACAACTTTCGGAGCTCGGCGAGCGAGGAGCGCTGCAAATGCGCAACGCAAAAGAACAAGAATGGCGCTAGCATCCAACCAAAACGAAGTGGCGGAGTCCGCATCAGCATAGTCATCAGCTGAAATCGTTCGTGAAAGACAGCAACGCTGGAACGCTTCGTGCCTATTTGTGTCTTTAAAGCCTTTAAAGCCTCATAGCACCGCCTTGGCCACGAGCTTTCATTATTCGTAGTCATCATCCGCGATCGCGTTGATAGCTGCCGCGGTTTTATCCGCAGCGGTTGCGGTGAACAGTAGTTTCGTTTTTACTCGGTACGAGCGTCGGCCGCGTGCCTAAAAAACTGCATAGTCGCCATCGATGATGGCATAGATAGCGACCACGGTTTCGTCTGCAGTTGTTGCAGCAAATGGTAGTTTCATTCAGACTCGGTGCGTCCGTCGGGCGCGTGCTTTGAGCACCGCAAAGTCGCCGTTTATAATCACGTCAATAGTGGCAGCGGTTGCGGCAAACACTTGTTTCGTTTTGACTCGGTGCAAAGCTGTCGAGGTTGAAGAGCACCGACTACATCACGATTATGTTTTCGCCAGCTTACTGGCGAAAACATATTCACGATGTGTGCGCGATAGTACAAAGCGTGTCGCAAATGAAGGCACACGGCTGCGAAAGTCGCAAGGCCTCAATCGCCACTGCGAGAGTCAATGACTCACGAGATGACGAGAATTTCAGCTTCCACTCTGCTTTTGTGCAAAATAATAACAGGAGTTGCTCACTCATTCACTAAATAAAACCGTGTTCACGTAGTAAGAATTTGCTTATTGTTTTCTGGATACTCTCGATAATTCGACATTAGGTTAATTCGGACATTTCTTTCGGTCCCGTGAAATCCAAATTAACAAGGTTTTACTGTACCACATAAAACATGGCATCCATGACGTATGTCCGGCTCCTGAATCGCTTCAGGCCCATGCAGCCAGCAAAAGCACAGCCTTCGAGATCTGTTTCTGTTGTCCAGAGAAAGCCGTTGCTGGGCCATGGATTTGGAGGACAGCACTTGTACATCACTTGCACCTCGCAATTTGCTGTTGCCGTTTTTTCCAGTGAGTCTGACATCAATGTGATTCATGCATTGACGTGGTGCATTTCATGGATCTGCCAGCGGTCAATACCCAAGCTTTTCATTTGAACCAAGGATTAACTGGCTGAATAATTCAATTTCAGTTGTCATATCCTCCATATAACTTTGAACTATCGAATAGTTATCTTGCGTGAGATCTGCTTCTGGTCACAAATATTCAGAGTTTTAACACTATGGCAGCAGTTACAGGAAATGCATAGAATTTTTTCAATTGTCTTATATCTGTTGTCTGATATTCAGAGCCAGCGTATACATGGCAGTACAAGCTTTTCATTTGAACCAAGGATTAACTGGCTGAATAATTCAATTTCAGTTGTCATATCCTCCATATAACTTTGAACTATCGAATAGTTATCTTGCGTGAGATCTGCTTCTGGTCACAAATATTCAGAGTTTTAACACTATGGCAGCAGTTACAGGAAATGCATAGAATTTTTTCAATTGTCTTATATCTGTTGTCTGATATTCAGAGCCAGCGTATACATGGCAGTAAGTGGTAATTTGATGAGATGTTACTGTCATGCAAAAATGCGCTCTTTAAGTTGCATATTGTGTATCGTTTTCCTTTTTGTTTTCTTTTTTTCTTAGTGCTTTCATTTTATTTTGTATTTTGTGCACTGCTATTCTGCACCATAGAGAACTTCTGCTTTCATGCTTTGTGTTTAAAAATATTTAGGGAAGTCATTTTTCGCTACGTTGCCCTTTAATGGCTGCATTCCTTGTTAGTCAATTCTTCTTCTTTCCTTTATTATTTTTTTTCTTTCATCACAGTAACTTTTTGTAACTTTTCATTTCCCTGTGCAGTGCTTAGATTTATTTCAAGTTACCCGTCCGTCTTTGAAGTATTCCAGGGTCGCCCACTGCCAAGCTGTTTTATAGGGTTCTAGGCTTAGGCAAGCTGCAGTGTTGTAGCCTTTTCCTATTGTTCCCTTTCTCTCCCTGAGAAAAATGAAATTTTAATTGATTGATTGATTGATTGATTGATTGATTGATTAAAAATACCGAATATATTTCAGTGAAACAGCAGTGTTCAGTGATTTATTTAAAAATTTGGTGCTATATAAGCCGAGGCAAACTTGGCTTATTGCGGAAGTGCCATTAACTTAGGGAAAGTACACTTGTCCTTACAGGCTTGTGATATGTTATTGTGCATAGGAGAACATTTTGATGGTCTCTGTGTCACTTCAAGGGCCAAAGAATGCGCTTCATTGTAAAAAATTCACGTGTTGCAGCTCTAATAACTCGGAAGTAAATTTACGAAATCCTAATGCCATATTTTGAGCCAGAACCTAATAGTTTCCTAAAACATTTCTTTAAGGAAGATACCAGTGTATGAAAGAAAACTTAATAAACTTACACTGTGCACATGTTTTTGCTTATGCATCCAAAAGTGTGGTTGAAGGGCTTAACATTAAAAAGACACTTTTTGCATGCCAAACTTTTAATGTTAGAGAAATATGCAGTTAAGATCATTGCATGCATTATTGTCTGGCAATTGCAGATAAAGGTACAAGAAAGCTTGTTTTTACAATATTTTCAGATTAGTATAAAATTGATGCTTTTATATCTTTGAGCCTAATCCTAGACTACTTCTTAAAATAACTGCTACTAATCGTGCTTGCATCGCTTACAAGATACACAGAAACACAATCACGCCCGCCAAGCTACACTCTTCTTTGCCGTACCTCTCAGTCAGATGCATTATTTACGAATTTCAGGTTTGAATTTTGCCTAGATTTTGTTACACATACACATAGAATGTCCAAGCTTAATTTTTTATAATAAAGGAGCCCCAAAGATTATTTAAAAAATTTTATTTTTCTGCGTGCATATTCTTTAAAAGCTTTTATTTTTAACTTATATGACAATCCCATGAGCTACAAAGCAGCCCTAATTACACCTTTAAGTATATCTAGGTGCTTTTTTTTTTCCACTGAACAGATTTAAAGATTATTGTATAGAAGTTATAGTGCAATTTGGCCCATTCGCCTTACTCGGCTGAAGAGGTAGGTATTAATTGCACAACAAAGCAGTGGTGAAGTCATGCCTGCTCAGCAGGAATCATTAGACTGACATCGCGTTCAAGATATCTGTCGACAAAATCTGCTAAAAATACATTAGTGTTACAGTTAAGATCAGCTTGGATTGCTAGAGGAAAGCTTTTGGGAAACTGCTAACTGGAATGCCAATTTATAGCAGCACATATTAAGAGCAAAAATCTTGCAATAGTCTTATGAGTTCTGCTAAACAGACATGACTTCACTACAGCCCGGTTTTAATTTTCTCAAGTGTAACATGTGCCCTAAAGTGATTAACTGAAAGCTTAAAAGTGAATCTTTTTAATTAGTCACCTGGACATTGCAATGTCTCCTGAAGGATTATTACGCCTCTGAGAAACCCACCTGAGATTGTGAAGAACTGCTGTCACAGGCAATATTTATTAAAACCTGTTTTATCTAAAGAATATGTGGGATCTTTATGCATTACCACAATAAAACTTTTACCTAAGATACTGTTATAACACCATAGTGATTTTATGTCTGCAAATTGTTAGTAATAATTATTCTTTATCATTATGCTTAATTGTGTGTATTTGTAAGCATTTGTTGCACAGATTTGTTGATATATTTTCTGCTTCTACTGACATCCTGGGGTGGCAAGGCCAGTCAAGCAGCACTGCGATGCTTTTTTTTTTTTTCTTGCTGCTCTGAATTTTGTAGAAATTGGAATAAACTGATTTACTGACTGATTGATTGATTGATTGACAACTTTATTGATTATAAAGCATTATGTTTATTTCCCCATACTGACTTGCTACTGTCTTTCTTTCTAAACTTAGCACTTCTAAACATGTAATAGAAACTGATTGATTGATTGACAACTTTATTGATTATAAAGCATTATGTTCATTTCCCCATACGGACTTGCTACTGTCTTTCTTTCTAAACTTAGCACTTCTAAGCATGTAATAGATGTAACTGCATTCAAATGGAAAAAGGAAAAGAAAGGATGATTATCATACTTGTAACTATGTCTAATTTTGTTCTGTACTCATAATCATAGGCATGAATATACCTATGTAAGATATACCTTAACTTTCAGTACACAGGCTTACTGAGGCATTTATATGACTGGTCTGCAATATGTTTGCTTGTTTTCTTTTTGTGTGTGTCTGTTTAAACATCTTTGTGTTCTGTGTGTTTTTTCTCCTTCATAAATTGTGCTTGGTCGACTGCACGTCATGTAATGTTCTTGCTATGTGCTTTCTCCCCACTGTGAAATGCCCTGATGAGCTTTTATGAAAAACAAGTTTTTAATGAGGTACACACGTGATGTATTAATAAGTCCTTTGCTGAACAGGTTTGACTTTATAGCAATCTGATGTTATATGGTTGATAGGTTAGTCAGCATGCAAATTGCATGTTAATAATGTAAATTATGCCATGTTAGCCAAGTGACAAGCTCTTTATTAGAGAATTTATTGGCTATGAAAAATGTTTACCGTATTTTCCGGTCTATAAATCACACCTTTGTATAAGTAGCACCCCCTCAAAACGTCAGTTTTTCTGGAAAAAAAAAACGTATTTAAGTCGCATCGGTGTATAAGACGCACCTGTTCATTCGGTAAGTGATTTTAAAAAATTACAGCGATGTCTCACTTCATGAACGCGGGTCACGCGCAAGCATATGGGTGCCATATAATTGCGATAGCAATGATATGGGCACTCCAGGCACAATTTCTGTGTCATGGTCGCCGCGATGGTCTGTATAAAGTCCAAGAGTGATAACATCGTCCCCCCGCGCGCTGTATGCTTATATACCGGAAAATACAGTACATGTGAGAAATGTGCTTAGGGGCCTCTTTAAAGAAAAGTGTGTTATACTTCCCCCACTGTTAGTGTTGTTTAGTGTTGAGGGAAGTGATGGGATTGAAATCATTTAATAGTCGAAGCTTAGATTGGTGCACCGAAATTGCATTCTTTAGCTTATTTTGGAACATTTCTTGCATTATATATTACAAGCTCTTTATTGACAAGCTTGTAATATTATTATACATAGCCATCCTAACCATTTTTTTTAGTCTGTGCTCTGTAAACATTCTTTGTTTAGCTGTTCTAGTAATCTTTTCTCTTATTGTGCAAACCTGCCATAGAGAGTCAAAAGCTTAAAATGCTTTTATGTAGCTGAATAAAAATTCATTGTAAGTGTAGTGGAGCAACCAAACGTTTGGCATTTGCTGTGGATAAGCTGTGTGCTTGTGTGCGTGCATGCGTGTGCTTATGTGTGTGTTTGTCAATGTATGCCTTCTTTTTTGGCAGGCTTGGCATGCGTGGGCTTACATGAACTTTGAGGCTGTCCTGTTCTTCAAGCACCAAGCTCAACAGAGCAACAGTGCCAGTGCACAACCTTTGCAGCAGCAGCCCCAACAGGTTGGAGGTGGTGAAACCACAAGCTATGCTGGTGACTGCCCAAGAACTGGCCTGGTGAGTTATTGTATAGGACTTGGTAAACAAGCAAGCGCTTACAACAGCAGTAACAGACATCACTGTGGTTGTCGGTGTTGGCATCCAAGGAACCTTGGGGCAACGCACACAAGGGCAACAACCAGCTGCTTGCTTGTGCTCTTGTGTTTCATTTCCAAATTAACGCTAACTTTGACAAGTACAGTACAAGCAGAGTTCTCCCCACGGTGGGTGGCAGTGGTTTTGCTGCCCACCACTTCGGCCGACCACCCACCTCTGTGACGACCCGCCCACCACCACCCACTTCTCGAGCTTGAACTTTGCTGTACTCGGGGACAACTTTCTGTGCCTATGCAGTGGAAGCTATGAGCGCGAGGAGTCGGCTTCAACAAGCGCGCTGTTACGGGCTAGTGTGGATGCCGGCAGGAAGCTGCCACACACACTCACGAGCCAGAAACACAGGCCGGGAAGCTGGCGGTAAACATGGAGGATTGCGGAACTAGACCTCTAGATTGCGGTCCTAGACCTCGGAAAGTGCGACCGTGTGGCATCCCCGAGAGCACGGAGGTTACATTTCTCCGCACGCGTAGCTGGTATGGCTCCATAAAGATGTGCGAAAGAAGGAAGAGGCATGCACAGAAAGAAGGAAGAAAGAAGCACAAGGTGTGTACAGGTGCTTGAAATCCTTGAAAACCCTTGAAATTGAAAAGTGTGTTTTCAAGGCCCTTGAAAGTCCTGGATTTTTTTTCCTTCCTTGAAAATCCTTGAATTTAGTGAGCAATGCACTTGACATTACGACCTCCTTTCTGTAGTAGATCGGCGTCGATCTGACCAACTCCCCATTTCAGAAACAATACGCCGGCGCGAGCACACATGGTTCCGTTTTGCAGAACTGTGTGGAAAAAAATAAAAGGCTTTGCTGCGTCAAACCGCGAACAGAGTGAGATACCCATGCTTCGATGATGGCTCGGCCTGGCACGCTGCTTTCCTCACCCTATCGTTCGTTTCACTCCTCGGAACTTGATCACAAGAACCCGGCACCTCGATAGTGCGTACAGAACCCATATAAATTAAGTCAAACAGCTCGCTTCGCGTGACCATAACATCGGATCCGATTTTGACGGCAGTTTTTCCGGGAAAAAACGTACATAGGTCGCACCGTTCTATAAGACCGACGAAAATTCAGAAAAAAAACTGTGTCTTATACACCGGAAAATACACTATGCTGAATGTATTGGAAGTATTTGACGAACCAACCCAGCTAATACTGCAGAAGCCTGAGCAGCTGTTGTGAGTGCTCGTTGTGTTAACTTTTATAATGCGGACTTAAGAAATGATCAAGACATGTTTTACAAAATTGGAATGTACATCTATTTGTTATAATATAATGGATGTGTAGCAAGACTACACACTACACACGCAAAGCTCCGGGGGGAGGGTAGGGAGAGCGGAAGCCACATATTATGCCGCGCACTCCCACCCGGGCGGCTGTATCTTGAAAGACATCTGTGGCCGGGCCGAAGTCCTTCTTGCCTGCCCTGTGTTTTCGTGGCTTAGTTCGCTTTGATGCGAGCGACAGACGAAGGTCAATTCGCTCGCTGCTGCTGCCGCGCTTATTCACTCCAGCGTTCTGACAGCGAGTTTCCGCAGTCATCGTGTGAGATGTGCTCATGTTTTCCTGTGTGCGCGTGACGCCGTGCTTGTTAGCTTAGTTAGTATGCCTATGTTTGCAAGTTTATACGGCCGATAAAACTACTATCTTTACTACGTGTAGCTATCCACTAGTTTGCTATTGCAATCGATGCTTCGCCTTTTGGGCGAAACTGCAACATTTACAAGTAGTCAGCAGGGGATTTTTGATATGTTCATAACCTCAAAAGTTTGTTGATGTGGTGTTCATATTAACGAGGTTTGAGTGTATTCTGGACACTTGTTGAAATCCACCATGTTGTAGAATTCTCAAGGTCGCGTAATCTGATTGGCGGAGAAGAGCCTGAGAGCCTGCTCTTACGCAGTGATATGAGGCAACCTTGAGTTTTCAACAATATGGCGGATTTCAACAAGTATCCAGAATAGCACCCCCGTAATCTGCTTTTGCAGAAATTAAGGCTCTTGCATTGTTGCATTGTGTGATTGCGCTCGCCTGCACCTCCCCTCTAACCCCCCTTCCTCAGTCCTCAAATGTCCACCTCTCTAAATTTTCTGGGAAGGCTGAATGCAGACTCACCTTCCTCCGGTGCATGTTGAATTAACCTTTTAATGACAAATGTTGCCTACAGGCATCATACCAGAAAAAGAAATTTTTCTTGCCAAGTTTTGGTATTCATGACGAAGTCTCTGGTGAAGTTTCTTTTCAAAGCACAGTCAGAGGAGACAGACCGATGCAAGATCTCCGGCTGCAGTAGTGTCATACACGTGATGTAAAGCTAATGAAATGTACACCTATAGTTCACATATGGCGAAAGCTGTCTGTACAAATTCCAAACGAAGCCATAGGTGCCTTGGGGTGAAGCCTACCTCCAGTTTTCTGCCTGGTGTTCTTTCCTATTGCTGAAAAAGCTTCCATGAAATTTTTTTTTTTTTTCATCGATTATGCTTATTCTCGGTGTGTTTTGCACATTTAGATAGAAAATTAAAAATTTTGTCGGTGTTTTATATGTGCTGTCATTAAAGGGTTAAGTTAGGCCCACAGATTCCTTCCACGTTTCATGTCTTGATTGCTGCTTCTATCCCGAAAAAATGTTCAAACTTCCTTCTAGAGAAATAAAGCTGGCCTGTGCAGGCTCTCTCGCTTGTATGATGTTCATGACTTTCTGTGTCTCATGGTGTTATCTGCTGTTCCTCAAGCTAATGGTAGTTACTGATCGCATGAATGCGCTTTCTGCAAGAAATGTACATTTTTCTAAGTGCTGTACACGTCTGGCATCATGTCCTCTGCTTTTATTTTGAGTCAACATAGTTACATTAGTGTTCCAATTTCGACAAGGTGCTTTGATTTCTTGAGTTACTAGTAGAGCCTGTGCATTTCGAGATTATCTGTTGCCCTTGCAGACAGCTCAGCACATCAAGGATTACACAGTACCTGCCGTGAAGGGGTTCTTTCGTTCGATTGCCCTTTCTCATGGAAGCACCCTACAGGACACCCTCAGGTGGGTTGCATATGCCACATTATTCTGGTACCAAATGTGGATTTATGTATACAATGCTCATGTTTATACGTTTTGCTATGTCACAGCTATGCTGCAGATTAGCTGTGCTTTACAGATACAGTAGAATGTCGTTGATACTATCCTGTTTCGTACGATTTCTCAGCGCTAATGTTTGCGATTGAGAACTTAAAAATGACCAAGTACAGTTACGATTCTTTTTTACCGGTTGTTACGTTAACGAAAAAATGCAATCTTTTGGCACTAACATTCAGTACATCACCAAACTGCGATCATATGATACGTTTTCTGGCCGCTAGATCCCAAGTAAACAAGAAAAAGTGCAAGGCGCACACTGCAGCAGCTTCCCCGCAGTATTCAGCTGCTCGTGTCTCATGAAACACCGGCACGCACTTATTCTTTTATTCCACTTAGCTTTCTATTCTGGTACCAGCTAATCGCCTCCCGGGTCGTCGCACATCGCATTAACAGCTATTGCTGCCAACCCTATTGCGATAAGCATCTTCGCCTATCTGTTGTGGGGATGCGCGACTCTCACGCGTCTCCTGTAATCCGGCTTCACCGCGTGGCTAAGCGCCGGCGGCGGTCGTGGTGGTTGCGGCGCATTGCGAGAGATGGCGCGAGTGTCGCGATGCTAACACCACCGAACGGCGGGGTGACTTGGGAGAAAAAGGTCGAAGGCGCTGCCTCTTTGGCTTGGGATCGGCGACGAACACGCACGAACGCTTCGTGCGCGTTCGCGAGACGGCCCGCTTTGCGGGACCGTCTCGCGAGGCTAAGAGCAGGACACCGGTATGGACGAACACGGATCGTTAGAACATGCCACCGTTCACGTGCCCGTACACGTGAACGACTAGGCGATGGTGTCACAGCATGGGGCGAACATATTCGCTCGCTATCCGGTCGCGGTGAGTCCGACTTCCTTGATTTGTCGCGCGCCCATGTGAATGTTCTATTGGTAGTAATTCGGCTAGCGTGTATTAGTGTATGAAAGGTGCAATAAATGCCCTTTTGATTGTCTGCACTACTGTGTTGTCGTTCCTTTGTCCCAAGAGCCCGAGTGAGACTCCACACTGTGTCACAGCGTGCGTGGTGTAGTGTCATTGGAAGCGTACTGAATGCTTTTAATAGGCAATAACCCAAACATGCTAACGTTCCCTGCTGCAGGCGGAGGAATGTGAGCATCATGTTTCGCTGTAGTGGCATCGTATTCTGGTGAAGTCCACCAGCTCGATTCCGTTTCGGAAACACTATGCAATATAAAAACGATACGCGCTGAGTGGGCACCTCAAAACTTACCGCTGAAATGCCTCACCTGAAGGAGCTGCTTACCCAGGCCGAATTCGAGGAACGCAAACCTGTGCTTGCCAAAGACACAAAAACAATAATGTGCGTCTCCGGCTGCTCCTGCCCTACCTGCTCGGCGCGCGTTGGCGTCTCGTGCCCCATTGCATCGCATTACATCGATGTCAACAGCAGTTGAGTCTGCCAAATTGTTTAATGACTTTGGATTGCACGTTATTCGGGTAAGTTTGTCTTTTCTAGCTTTTTTTTTTTTTCTAAAACGTACAAACGAGCTTGTACTGTGATAACTTCAAAACTTTATTTTGGAACTTCAGAGTGAAACAAGTAAAAAAAAATAAAATGGGTAGTCTGTATCACGGACACTGCTGCAGTTAGCACGTGAAACGTGTTGTGTATGCTGCTGAGGTTGTATGGCTTACTACAGAAATGACTACAGAAATGACATTATCAGATGCACAACTGACATTTATCCACCCGTTACAAAACTTACATGCATAACTTATAATACAGTCAGGGGTGTCCTACGAACCTACTTTATAATCTTGCAACATTGTGCTTGCTCCCTATTCGTAGTGGGCCTGCCATGGTCAAAGGTGGTGGGCACAGATGGGCATCCCTCTGTCATGCTGCCCGAGTCTCTTCACACCATTTCTGGACCCTACGTGTCGAATGCGGGGGCGTGCCATAGCTGAGCACCTGTCAAATTTCTGCAAGAATTTGCAAACTTAGAAGCCTTATAACTCTCCTGATGAGCACATGTTTGGGTTCGCTAGATTATACCTACTATGGCAGAGTGAGCTCTCTCAACACGACCACTCCCGCTGGGATCAACAAACGTACTGCGGAGCTACGCCGCTCTGAACGCCGAGCGACAGGCTAAATTTTGCTCCGATTACATCAGTGTAGCACAACAATGGTGCCATCTGTGCGTGTGACACATACATGATGCAGTAATAGCTTTTTTCCTCTGCACAACGATACCAAAGTAAGGTGCATGGGTAGTTACGGCTGCAAAGATATAAGTGATACTAGTGTTACTTGTCCTCATTACATTTCGTTACATGCGGTTTTTAGCAAGCAACCTCCTCTTCCTAGCTTTATAGACTTAATAGCTTTATTTCTATATATCAACTTTGAGGGGTTTTTCTTCTTTCTTTATTTAAGTGTAGTTGCAGCCAGAAGTTGAACCTGTGCTGGGCTGCCGCAATGGGTAGCATTCATAAGTAAAAAAATATGTTGCACTGGTCCACAGTACTCGGGGGCCACACTGCAGAGGTGTTGCATCAGCTCCCTTCTGCAGCTCTAAAGTACGAGCTTGCCTTCTGTCCAAGCTGTGTAAGATTATACATTGTTTAGTCATGAGGCTGATCAACACCGGACTCACCATTGGTATCGCTGTAAAAGAAAGACTTAAAAGAAACTATTGACCCTGGCAGTGCCAGGAGCCACCAGTACAAGTTTTTTTTTTCGTTCCTGCATTGTCGCAATTTACATCAAGGAACTGGGGTGCCGATAGCAGTACTGTGAATGGTCAGGGCCTACAACAGAACTAGAACCACAGCATAAATGCCCTTTTTGTTTATGACAGTGCAACAGCAGATAAAAGAGAAGAATGCACAACATAGCTGTCAGGCATTATAAAAAGGAAATCTGGTTTGTTGATTGTTATTGAGGAGAAAACAAACAAAAGTCAGGACGTTTGGCCATCGTGACTGAATCGAGTCAGGACTCGGGACTTTCCCATTCAATTCAGGATAGTGTAAATTCATATTATCATGTATTCTTGTATTTTTTGTGAGGGCTGCACCCATGTGAGGATTGCACTCCTAATTTTGGGTATAAATGCTTAAGAACAAAAAAATTATTCATACCTAAGTCGTACATTTCTTACCCGAGCATACATCTCGTCTTTTGTGACATGCACTCCGCTATCTTCATGCAGTTTTGGCATGGTGCGCACAGGTGGATCAGGCTTTTGTTCACTGTGTTTGTTGCATGTAAAGTTGATTTCCATGACAATAGCTCACAGTAAACAACGACAAAAAAAAAAAGGAAAGACAGGACAAGCGTTGTCTGACAACTGAAACTTTATTGGAAACGAAATGTGACATATACGGTATGAAAAACAAAAACTAAGAAACCGCCTCTACACATCAGTGCCGGACAGTTACGAGCAATCAGCTGGCCTGGTTTGTCATCCTTGTAAAGTTAACAGTCTGTTGGGGGGAATCGCACCGCTGGTGCTGGGTCCTGGTACCTGCAGCTTGTCCTGTTGCACTTTCCCCATGTGCCTATGCAATTGTGCAACCTACACTGCTTTCCATGGGCAATGGCTGTCGCTGTGCACTGCCCTGAGCATGTGCGTGTTGTACACAGAGACTTTCCGCATTTCATACACAAGTTTTGCACTGAGGCTCTGTTGCTCACACCGCCTGAAAAATCTGCGAATACCGTCAACTGTAACATTTTGTCCATGTTTAGCAGCGGTAATTCCCCCTTTGCGTGCGTGTGTGTGTTTTGTGGGTGTTTGAGTGTGGTTACATGTCAGCACTTATAAATGAGCTATCAAATTAAGTTGAAATAACAGCTTCTAAAGGTTGTCGCATTCGATGACAAAGATTCCTGTTTCTCGGAGCAAATACACATTTGCTTTTTACTCTTGTATTGACTGCACTTAAGGGGGGACGCGGGGATCAGATCGCGAAAATCACGAGAAAAATCGGTTTTTGGAAACCCCGCATTTCGGTATCTGCAACGCCTAATCTACGCTGTATCAAAATGATTTGGCTGGAAACGCACTAAAAGTGCCCGAAAAAAATTAATTTGTCAGTGCGCAGGGCGAAAAAACAGCTTTAAATCGCGCAAAATCACCGCAGTTCACGGAGCCATATCTCGTATTTCCCGCCACCGAGCGCCGCCATCTTGGTATCGTTCGAAAGCTCAAAGTTTCGCCGTTCCGCTTCTCAATTCGTCGGTCTTCGCCATCTTGTAACAAACGCACAAACACAAAAGAATCGCGGGTCTGCTAGAGGTAGTCACACGGGCCCTCCGATGAAAGCGGGCCTGCGATTGGCTGCCGTGCTGAATGGCGTCTTCCCATTGGTTACTGCTGCGGCAGCGGGCAAGATGGCTACCGCAGTTGTTCGCTTCGCAAACCATGCCGGCGTCTTCACTTGACACGCAGAATTCGGATTTCTGAGAGCGCCCAGTTTAGTTAAGGATCGTTGCTTGTTGGAGAAGAAAGTTTGGACGAAGCAAGTCTTCGGAATACGGAAGCGCAAGCCTCCTACGGCGAGAAAAGTACGGCGATTAGCGGAGGAGCACCCGACTGAACGTGCCGCGCTACCTTGCACCGTGGATTACGTGCCGCGCTATCTTGCACCGTGTGACTCAAGCAGCGAAACCGACAATCGCCCTGTGCCATCGGTACCGATAACGCAGTCGACGGAAGACGCGCCAACGGAAGCTCCCGCGCCTCGGCGTACGGCCGCGCGAACCAGCCGAGATCGTATCGACGCGGGTCGAAGGTCACCATCGCCGGCGAAGACGGTGTACTTAGTTTGATGCATCGTGCGACATGAACACGCCGCCTCTGAGCGAGCCCCAACCGTCGACGAGCTACAGTGTAATAACCGAAAATTCACCGGACAAATAGTCCCCCGAACGGCGCACCATTCAGACGCGCCTCGAGCCGCGTTTCGCGTCAGCGGTGACGGCAGAATCGCGAGCATGCAGCGTGCGCGACTCCCTTCGCGCGATGTCCGCAACTGAACGGAAGTTCAATTTGATGTACTAGCCAGGCTATTAAATTTTCAAAGCCCACCAAACGAAGAGGCAAAGGTGCAAGAAGATGCTTGACAGCACTGATGCCAAAAATTACCGCCCTGATGCGTTCTAATAAACCTGCACTGCTTGCAAAACTTTGCAGCTCGTTTTCTCAATAGTGTTTTTTTGGTCGGTCACCTCGCTTGTGGAAAG
Organism: Dermacentor silvarum; assembly: GCF_013339745.2. Lineage (NCBI taxonomy): Eukaryota > Metazoa > Arthropoda > Arachnida > Ixodida > Ixodidae > Dermacentor > Dermacentor silvarum. Next base: position 226,993,061 of record NC_051156.1, read on the forward strand.
CATAGCACAACAATGGCTGGACCGATTTTGATCCAGTTTGTTTTGCTGTGATCCATGAACTGTGCTGCACATCAAGACAGTCTTGAAATGTTCATTTATTTTTCCATTATTTAATTACTTCACAATTACTGCATGGCTCTATGCAGTCAAACACGAGTTACATGCATGTCATGTTGAGTAAAAAATTATAAGGGCACTAAAAAAAAATCTAACACTGTCTTGATATAGATTAGGCATCTGGGCAAACATACAAAGTATTCCCAGTTCCGTACCATGTTTCGTTACTGTGCCAGGCTTTCCACGAGCAAGGAACTTGTAAACTTTTGTAAATTCTTATAAAACAAAAACTAATGAAGATATCTTAATGAAATTTTGGATTTGTCCCTCTATTGCAATGTACAGCGCGTGTGCCAAATTTCAGCCCTTTCTGCCAAGAAACAAAAAAGTTATTTTTCATCCCCTCCTCCCCCCTTAAGGAATTTGTAAGACACAACCGTCGTCCTTTTACAAGAATATACAGTAATTCCAGGCTTCAAAATACTTGAGACATATTGGCTTGTATGCTGTGTTTGCCTTACCTCAGTTTTGTTTTAGAAGTCACAGCACCAGGTCTGAACTCAAGACATGCCATAACATCATGCCATCATGGCATGCGAAGACATACCATGATATCAGATTCTGTATCAAAGAGCTGGGCCGCTATCTTGTACGCATTCAAAAAGCGGACATTTGGTTTTGCCTCACGTGATTGGCCCAGATTGGCCTAGGCCACGATGTCGGCGTGGCCTGGGCAATCGCCTGATACGAAACCGGACATCGGCTTTTTGAGCACGTACTAGATAGCCGCCGTAGTCTGCTACAATACTCCCGTTACTAGCTGAAATTGTAGTACTTGCTATAACTTCTGAGTCTTCGTTTACATACAATGGTGCGTTGGGACCATGGCTGTGTACAAACTGCGGCATTCTGTGTGACAGGTATGGAGCATCCTGTCACTATCACTGCTGTCTTCAGATTCATGATGTCGCCAAATTCATGCTGTAGCAACCAGCTTGTCCACTGAAAGATTGTGCTTGCCATGTGCAGGCTGCTGACCTTGTGGTTTGACTATGGTCACTGGCCTGAGGTGAATGAGGCCCTGGCTGAGCGAGTAAACAAGGCCCCTATGGAGACTTGGCTTCAGGTGATACCACAGCTCATCGCCCGCCTTGACACCCCCCGACCCTTAGTGGCAGGACTTGTTCATGAGCTGCTAGGAGAGGTAGGACGCAAGCACCCTCAGGTCAGTGCTGTACTCACATTTCCGTACTGTATTCAGTGTTGCCATTTTATCGAATTTGTTGCTAGATTTAGTGGCTTCCTTGTCTGTTAGTGTCAGAATTTTCTATTAAGTCAATGGCAACTTTTTTTTTTTAGCAGCATGACAGAACAATCGGCAACATTTTAACAACTTAAATGTTATGAAGGCTGCTTCAAAAATAGCCTTCTGGAATGTACTTAATTTTTGACAGCTACAAGTAAGCAGCCGAAATTGGCTGTGGCAGCATATGAAGCAAACATGAGAAAGCAAACATTTACCTTCACATCAGTGGTGTTCACATTGTGCTCACAAAATTCTTTTTTTCTTTTTAATTATTTTATTCTTTACAAGACCAATTTGAATGGGTCTTAACGCTGAGGGTTCTGTAGTTTCATTAAATGCATTGAATCGGTAAAACTTCACAAGCATGGCAAACTTGTCCAGACCAAGTTTGTAGATATGAAAAGCTTGTATAATCTCCCTTTCCTTTTGCATCTTAGTTTTCCCAACTACTGGAACATTATTGAAGGGGCTGTGACCACATTGTTTACAATATATCGGTAGATTGCCACTCGTACTCGTGGGAACTAAATTGGCATGCTCACACATGCTGTCATTAACTGCGATTACCACCCATTCCCACTGGCACGGCCGGCAATCTACTGATTCACTGTAAACAATGTGGCTACGCCCCCCTCTTCAATAACGTTTCAGTAGTTGGGAAAGCTAAGATGCAAAAGGAAAGGGAGAATATAGAAGCTTTTCATATCTACAAGCTTGGTGCGGACAAATGTGTGAGCGCACCATCTGTGTGCCTGACAAGCAAAGAGCTCCGGTTTCTTGGCAAAGAGCGTAGCATGTAGTTAAAATGATTACCTTGAAGTGACTAGCAGTGCTTTCACACAAGCTCTGTTTGGTCATGGTGGACACCGTCTTTATGAAAGAAAATCAGTTGTTAGTCCAGCACCCTTCCTTTTCGTTTTTCTGTGTCCTGCCTCATGATTTTTGTCTAGTTATTGTTTCCGTTTTTGGGCATGCCCTTTCAATGTAGCCATAGCTGTTTTCGGTGATGTGCTATTTACTGTGACTATCCTACCATAGATTGTGACTTCTCAATTGTTGCAGTGCAGCTGGAATGGCATTTTACTGTTAGGACACTTGCATTAAACTCTTTAAGGGTTGGCTTTTTTTTTTTTTTTTGCAAGAGATGTGCCTCCGTGGTCAATTTCTTACATTTCAGTTTCCAGTAGCAAGAAATGATTGAAAACTCCTGAAAGTAGTAAAAAATACACGCAGAAACTCCTCCGGGAGTTGTCCAAGTATGCATAAGCATTATGCCACTTGCTCATCTCTACGCAGCCAGGTGTCATTATCAGGGATATGACACTTGATCCGGCCAGTACAAACGACAGTGCTGCGGCGACAGGAACTGGTGCAGAAGGCGGCGCATTGATAACGCAAACAAAGTACTGCAGGTGGCAGCACCATGTGCGCTTATGACATTGCGATCATCATAAGCCATTATCGCTCTTTTGCTCCTTGTCTATCCGTGTCGAACCATTATGAACCGTGATCAAAAGACTCCGGCGGTAGCACGGACCGATCAAACGTACTCTGGCATGGCTACGTGGATCATATTTTGCAAGCGATCTGCTAAGCGGACAGAGGGTGCCGGCTGCTGATAACTCCGCGTGCTGTGTTTTTTCCGCTTCGTTTACGTTGAAGCGCTAGGCAGCATGAAGGTAAAGTGCTTGCTGCTGCTGGCTCTATCTTGAAAGCGACCTTCTCATCCAAGGGATGGACGAATGGACAGTTTTCTCATCGGGTTAGCGTAGAAATGATTACGCATTTAAATATGTATTGCAAGCAATATTTGTGAGATGTTCCGGTCACATCACACTCTGAGTCTGCGTTGCTCATGGAAATTTCTCTTCTGATAATGAGCTGTTATTCATCGATTCTGACTCAATACTTGGTTTGTACTCGGAGTCAGAAGAATAAATGCTTGAGCAGTGGCCGCAAGAAGAGCCACCACGTGTGCTTTACTGAAACCATGACTGCGCGCACTCCAGTGTACGGAAATATGCAAACCTCAAACGAAGGGGGAGCCAGGACCAAAGGCAAAGTGAAAAAAGAAAAAAAAAATTTATCAGTATTTTGGAACTTCCACCGCACATGGCTATATGCTGGACTAAGATACTAGAAACACGATAGCGGCCGCCGTAAAACACGATAGCATTGCCTCCACACAGGCCTTGGAAGTAGCAGACAACATCGCGCGACCACATGAGTGAGATTTTGGAGGTAAAGAAATCGAGTTGTGTGCTCCAGTGAGTGGAAATGCAACTTCAAATGAGTTTGTGCGACTACATAGAGTTAGCAACTCCTCTCAATAACTGGTGATGTTGAATACGTGCAAAGTATCAAGCATACGATTGGCGTCATACACAACATACATACGGCAAAAACATGTAAAATGGGTCAGCGCTGTGCATGTACAATGAAAACGCTGAAAAGGCTATAAGGGGTTAGGCTCCAAAGGAAAGAAAGAAAGGACACTGTAAGTACGGCCTAAGCACTGGAGGGAGTCAGTTATCCACTGTCAATCATGAAAACATGAAACAGCATTGGCCCTTTCTTCCTGCCAAGAGTTGATTTTAATAGACTGCACCTGGACAAAACTTCTGCTGTGCTCTTTATGAATATCGCTGCTATGGTGCCTCATTAGTAAGACGTGACTGAATATGCAAAACTTTGAAAAACAAAAAAATGTCAGAAAGCAATGTGACTATCGATTATACTTTCTTGAGCTAAACAATGCTGCTAATAGCTTTTGGGTTCATCGTATGCTTTCTGAAGAGAGTTATGGGTCCATATGGGCATCCATTCCTTTCAGGTCTGCGGGGTATTAAAAAGGAGATGGGGAGGCATGGTTGTAGATGTTTCCCATCATTCTCCTGCGATCCAGTGGAGCAGCTTTTTCAAAGGCCTATTTGAGAAGGCTGTTAAAACCTCCACTGGGGCGTGCTGGGTGTGACACCTGATTCTCGCTGGTAATGATAGTGTGTGCTAACATTGCAACTAGTACCGTTTGCGACAAGTGAAAGTAGAGGTTGCCACTGATGCTGCTTTGAAGGAAGGAAAAAAAAAACAAAAAAACAAAAACACAACAGCTAGGTTGCATTACATTGCTGCTTACACTACTGTGACCTAATCAATGCTGACGAAAACTTTTGTATTTGTCATTTCTGTGGAGAGTTGTAGATCCAAATGAGTGCTCCAGTACATGCTTTTGCCATGCAAAACTACAAATGAATGAGAGTTGTGGGGATTGAGGAAGGCGCCGGCGCCATTGCGTGGGCTTCACCACCTGTTCTGCCGTCCCTCGCCTTTCCCCGTCCGCTCCCAACCGGTTCTAGTGGTGGCACTCCACTTGCGGTGGTTTGAGATGAGGGCGGGGCGCTGACGTCATGGCGCAGCCGCATAAGAAGCTTGATTAAAATTTTGGTGGAGGACATGTGAGCACAAGCCCAAGAAACCACAACAAGGGCCTAAAACGCTGTGAAATATTCAAGTCAACTCACTTATAATAGGCGAAGTTGCTTGCTCTAATTTAGGCTGTACCTTGTAGTTTATGCCTAAATGTGAAATGTTTTCAGTAATGGCTGTCTTATCAAATCCAAGACCAGACTTAGAGGTAGCTTCTATTATGATTTGTAACTTTCGCTTACAATGCTGCCATATTAGCTAATAATCAGTCTTCCTGATAGTTATCATTGATGCGGTCTGTAGAAGAAAGCTGATTGCAAGCTTTAATGGTGACTCGGGTCTAATTTTTGTGAACTGTGGGGATTGTGGCATGCTTCATGACTTTTGTGTGGTTGTTGACCTTTTCTTTTGCCCCCTCACCCTTTTATCCTGCGGCGGGATGAGGTGAAGGCCTGGCTATCACTCAGCTGTTGCTCCACCCTGGAACTTTCACTGGCCTGTTTCTTTGAATTATTGGTGACGAGAATCGAGTGCTCATACTTCTATTCACACATCATGATGCAACTGCGAGAGTAAGCATAGAAACAACCTCTCCTCCGACAACCGCTTTAGGGACTACTTGAGCTTGTCTATGGTGTCTCCCACCTATCGCCAGTCACAGCTTGCATTACTGAAGCACAAGAGTGCTTGATAAAGGAACTACTATGCCAGGGTGAGTACTGACAGAGATCACCGTATGCTCTTGGTAATTGACCCTCCTGTCACTGTGAGAGTGTTTGACAAGCTTTGAGAGAGAGAGTTGTTGTGGAGAGGAAGAAGTGCTATTTTCTGCAATCTTTTAGTGAGCACGACTCAGTGCCTTGGGGAAGGGGAGGTGGACATTAAGTGAAGCATTCCTCCCTGCTCGATTTCCCTTTCAGCTGTGCAACCCACTCTGTGTATTCGCCATTAGCAGAAGGGCCTTCACTTCCCGTGCCAAGTTGAATTGGGTGTTTGTAGTGTCGATGTAACTGATCTATGCCACTACTGTGCTTCTTGCTGCACTGTGGTTGGTTCCCTTCGAAGGCTGAGTGCACATCGACAGCGATGTGCCAGATTATGCAAGGCATTGGTTTCTGCGGCTTGCTAAGCTTGAACCCATGGCGGTCGGTACTCCTATGAGTACTTTTGAGCCAGCGCAAGATGAACCTTCCAATGCCTAGAGTAGTTTTTCAGGCCACAATTTTTGGTTTAGATTAAGCTTACAGAATGAAACTAACAGGCACTTTGTTGTGTTTGTTATTAAGTACTATTCTGAATAGCACTATATGAATGTCATGTGTGCATAAGTGATAACCTAAATACTTTTCCTTGTTGCCTGAAGTTTGTTTTCTTGGCTTCCCAGGCCCTCATTTACCCTTTGACAGTGGCATCCAAGTCGGCACTTCCAGCTCGCAGCCGAGCAGCATTACGTGCCCTTGGTGTGATGCGGGAACACAGTGCCAGGCTAGTCAATCAGGCTATAACGGTGAGTAATCCTCGCTTGTCTGGGATGATCTCTCCCCAGCACATACAAAATGTCTGTTAAGATGTCCTGCATGCAAGTAACCTGAAAGGTGGCTTTTGTTTTCCAGCTTCACATAGTTATGTCACGCATGTTCTTGTAATACCCCAACCTGCAGTACAGCGAATTGGTGATTGCATGTCCAGTGGCAGAAGACAAAGAGTGGCACCAATTTAGGCTGTGTTTATTTTCTCTCCGGTGTTCTGCTATGTTATGGCAACAGAAAGGTTGAGCTTACCTTTAATTGTTGAAGTGTGACCACAGCAGCTCAGTGCTGTGAGAATGTAAGCAAACTGATAGGTTGTTGCGGCTACCTCGCATCTAGATGCCAACAGGATTAGCAGTAACAGGCAGGAGGCAAGCTTTTATGTTTGGCTATGGTTATGCACCAGCTAGCTGTATAGTTGATGTTGAGCACAGTAAGCAGCAGACTCCATGACTGTTATCATGTGATGTCATTGAATACTGCAGAACCTCGTTGATATGTTCCTGTTACGTACATTTTCACTACGTTCCATGTACATTTGCCAACGTTCGCAATCGAAAATACAAAAAAAAATGACCCAATAGAATTACACTCATTTTTTACCGGTTTATACATTCCCGGAAAACACAATTTTTTGGCACCAACATTCAGTATGTCGCCAAACTGTGATCGCATGATACGTTTTCCGGCGGCGAGAACAGTATATAGCTGCCCGCGGCGGCAGCTTTACCGCAATACTTGCCCGCCTGTATCACGTGAAAACGCCGGCATGCACTCGGTTTCTCATTTCAGTACCAGCAAATCTTCTCCAGGGTCGTCGCATGCCACATTCACAGCTATTACTGCCAATCCTATTGTGATAAGCATCGTCGCCTATCTATTTCATAGCGCCTGGCGCTGTCAGAAGCGTAGTGCACGCCTTTATAGCCGATAACGAAATGTGCCGCCGTTCCGTGCTGCAGACTGTGATTGTATGCGTTTTCCAGCTGCTAGATCCCATGTGAACAAGAAAAGGCTTGCGAGGCGCACGCGATTGAGAACAGTATAGCGTCTCTCACGTGAAAACGCCGTTGTGCAGTTTCTTATTCCGGTACCAGCAAATCTCCGCCCGGGTCGTCTCACACCGCATTCACAGCTATCGCCACCAAACCTATTGCGATAAGCATCTTCACCTATTTGTTTACATCACATGGTGCTTAGTGCCTTTGATAGCGTACTGCACGCTTTTAGTAGAGGATAATCCAAACGCGATGGAACGAAAAATGTTAGGCCTAATGTTAAGAGACAGGAAGAGAGTGGTTTGGATCAGAGAGCAAACGGGGATAGCCAACATTCTAATTGACATTAAGACAAAAAAATGGAGCTGGGCAGGCCGTGTAATGCGTAGGATGGATAACCGGTGGACTACTAGAGTTACAGAATGGATACCAATAGAAGGGAAGCGCAGTCAAGGACGGCAGAAAACTAGGTGGGGTGATGAATTTAGGAAATTTGCAGGCGCAAGTTGTAATCAGCTAGCGCGAGATAAGGCTAATTGGAGATCACAGGGGGAGGCCTTCGTCCTGCAGTGGACATAAATATAAGCTGATGAAAAATACAAACGTGCTGCCGTTCCCTGCTGCAGGCGGCGCGATTTGGGCATCACATTTTGCTTTAGCGGCATCTGGCGTCACCCACCAGCTCGATTTCATTTTGGTTTCCCGTAGCCTTCTTAAAACAAAACGTGATAGAAAAACATCAAAACGCTCCTCGAGCCGCTGGAGCACCACCAGCTCGACGCACAGGGGTGTCTTGGGAAGCAAAGATTCGCGCGATGCTTCGATTACGTAGATGTCAACAATAGTTGAGTCTGTCAAACTTTTTTAGTTACTTCGGATCGTACGTTTTCCCGGTTAGTACGTTTTTTCTCGCAGGTTTTTCCAAAACGTATGAATGAGGTTCTACTGTATTCATGGCTGTGCAGCTGATCCTGGGCAATTTCTTTTTGTGTTCGGCTCATGACTGTACTCGGCTCATGACTACTCACCGTACAGTCATGAGCTGATTTTTTTAACATACATGGCTACTTACTGAAACGATTGACAGCGTGAAACAACACGAACGACGCAGAAAAGATACATGGACAAGAATAAGTTGGGCAAGATTTGTGTGGCCGTGCATAATAGGGCAGAGGAAGCGAATCAGTAACGACGCATGTGCGGCATTAAGCATTGTGAAAAGCATGCTCAATGGAAGGAAGTGGTGTATGAAATTCCAGTCTCATGCGGTGCGCAGTACATTGGCCAGACAAAAAGATGCGTCAATGTACGCCTTAGGGAGCATATGGCTTCCTTGAGGGGACAGCCATCTTCGAACCTTGCCTTGCACTGCAAAAATTGCGGCTGCGCTCCAATGGTTTCAAAAACCAGTGTACTATCGAGGTACGGGTATAAATCAGTCCAAGAAATTGGGGAAGCTTACTTCGTTGATAAGGTAGGGGACACATGTGTTGTACATCCATCTGTTTTGCTCCATAAGTCAGAGTTAGATTACCTTGCCAGCTTTCTTTAGGGATTGATATGATATGATAGATTGATATGGTCATTTCTTGCCAGTTATGCCTTTACAGCATCCTTTTTGGTTCTTGTCACATGCATCATCGCTTATTTATTTGTGCGCTTTCAATAAACTTGTCTGTTGATAGTCAACCCTTGTCCGTGTATCTTTTCTCTGTCGTTCGTGTCGTTTCGCGCTGTCGTTAGTTTCAGTATGGATTACCAATGTGCCCAACGTACTGTCCTTTTTATAATTACTTAGGCCATCCTGCAGATTTACCTGCAATTATACTAACAGCACCGTTGAAACAATGTAGAATGGTATCCAAAACTTAGTGCGTTTTATCTACTCATGCAACTGAAAGCTTTGGTGACTACAATACCGTGTTTTAATTCAGCCATGTTTTGCTGTATTCTGTTTTTCTTGCATTGTGTGCAGTTCCTCTGCTCTGAGTTGTCGAATAATTCACCTTTGCCCCACCATCTGACAGTGTCCTGGTTAGTTCATTTGGCAGAGCAACTCCTCTGGTAAGATATTGGGACCAAGTTTGATTCCTGAACGACTCATTTTTCAGCTCAGGAGTCTCTTTCCGAGGAACCCGTAATGGTTGCTTTTGTAGCCTAATGTTACTTTCAGGTTGATAACAACATTCTCTTTGTGAAATTTCCTTTACCTTGCAGAGGTTTGCACAACTCATTAGTTTATAGTGTGCAGTAGGCAAAATTGCAGTGTCAGAACTGCAGGGCACATCTTGTCTACTGTGCAGGTGAGTGAAGAGCTGATACGGGTGGCCATTCTGTGGCATGAGCTGTGGCACGAAGGCCTTGAAGAAGCTTCGCGGCTCTACTTTGGCGAGCGCAATGTCAAGGGCATGTTTGCAACCTTGGAGCCCCTACATGCCATGATGGAGCGGGGGCCACAGACACTTCGAGAGACCTCCTTTCACCAGGTCTGCTCCCATGTCATTCTCTCTAAGGCTCCAGCCTACAGAGGCCATCACAGCTTTGGCATATTTGTGCTATGTACTTCCTGTGTGTGGCATGTCTGCCAGGTGTGTTGGGCATTTCCACCTGCTTCGTGCCAGAGGTTTTTCAAAAGTGCAAGAAATTCGATTTCTGTCTAAATAACACATTAGAAAGCTCGAATTCAAAGGCTATTTATTGGTCATATCTTGCCAAAAATTTCACAGTGTTTTTAAATATGAAAGTTCAAACAAAAATTCACCGACGATTACAATACTCCCTGATGCGAAATTTGAGCGCAGCTCTATATGTGTTTTCATTTCGCGATATATTGGCTGGTGTGGACAATCTGTCTCGTGCGGCATGTTCAAACGGAGCGAAGTGTGGCGCGACTGCCTCGCTAATCTGGAGATTGTGAGAGCCAGCGCATGGGTGATGCGTGGGCATGATTCAAAGCAGCCGTCGCCGACAGACCTCCCAGAGAATGCATGCTACTCTGGTGCCATCTCGTAGCCATTCTTCTCACACTTTCACCATACCGTCCTCCGCTTTCTGCCTCATGGTTCTGCTGCAACCTCCTCTCCACTTTCCTCCTCACATCTTTCATTCCCCGTGGCACTCCACGTTCACTCTTTCATCCTTCACTGCGCTCGTTCACTTAGTTACAAGTGACAACGCCGACGCTCGCGGCAGGAATGGGCACCTAAGAGCGGCGCTCTAAAAATTGAGAGACTTACGATAATTAATAACTTTAATTGGCATAATTACTGGTGCGTGGGCAACATGGTCTCTTTGTTGCGATCATTGGCACTTTACACCTACCTCGTAATGAAAATTGAAGTCCTCTGAATCAGAGTTCATAAGAAGGTTCTTGAATTTCTGCATCATCTAAAAAATGTGTGGGGTTTTTTAGCCTGTTTGCCATGTTGGAAAACAAGAGCCGGGAGCAACACTAATAGATAAGCTTTGTCGCTCCATCTGTCACATAAAAACAAAACCTGTCATACAAATTGAGTTTAAGCAACTGATGTCTAGATGTCACTACCAGTCTACAGATGTGTCTTGCTCGCAAATTATCTTGGGAAAAGCAAGGTCTCTGTGAAAAGTGCGAGGTGGCTATACACAGGCTTGGCCAGTGGTTTGCATCAGCGCCAGACGAGTATGCTCAGGCATGGAACTGAAAAGGTCAAGTGCCATGGACAAAGTGTCCTGAAAATTGTGCACGAAAACTGCCTGGGAGACATTTGCTTCTTCTATATTATATTTCGCTTATTTTTGATAGCAGTAGTTATAGTCATATCCATCTCATCTTTTCTCAGCATTAATCTAGCTTCCTTTCTGACCGTTAGTGGCAAGCATTGGAAGCAGTATATTGTATGTGGTACCAATTACAGTGGAACAAGTATGGCTTTTTGGCTAGTTGGTTAAATACATCAGAGGTGGTCATAGCGCTAGAAGACATGTGAGGTAATTGGGCCTTTTCTGTATGCGGGCCTACAAATATGGTTGTTTCTCTAAATAAACACTCAGTTGAAAGTTAGCGCTCGTCCTGTTCTCTCGTTCTTATCCGTGTCTTCTAGCGCTATGACCACCTCTGATGAGATACAGTGGAACCTCGTTGATACTATCTTCACGGGAACCGGAAAATAAAGCGTATCATCCGAAAATCTTATCATCCAACGTATTATCCAACCAAATGAGATTTTTGGGAAAAGGGAAAAAACTTATCATCCTGAAAAACGTATTAAGCAGAATCGTATCAACAAGGTTCCACTGTATACAGGGTACATGGTTTTTGTCTCCTTTCAATATCTTCACATAGAACTTGCAAATATGTTGTATAAGTTTAAAGCCTGAATAGGTCAAGTGCCATGGACAAAGTGTCCTGAAAATTGTTCACGAGAACTGCCTGGGAGAAGTTTGCTTCTTCTATATTACCTGCCACTTATTTTTTATGGCAGTAGTTATAGTCATTGCCATCTCATCTTTTCTCACCATTAATGTAGCTTCCTTTCTGACCGTTAGTGGCAAGCATTGGAAGCAGTTTATTGTATGTGGTACCGTATGTGTATATTGTATGTGTATGTGGTATGTATGTGTATATTGTATGTGGTACAGGGTACATGGTTTTTGTCTCCTTTTGATATCTTCACATAGAACTTTCAAATATGTCGTATAAGTTTATAGCCTGCATGAAATTTTTTTATTCCTGAATTCACCTAAAAATATTGCTAAGATGTACGCGCAGAGGGCAGGAGGCAGCGAACATGGCCATCTCCACTGACATGGCAATGCATCCCATTTGGCACAGTACCATGTATCTGACCGCTTGCAAGAGTTTGGACTGCGGTGTCAATCGAGTAACTACCACCTTAGTGCATTGTCCTTAATCAGTGCGAAATGATCAGTAAATGTTTATTATGGTCGAAAAGAGCTTCATTGTATCTCTTCACAGGAAATTTTTACTTCCCTATGAATAGATTCAATGAACAATATCTTCAATGCACAGGTTTATAGGTAATCTTGAAGGGTAAATATAATTATTTTGTTATGTCCATTGCTTTGTTATAACCAGTTTTGTTATAATAAGTCTGGCTGTCTGTGTGACATCGCAGCCTTTGGAATACTGAGTGACATTGTCGTTGATATTATGACATTGAACCTTTGCAGGCCTATGGTAGAGACTTGGCAGAGGCACTGGAGTGGTGCAAGAAGTACCAACGTTCTTTGAATGTCAAAGATCTGACTCAGGCTTGGGACCTCTACTACCACGTGTTCCGTCGCATCTCCAAGCAATTGCCTCAGGTCAGCCTGAGCTTTGTGCACCAAAGGAAGGATGTTTTTCTTTCATTACAGATGCAGTAGGTTAGGAGGAACATTGTTAGGACGAAATCTTTTAAACAGTACATGGCCAGTCGCTGTGGTATGACACACGAGATGGGCCCTTAGGTACCATTTTAGTTTATCAGTGCTGAGTGCAAACATTATCTCTTTTCACAAACGCAATGTTGCTCTGGCATAGTGGTTAGCATGCTCAGCTTGAAAAAGTGAGAGCACTGGTTCAAACTCATGTTGAATATTTTGAGTCATTTTTTTGTGTGAAGTGAAATTGATAAAAGCCTATTTGATCACAAAATGGTTATGAAATCTTTAGATTGGCTCCTGATGGGTCGCATCAGCATCATAAAAGTATAGTTTTAATCTTCAAAGCTACTGATGATCTGTCAGTACTAGAATACCTGGAAAAGTTGTTTTGTTTGTTTTTGGATCTCTACAGAATCGGGTACTACAGACGAATTGTGGGTATTTTTTCAGCACATCGTAGCGTTCTGTATCCAGCAATCCCAGAGCCATAAAAATGGTAGGAAAATAAATTTTTTGATTGTTCTGTAAATAATACAAACCCCCCAAAATTACAGCAGAACACATCTCACGATAACTGTCGACGGTAATGCGATTAGAATTCGAGCGATTTAACAATACACCATACATTTGCAGTGTCATTCTGAGACTTCCGTTGCTTTGGCTATATGCAATATATTCTGCTATACTGCCAAGGTCATCCATGAGCACGCCGGTATGATGACTGTATGACGCCACACAGTGACAGTGATAGAATGACGTCAAGGGAACGACAAAGGTGGTACGACGACAACAGTAGGACGACAATGAAATGACAATGGTGTAATGCCAGCATTACGACGAAGACATTAGGAGAATGTGAAACGGCATGACAACGGCAGCATAATCACGATAGAATGGCAGCATAATTACAATACAATGATGAAGAAGGATTGGCATTGATGTTAAGGACAAAGGCTTTATAATGATGGCGTGATGACATTACTGAAGTGATGATGTTAAAATGACAGCTTGACGACAGCAGCGGCATGAAGACAATGGTACAATGGTATGACGACGACTGTGTGACGATGATGGCACGATGATGTAGACATTACGAGAGTCAGATGACGAAGATGATGGGAACGACCGCAGCGGCATACCGATGGTAGTATGACAACGAATGCATGACGATGACACAATGGCGACAGTGGCATGAAAACGGCCTGAGGACAATGGGATGACAACAATGACATGTATGATGACGACGGGAGACAATGATGGCGTGACAACAACGGCATGACTAGCATCAGATGACAATGAAACAATCATGATGGCATCACGACCACAAGCACATACCTAGTGGCCCAAGTGATTAGACAACTTGGGCCACAGGGTTGGCTGAGGAGGTGTGATGACCACGGCATGACGAGAGTCGGATCACGTAGCTGGAATGACGACAATGGAAGGACGACAACAGCATCATGACAATAAAGCACATACATAGTGGTCCAAGCTGGTAGACAACTTGGGCCACTGGGTTGGCGTAAGAGGCTAGACAGACAGACAGACAGAGTAGGCAAAGAATGCTAATCGCATTAATAAAACTTAAACACAAATTGAAGGCTTGCATCCTGAATCCCAGCCCTGAAAAGCAAAGCTGTATTCATTGTTAAAGGAAAGATCTGAAGCGTAGTATGAAAGCGTCTGGAGATAAGTTTTATAATGTAAAATTGATGTAGTTCCTTTTAAAGGGCCCCTTACCAGGCCACATAGCAAATTTGGTTATACGCCAGAAGTTGTACATGCCCTCTAGGGAGCAGTCTGCAGCAAGAATTTTTCAAATTGGTTCATTAATAGCAGAGCTAGAAATATTTGAAGTGCCGCAAACCCATGATTTGAGGAGGCGAGTTTCACCACGAAAATAGACATTCTTTCCACTTGCCCCCCTCTAGCCTTTGCAAGAAAAATTCCTTCCCTGCAGTCTCCCATACCAAAGCCTGACGTATATGTCATGACGCATGACGCATATGTCACGGGCCCCACATTATTTTTTCTCTCTCTCTCATGTTTCTGCTGTGTGGTGCACTTCCATAGACGGTCTCATGTGCGAGCTGTTGCTTTGGCTCATTTCGTGCAGCACATGATTTTCATCGCTGTGCATGAGAACACTTGACTATCAGTGTAAGTGAGTGCCACACGAGGACTGAGGCAGATGCAAGCAGATCAAAAAGCACGATCATGTAATGAAACCCGGTAGTAAATGACAGATTGTTTCTTTGTCTGTGCGCGTGACTGCATAACATGGGAACAAGCAGACAAAACGGAACTATATCCTTCTTGCTGCGGCACAGAGTAAAACAAAGACTCTCAGATACTCTGTTTGTAGGTTTTATCATTTCTCTCAATTTTAAATCATCAAGGGAAGCAACAGATCAAACAAATAACTGCTGTAGCCTTCAATAATTCTCGAAGTCGTATGTCGCGGTGAGTAATGTTTCAGCAATGCAAAATACGTAGACGCACTTGTTCGTCCGACCTCTCTGGCTGGGAGCGCTCGGCTCCCTTGAGAAGAAGGGCGTGCAGCGTTTGGTTTGAGATTTCAGCCATTTCCGCGGCATGCAGCGGTGTAATATTTTGCAGACATGATCATCAGCGCGCATTGTGTACCGTTTCGTTTATTAGGAGTTCCATTTACTGAGAGATTGAGCCAAAGGGCACACAAGATACTTTTTGAAAGGGATGGATAGTTTATTGCCAAGAGCCAAGAATGGATGTAGCAAATCTGATTCCAAAGCAGATTAAGTTGCAAAGAAGGGAAAGCTAACTTGCACACAGCTGCTCGCTAAAGCTAAGAGCACACTAACCATGGCATCAACAAAGGTCACCTTGGCGAGAACATAGAGAACTGGCAAAAAATTTTGTTGTCAATCAATAGGGAAGCCTATAAAAATAGTCATAGCATGCTCAAGTGCCTTGTTTTTCTTTTTTGTCGTTGTTGTTGTTTTGTACAGTATTTATTGTATATGACAGTTACTTGTCAAAATAACACCGATTCTTCAGACATGCTTCCTATTCGAAATATAAATACAGTATAGACCACTTATAACATAACCGCTTATAGTGCAGAACCGGATATAGTATGGTCTTTTCAGACTCCCGTTAATTTTCCCATAGCACTCCATGTATACGCGTACCACTTACGGTGCAGCCGCGTGAGATGAAATACCGGTTATAATGTGGCTTCAGCGGGAAAATCTCGCCGACAAGGGCAGTAGCGAGCACGCTTCTCACCGAGGTGCGCCCACCGATGGGAGAGGAGATCAATGAAGGCGATGCAGAGGAGGAGCATGAGACGTGAAGCATGAGTCCAAGGGAGATAAAATTGTCGCCGCACGCCGTATGTGTGAGTGAAAGCACGTGGGGGACGCACGCCTTCACGGAGAGCGAACACACAGCGGAGGGCAAACGCGACTTCTATCGCGCAAAAGGCCGTGGTGGTATGGGAGGGAGGGAGGGGGGACGACGCTTCGCTGTGGCACCAAATGCGTATCTTGCAACCAGGCGCTGCCTTGCTAGTTAGTTGGCTGATCAGTGCCATACTCGAGTGAGAGTGTTGAAAAACCAACAAACATCATGGTGTCCTCAACACATTACTCATTCACTTGTACTGTCCAGAATGATGCAGAAAAGCATTCGTATCTACCAAACTTCTACCAAGTCTTAGGCCAGGATATTTTGTGTTTTGTTAACTCTTCAAAATTTGTATGGACTGCAATTGTATCTCTGAACATCATTTAATGGACTCAATTATGAGAAACCTGCACTGTTCTCAGCAAGTTCAGTGTGCTCTCACCACTTGCCTTCTAGCTCACCTCCCTGGAGCTGCAGTATGTATCGCCCAAACTCCTCATGTGCCGTGACTTTGAGTTGGCCGTGCCAGGCAGCTACAACCCGAACCAGCCCGTCATCCGAATTGCTCGCATTGAGAGCTCTCTTCAGGTCATCACCAGCAAGCAGAGGCCCAGGAAGTTGTGCATCAAGGGCAAGTAGGCTTTACATTTAGCTAAAGCAGCCATGGTGCTTGAGCAGTAAGTAGCAAGGAACTCATGTCTTCATTTGAGTACTGGGTGAGGACACAGCTTCAAATTGCCATAGACCTCAACATTCTCATTTCATCTGTCTAGACACTTTGTCTTCACTAACTCCTCTGTGATCTACCTGGCAAACTTATTGCGGGGTATCTTCTTATAGTCTGACACAGGAGATGAATCTGTATGCTGTAACCTCCTTACATGCAGATGACAGTGACTTAGAGATTGCGACCTTCTTGAAGGTCGCCAAATCTTTAATTTTTGGAGTTCGGCCAGTGGACGACCTCTTCAGAAACATGCAGTGCTGCGTTCTCCCCTCAGGGTGTCTTTTGGCACAAAGGTTGCGCTGGGCAGCTGCTGTGAATGTGAAGACGTCGCGCAAATTTTTTTCTTTCTTTCTTTTTTCTTTTCTTTGTTGAAAAGAAAAAAAAGTTGTGCGTTGGAAGTTTAGGCTTATCTTTTGCGGTTGTCAGTTGCGAGCTGCTAGTATGCATACTGGAGAACCTTTGGCAGGCATTTTACGATTATTTTACTGCCTTAAGCATGCTGCAGAAAAGAAGAAAGGTGGCAGGTGAAGGTGCTGTCTACCCGGCTAAATGTTCTATAGGCAACTACAGCAAGAGCTTAACAGAGGAGACATCACAGGAAGGGGCTTATGTAGCTTCACTGCACCACCATTACACAATGTGGTGAAGCGTACACTGTGTATTGTTGGAAAAAGTGAGAATCGCCGACAGCCAATCTTGTACACGAACACGCTCTGGTAGCCCCAATCCACGCACCGCATCTGAAATCCTGTGTCATTCGCTTTATCATAATCTCAGGTCATGAGGCCTCCGTTAGCCGGTACTATATTTATGTTTGCGGTCTAAGTGGTCTCACAACAATACATATCTGTATTGCAGTGACGCTTAGATCAGCCATTATACTCAATCATAGAAAAAAAAAAAGATTTTGCACGTAGTGCAGCTCTCTCTTTGATAAAATTTTGCTGAAAGTTCACATTTTATAGCCTGGATCATCCATGGTAACACATGGCGTTGTTACTTGCCTAGTTTGTTAAAAAATGTCACAGTTTCGCCCTAAGGGCGAAGCAATGAATGCGATAGCAACACAGCAATGTCATAGGAAGTAAGGTGAGCGGCTTTGGTAGCAATATGAATTGTAGTAAACATGAGCTGATTAAGTAAGCAGGTGTGCTGCGGCGTAAGTAGACCGACATGAAGAGAGACTCGATGAAACCGGTGGTGTTGATGAGAAGCGCTTCCCGTGGGCAGCGCATGCGAAGGGACACACCTGTAGCGCTGCACTGCCGATCCGGGCAGCATTGCATGTGTAGCGTGCGTTGGAAAATGTGGCCCGACTATTACTAACTGAATGAACAAGCGTGGTGTGAGCGCGCACAAACAAACACGAATAGATCACACTGAATGACTGCAGACAACGACTGTCAAAACGCTGGCAGCAAGCATACGCCGCAGTGGGCGAAGGTACGTGCGGTCTATCGCTTCAACGGAAACTGAGCGCATAAATGCACGGCGCATGAAGGTCAGAGCCGTGTGGAGATAAGAGACGGTGCGGACGAGCGACGAGCGCGGTTGTTGGCAGAGTAGAAGTGCGCCCCCCCCCCACCGCTCCCTCCGGCGCTGGCTTCCTGCTTCCTTGCTTGCGCGTGGGAGATGAGTGCGTTCGCTCTCCGTGATAGCGCGCGTCCCCGCACGCTTCCGCTCGGGCATACGGCGCGCGGCGAAGATTTTATCTATAAGGAACCTCACGGCGACGGCGACGCCGACGGCAGAAATCCGGTTGAAGTGTCCATATAATTGCTATCGCAATAAAATCTGCGAATTCATCTTCGTCTGCGCTCCTCACAGTTGGTAATGTCTGAAACATGCCTGTAATGTCACTTCTGCAGTCTGTAATATGCAGAGCAGAGCCTTTGGAATTCACTTCCAATAATTGCTCTGGGGTACATCTGAGAGGTGCAGATGAATATAAATTTGCTGTTCTTTCTTGACCAACTAGGCAAGTAACAACGCCAAGTGTTACTTTGAACAAGCTGGGTGAAAGAATGCAATCCTTCCACAAAATCTGAGCAAGAACGAAGCTGCAGTAAGTGCAAAATGTTTCTTATAGAACTTTCAAAGAAAAACGCACGTCAGTGTATAATACCCTTGCGGACAGTGCTTCCAGTAACAAACAACGTAGAAAAATGCTGACCTGCATGATTTTTCAAGCTTTGAAGCACGATGAGCGAAAACAGTAGACTTCCATTAATTTGCCTCCTGTTAATTTGACCTTTCGGTTAATTTTATCCTGACCGAAAGTCCCAGCCAGCATCTGTGCATTTCCATGGGCCCAAACTTTTGCTATTTCAATCCTAAAATTGACCTTCGCAGGTAATTCAAACTTGACTAATCAGAATGCACGGGCCTGTTCTTATCACCCCAATAGCGACCTCTTTACTGACAGCGTCAGACTTAGCAGAGCTTAGGGGACAATTAATACGTTGAAAACACATCATCTCCCGTTGAAAATGCGTTTTCGGCCTACTTCAGGAACATTTTCAAGCAGTAACAGTAGATCACAATGTCTGATGACAGTATTTACCTGATGATAACGCGCACTTTTTTCCCCAACAAAATTAAACAGAAAACTTCTTGCAGTGTGTGTATGCTTTGCCGCATAACACTACTGTACTGCGGCAAAACTGACTTTAGGAAACTAGCTGTCACTATGCAGTGCATAGTAGACCCTTGCTCATTTTGTATGCTAAAAAATTGGGTGCACATTAGATTTCTAATTTGTTTAGTAGTTTTAATGTCAACTCTACGTTTCTATTCTACTTTGGACGCTTAGATAGTGGTTGCGTGTTTGATTCGAGACCGTGTTAGAATCGAGCAAATACTCCCAAATGAATTCGCGGCGTGCTTCAATGTTTCTTCTGCATCTTGTTTAATTCGGCCCCGCTGGATAATTCAAATTAATGAAAGTCGACTGTATTTGTGCATATAGGAAAAATTCAGGAAGCTTGCACAGCACTTTCTCACCTATAAGAGAAAGAAAATGCTTGGTGTTGGTTGCGCCATGCAAACACACGGTTGGCAACACAACGTCCATGCAAACACACGGTGGCAACAGGCGATAGCAGAGCTGGTGTGCCTTCCTCCAGGTTCCTTAGCGGGCTGCTGTTAGGGGCTCACACTACTTTCTGAGAAGGTCCAGTATCATAAGTGCATACTGAATAGAAAGGGGGAGGGGGGAGGGCAGCGCACGATAACCGAACACAAAGAGGAGAGCCGACTACACAAATGCTGCACTTGCTACAAACGTTTATTTAAAAATAAAGTCATCCTAAATAGGCACACCAGCGCTCCACCATGTGACAGAAATGGCACTTCATATCCCAGAAAAAATTAATAGAATTGAAAATTTTTATGGTGGAAATTCGTGATATTGGTGTCAGCAGCAACAAAAAATGAATGATACCAAGTCGAATTTGAGAGCACTTGAGTAAGCCTTATCTTTAGAGATCAACATTAGTTGATTGAGCTGGGGAACCGTGCTGACTGGAAATACTTTTCATTTGGTTTTGCTTAATGACTCGGCTTTGCTTACTGTGCTTGCCTAGATGTCATTTTGTTGCCATTCTCAAAAAGTGGGGTATTATAGTTAGTTTTGTTGTGCATAAGAGAAGTGAGTCAGCAGACTACTATGTTTCTTGCTGTTATAGGATCCAGGTTTTAAGCGGAAGGCCCATGGGTAGTTTCACAGCTGGCATGATTGTAGAGCTCAGGTTACTCGAGCACTGAACTATGATGAGGCGCTGATGCTACTGTCATTAGCATTCTTTAGCTGTGCCTCCGTTGCAACTTCATGGCTCATAGTTGCTTCTCGAAACATGTCACTATGATTTGCAAATGGGAGCTCAAAATGTGTACGTACAGCAACCAAACCAAATATGCACAAGTCTGCTTCTTTTTTAAGCAGGTATTGTAACTAAATCATTGCATCATCTACCATTAAGATGTATCATCATTGTGGATGTTTTATGTTGTTGCCTTTTGCATTTTTGCAGTTGACTTACACCAAACTTTGCCTTGAATGCAGAAAACAGTGACCACTTGTTCAGTGCGTCAAGGTGTCAAGCGCAAACTCTATCACAGCAGCAATCCATTTTGCACACGAATTTGGCAATTGAGAAAGCGGCTCGGGTGGGTGCGCGTGGCCATTTGGGCCGCCTGAACTTCACGGCGATGGCGACGGCAGAAATACGCCTGGAGTTTGCATATAATTGCTATCACAATAAAAATCAAAATAGGGCGATGGCAGAGCTGTCGTGAGAAAACTATAGTGGCAGGGAGGCCAGTGCCCCTCCCCACCAACTTCCTCTATCCAGCTGCTGATTGTGTTGACTTGTTTAACTGTTTAACTCTGCTTCCTGTTTCCTTGATTGCGTGTAACAAGCCGCGGCTGTCGGCGTTCGAGAATGGCACAGCTATAACAACTGCAAAAAGGGGTCACGGGTGGCAAGTGATATGCTATCTCCGCCGAGGCATCGCTTTGGTGGCCTCAAAAGGGCCTTTTAAAAATGCAAGAAGGTTGCTGCGACAGCCTCTCAGCCTGAGAAATCCAGAAGAAATGCTGGGATGAGATCGCCACAAGCATCTCGCTACGTAATTCTCACTGGCTTACATGAGAAAACTCCATGTTCGTCACCTTTGCTTGCTTTACGCAAATCTTGCAGACATCCTTTTCCAAGGCATCCAGGTGCTCCACATAGTGCAGCAGATAGTGGAGCAGAAGGTCCCTCGCGAAACGAAGCCCCTGAGGGACTGAATTATCTGCAGTGCCTCCTGTGAGGATAACGTTGAGGCAGCCTGCCCTACCGCGTCATCGCTGCCGTCGTCGCCATCACTGTCGCCGTCCCTGTTGCCGTCGCTATCCGATGCAAGCATATTCGTGACTATTGCCGCATCGATTAGAAGCACTTCGTTTCCAAATCTATGGCAGTGCACTTTCTTTTCATTGGAAACGTCGCGCATTACCTATGATCAGCGGGCGGGTGAGTCATCTTCGGTTTCAGCGGAGAGTCAAACGAGGCTGAGAAACCACATGGCCAGGAAGACTTCAACACAACCAACAAAGACGAGCACGAGCAACTCAATTCATTGCTAGACCAGTGCAGAATGAGGGGCCAGCCGCCAGCCGGCCAGTGAGCAATCTGGGAGCAGCGCCCAGCCATAGGCCCAGCGCTATGAGCCACTATCAGTGCAGTTGGCGTGGTCCATTTGTGTTACAGAGGGTGGCACGGTGCAGAGCTATGGGGTAGAGGTGCGCAAGGCTGGCGATGTGGAGAAGGCTGGAAAACAGTGTGCGGCGGCATGCAGCGGCTCGAATTTCTCTTTTTCTTTTTTCTTTTCAAGGATTTCGCATTCCATTACCTTTCAGCACAGACACTCAGTAGCCAGACTTCATCATTATGCGGCATGGGGGCTTTATAGTAAGCGAGTTATTTCGCCATAGATATCGTACAAAAGTTAACAGTGCAGCAGCTTCTCATTGTTATAAGCGATATATTGTTAAAACCGATATCGTTATTAGTGGTTTCCACTGTATAGACAATGACAAAAGTCTAAGCAAGGTCCCTTGGTTCTTCTGTAATGGGCTATTGTGTTGGCCAGCATGTGAGATAATTATAGTCTTCATTTGGAACCGTTGAGATAAATTGGAAATAAGTTAAAGAGTCTACCTTCACAGAGCTTTGTAGCAGCTGCATGTCTTTTAGTAGTGCAGTGATTCATTTTTGTCTTGAAGCTGAGCAAGAACGGCCTATGCAGCATCGTAGCAGAAGCCACACATTTCTTTGCCAGTATGGCGTCCACTGCACATCGTCCAGTATTGTCCATGCCAGCCCAGCTTCTCACTCGAGGCACAGCAGTACATGTTAAATGGTGCTCATGTTTCCTTCATTGTATGAAATGCTCCAGACAGTACGGTTTCATAGTTTTCACTTTCTGGTTTAACAAGTGCAACTTCAGAAGAACTTAATTGAAGTGCAATGGTGAGACAAAGCTTGTTCATTGTTGCAGAAAATTTTTTGCGTTGCCTACCATAAAAAATTATACACGTAACAAATATCCTTGATTGTAGTATACAATGAAACCCCATTGATACATTCCTGCCTGTTGCGTTTTCCCGGCTGCTACATCGCGTTTTCCTGGTTCCAACCTAAATCCTGTGAACTCCTATGTATAATGTTCCCATTTGATAAGTCGCCATTCTGTAATGTTACCATATCTTACGTTGAGTTTAAACGCAGCAGTCCATTAATTGAGTGGTGCAGAGGCAAATGCACTCTCACAGGTTGCTACAAAGATGGTAAATGCATACTCGTCGTTAAGCCTGTCAAGCCCCGTCTGTGGCATCGCCTCGAAAATGCCAGAAGTATGCAATCGTCAGTCCCGATAAACCTGTATTGCGATTGTTGCCAGTTCTTTAAAGTCAGCTTTGCCGCAATACAGCCATGGTATGCGGTGAAGCATACATAAAGTATTGTGGTGGAACATATTTTAGAATGAAAAGGGGCCACTGTCACAAAGCATACTACATGTCCCTTAGTACGTATCCCATGGTACAGGATGCTACCCAGTGCAATGTGCTTGTGAAATACGTGAAGCTTTCCTAATTCACGAACATGGGAATTCATGTGTAAGCGTGCCCTCTATATCCTTACATTGCAGTGAAATGTGCCACTTATCAAATGTACGATAAACTGCAGGCAACAGTGGCATGTGAAATATATATCTTTTTACCTTTCTGCACATAGGGTTTCCTATTTATTGCAACTGAAAAAGCAATAAAGAGGGGTTGTTAGTCAGCACTGTGCATGTCATCCTTGCTTTCGTCCTGTCTTTTGCACTGTTTTACTCCCTTCGTGTCCATTTACCATACATACCCGCACGCGCCGTTTCCAGTTACAGTGCGAGCATTGAGATGTCTATTAACTGTATTGGCAGCCAATCAGAGCTGTTTCTGACATTGCTGGGGTGATTTCGGGCCTTCATCACTGTTACGTTTTTCTGGCCGTGAAGTCTTTCTCCACAGTCTCTTGAAAAATTTATCAACAGCATTATACTGTAATATAATATGTTGCTGTGAGACTCAGCTGTAATATCATGTGCATTAGGGCTGATAAGGAGGCATCAGCCCAAATCATCTATATTCTGGCACTTTTGGATTTGAGTGAGTGAACATGGAACATTTCTTACTCTGCTCAATTACAGGGAGCAATGGCAAAGACTACATGTTCTTGTTGAAAGGACACGAAGACCTGAGACAAGATGAGAGAGTTATGCAGCTATTTGGCCTTGTCAATACGCTGCTTGTCAATGACCCAGAAACATCACGAAGAAATTTGACGTAAGTTTATATTCCATCTCTGGCAGTTCTTGATGCCGTCATATGTCATGTTGTTAGGAAATGTGATGTTCTCTGTGGACATCATGGACAGAGTACCTTCAAGGTACGCCCGTCAAATACCTTCCCTCTTCTCACAAGGGTACGCGCGTCATGAGAGGCAAACGAGAACCGGGAGAGGGCAAAGTGCCTCTCTCTCTTGTCTGCCCGGCTCCCGCTGCGTGCGCTACGTGCGCATGCGACGACGAGCGTACGCGGGAGAAGACGGGGGCGTGTGCTCCCCACACAAGTTACAAACCGTTTCCACACGTAGTCGTTTTCTCCCTTATATTGTAATACTGCTTTCTAGTAACATGTATAGAATCATCAGTTTTTTTGCATTCAGTTCAGTTGGAAGTAAGCGCTTGTCTGTGTTTCTTGTCGTCCTGTCTTTGTTTGCACTTTTAACGTATTAGACTATGGAATACCAACTTGCCCAAACTTCCACCTATCTGTAAGAGGGCATTTTGTGTTGTGGTGGCACAACAGTACTCACAAGAGTACCGACTACCGCACAACTGCACGTTTGGGCTTAATGAGCGGCAGTGCCATGTCAGCTATTGCCACGCATAAACCAACGAGCCGGTATGTGTGCAGGCTCAGCCTCTGAAAAGCACTGAGCACTGCGCCACAAGAAACACAGTAGTGCCCAAGTTAACGAAGGAGAGGTTCATTTGCACCTAGCCTCTTGCAAATCCAACGCTGTGTAACAAACGACAGGTTCTTGGGGTCATGGAAAGCGAAGGCCTTTGCACCAAGGTGAATACACAGAAAGGTGCTGTTACTACTATCAACATAAATTCATATTCAAACAATTCCAAAACTACTCAAAGGCAATAATTTGTTTCCAGGTTGACCTCCGTTTGTAACACTAGCTTAATTCCGACTCTGAAATGTACACTTCGAACGTCATGCTTAGAAACCGGCTACTGAATCATTACACGTTGCACTTCCATGTAATTACACATAAAAGGTGTGTGATCCTGTTCTCATTTCAGTTCATGCCGATGATACATTGTTGCTGGGAGAAAGCTCCTTACAACGCACCACAAAGGGAGGAATGTATTTAAAAAAAAGTTACAGTTTCACTCAAAAGGCGGAGCATTCATTGCAATAGCATATTATTAGACAGCTATATGAAGTAAGGTCTGCAGTTTTATCAGCCGTATCATCAGCCTATTTATTGTCCACTGTAGGATGAGGGCCTATCCAGTCCCGCGCAATAGTTCTACAGGTACATTGTTTCCTCGCTATAAAAAAATCAGTGTGAAACGCGTGCTCGATTTTTGTTTAAAGTATGCTTATTTCTTTGCAATGCAACAATTCAGAGTGTTTATTAAAGATTCATCTAACATAAGCATGCATTACACTGATTCATGCACCCGCAGCACCGACAGGTGGCTTGTTCCTTGTTCGCGCACGACCTATTTTTTGCAATCTCTTAGATTCACAATGCCATCCCTACTTAATACAGTGGAATCTCGATGATACGATCACGGCTAATACGAATTTCCGGATGATACGAACTTTTTTGAGGTCCCGGCCGAGCCCCATAACTTTGCAACGTGCTAGAGAACGGTTGTTACGAATCGATTTTCGACCCACGTCGGTTGACACGAATAAACGCCACCCACCGACGGCCGCGAAAGAGAACAGCGCGCAGTCACGCACGTTTTCCCTTTCTCTTTTGGTGCGGAGGCGCGGACGCGGCGCCGGACAGCGCGGAAGCCGTGACTGGGCACGAACAGTTTGAAACGGTGACGCTTTTGTTGCTTTTGTGCTTTTTTGTTTGTCTCTTCATTCACTGCGGCCGCCGCAGCAAGCGAAGGTTCGTGTGGTCTATCGCTTCAACGGAAACTGAGCGGCGTAAGCACAGCGTATACAAAGGTCGGAGCCGTGTGGAGATCGCTTTCAAAATACGGTGCGCGCAACAACACCGACAGCCAGCACAGGCGCAAAGTACAAGAACGCATTTGTTGACAGAGTAGTAGCCCCCTCCCCCCCCACTCCCTCCCTCCCGCGATACCTTCCCGCTTTGCTCCTTTCGCGTGGGGAGATTGTGTCGCCAGTTACTCTTGCGCTCGGTTGCAAGATACGCATGTGGCGCCGCAGGCACAGCTTCGCCCCCCCTCTCCCTCCCTCCCTCCCTCCCATACCCCCACGGCCTTTCGCGCAACGGAAGTCACGTTTGCTCTCCACTGTGCGTTCACTGTCCGTGAAGGCGCACATCCCCCGCGCTTTCACTCGCACATACGGCGCGCGGTAGTGACAACTTTATCGCCCTTGGACTCGTGCTCTACGTCTCATGCTCCTCCTCCATATCGCCCTCGTTGATCTCCTCTCCCTTCGGTGGGCGCACCTCGTGCTCGCTACCGCCCTTGTCGGCGAGATTTTCCCGCGGAAGCCGCAATTTCATCTCACGCGGCTGCACTGTAAGCGGTATGCGTATACATGGAGTTCTATGGGAGGGTAAACGGGAGTCGGAAAAGGCCGCATTGTAGCCAGTTCTGCACTATTAACGGTTACGTTATAAGTCGTCTATACTGTAAATACTTTTTACGTACGTGTGCCTGAGTGAGTTCACCTCTCGACTCTTTAATTTAGCTAGTTTTATTGTGTTTCGATGATACGAATTTCGGCTGATACGAATTTTTTTCGTGACCCCGTGAGATTCGCATCATCGAGATTCCACTGTAAATATGAAGAGAAAGACGCCAACTTTTCTACGTTTACAAAAAGACAAATGCGTGAATTTTTTCTAACTCTTGGTTAAAGTGTTTTATAATATACTGTTCGAACAAGAATGGTTCATTACTTTTTGTATCACGTTTATTATTTTCATCATTTTATGATATGTGTTCACTTGAAGACCGAATATTTCAGCTCCAATGTACAACCGTCCTGGAGCGTACTTATATATTCACCTCATTTGTTCTATTGTTTCATTGTTGTATTTTTACAACCTCTTTTTAATTTTTTTTACCTGCATGTTTTTCTCTATTATTGTAAATTTGTTTTTGAATGTATGTATTTTAATACCGCTGTCATGTACGTGGGCCCTTAGGCATTTTCAAGTGGTGTTATTACCGCTTTTTGCCTAAGGGACCCCCAACTGTCGTTGGAAACAGATTTGATTCATTGATCGATTGATCTCCAATTCCACCTGTCTTTCAAGTTGGCTCCTGCAAATTTTTTAATTTCATTCCCCCACCTAATTTTCTGCTGTCCTCGTCATTGCTTCCCTGCCCTTGGCGCCCATTCTGTAATTCTAATAAACCACTGGTCATCTGCCCCACACATTACATGGCCTGCCCAGGTCAATAAAATTTAATTCTGGTGGTTTTATGTGCCAAAACCACGATATGATTACGAGGCAGGCCACAGTGGGGACTCCGGATTAGTTTTGACCACCTGGAGTTCTTTAACATGCGTAGTACACAAGCGTTTTTGCATTTCGCCCCCATCGAATTGCAGCCACCGTGGCTGGGATTTGATCCCGCGCCCTCGGGCTTAGCAGCGCTATGGCAAAGCCACTACGCCACCATGGCGGGTGATTGGCTCAGGTCCATTTCTTCCTCTTAATAGCAACTAGAATATTGGCAATCCCTGTTTGCTCTGTGATCCACTTCACTTTCTTCCTGTTTATTAACGTTATGTCTAACATTTTTATTGAGATAGCAATTATATGGCATTCCAGGCAAATTTTCGCCATCGCCATCGACCTGGAATTGCCATAATGTTCCGTAGGAAGTCCAAGTGAGATAAAATCATGTCCGTGCGTTGTATGTTGTAGGTGCGAGTGAAAGCATGCGAGGGTATGCCAAGAAGGATGGTGGCTTGATCTAGCGCGTGCAAGGCAACAAAGGGGTTGGGCAGTGTACTTCGGCTACTGTTGCATAGGGCGTGGCCGCATGGACGCGATCCCTCTCTTGAAAGTAACCTGCAATGGGTACAAAGTCTAGGTGCGCCGAGGGCTGATGGCATTCTGTGCATTGTGTTCTCGCTGCTTAGTTCGAGTTGAAGCGGGAGGCAGCACAAAGGGCAATTCGCTTGCTGCTGCTGCTGCTCTTCCTCACACCAGCATTCTGACAGCGAGTATCCGCAGTGATCGAGTGAGATGTGTTCATGTTTGCCTGTGGGCACGTGACACCATGCTTGGTAGTTTAGTTATAAAGCGAATGTTTACAGGTTTATACAGCAACTACTATCCTTGCTTCTTATAGCTGTCTGATAATTGGCTGTCGCAATCGATGCTTCACTTTTCAGGTGAAACTGTGACATTATTTCTTTCCATCGCTTGTTGTGCAGTCCTTAACTTGTTCTCAAGTTTCTTTGTTAACCTCAAAGTTTCTGCCCCATATATTAGCACCGGTAAAATGTAATGATAGTGCAGTTTTCTTTTCAACGATAGCAGTAAATTCCCGGTCATGATTTGATAATGCCTGCCATATGCACTCTAACCCATTTTAATTGTGTAAATTTTGGTCTCATGATCAGTGTCCCCTGTGGGCAGTTGACCTAGTTAAACGTACTCCTGCACCAATTTTAGAGGCTGACTGCCAATCATGAATTCTTAGTCTCTTGCCAATCTTTGTCTTCTGCATCCTAATTTTCAGCCCTACTCTTACACTTGCTTAGTCAAGGTCCTCAATGATTTGTTGCAATTCGTCCCTATTGTTGCTGAAAAGGACAATGTCATATGCAAAATGAAGGTTGTTGAGGTATTTGCCTTTGATCCTCACTCGTAATCGTTCCCAGTCTAAGCTTGAAAACTTCTAAACGTGCAGTGAATAGCATTGATGAGATTGTCTTTCCCTGGCTGACCCCTTTTTATCGGCCGTATAAACTGCTCTAAACATTCGCTTACTAGCTAAATTAACAAGCATGATGTCAGGCCCGCACAAGCAAACATGAACACATTTCACTTGATGTGGACACTCACTGCCAGAATGTTGGTGTGATGAAGAGTTGCAGCAGTGGCGAGCGAATTCTTATTTGGGCTGCCTCCTGTTTCAACGCAAACTAGGTGAGCAAAAACGCAGTGCACATGAAACGATTAGGCTTCTTGGGTCGCCTAGCATTTGCACCCACTGCAGATTACCTCCAAGATAGTCTGCGCCATGCGTAGCTGCGGCCGGAGTAGAAGAGAACATGCACATTAATTTGCCCCCCTTCCTCTTCCCCTCCTAGCATGCGCACATCATAGTGCTACTTCACCCCCCTTTCAGTACACACGCAAGAATATGCCGCCGTATCAAGCCACCATCCTTCTTGGCTCACCCTCGCATGTGTTCCCTCGAACATACAGCTTACAGCACGCAGCCACGATCCTATTGCACTTGGACTTTATACAGAACATCACGGCAATGCCAACAACAACTGTGGAAATTTGCCTGGAGTGTCCTTGTACAGTAGAATCTCAATGATACAATCACTCCTGATAAGAATTTCGGGATGATACAAATTTTTCTAAATTCCTGGCCCAAGTTGTCATGTGCTAAACTTCGAACGTTGCATACCACTTTTTGTGCCGCGGCGGATGATACAAATAACTGAGCCGCCGTTGAGGAGGCCCCGGCGTACCGGTAGCACCCAGACATGGGCCATGGTCATGCTGGCAGAGCGGCTGCGCCATTGCACTGGTCACGTCACTGTTTCCAGGGGACTTATGTCACTCCGCTTTGACTCCACCCTAGTACGCTTTGACTCCACCCTAGGTGGGGTCAAAGGGGTGGGAGGCACACCCCCTCCCACCTCACCTTTAAAACAGAAAGAAAAAAAGCATTTGCTTTGTGCAGTATTATGCAACTTGTCAGCAGTTTTCAAAGACCTTGCAAGTTTATAAGGAACCAGCAATCATACGTGACCCAATATTGCCATGTCAGCAAGGTCGGCGGCATTCACTTTCAAATATAGCTTTCTCGGTATTCCACTCTTTCGTAGTCTTTGGTGCCTGATGACTATTCAAAACTTTTCTACATTAGCACCTGTCAGATCACACGATACGAAGTAGCTTCACTGCTGCAAAGAAAGTGAATAGATTTTTTTATCTTGTGCAAATCAAGTCCTTATCACCATCAGACAGCAGCTCAGATGCAGCAACTAAAGAAACTCCAGATAACTAGGCAGATCTTAAAATGTCAGCCTCGTAAAGTGTGCAGCACACTGCTGCCAAGATGTTCCAAAATAAGCGCACCATTGATTCAAATTTGTGTCAGTAGTAGGAACGTTTCGTGAGGGTCATGCGAGTGGTGCTCAACAAATTGCGACACTAGTTTTCCCTTGTCGCACTCACTTTTGTTGCTTTTATTGTTGCATCAAGGAGTACAGCGCTGTGGCTGTCTGAATCTCCAATCTCACATGTTTGCATTGATACCAAGATTGCAAAGATATGCCAACAAAAAACTGCGCTAACGCAATCAGTGCTTCCCGAAGCCCAATTTTCTCCCCGATTTCGAAGGCAACACACTAAAAAAGTGATATTTATCCAATTCCACTGCGTATTTCTTCGGATTATTTCTCCATGACATAAAGATCTTAGGATCGCGAGAATAAAATGAAATAAAATATCTGAAATTTTGAGCAATCAACCATTTCATTGCCGCGTCCCCCCTTGACTTCCCGATTTATTAATGTCTTTGGCTGATACGAATTTTTGCACCATCTCAAGAGATTCTAGCATTGAGATTCTACTGCAATTATTATGACAATAAAACTTAAGCGTTTAGATATTGTTAGAAACTTTCATTACACTGACAGAGTCACTGCTAGTGCGAGCGAAACGATAATTTTTTTTTTCATCTTTTTTTGTGCTTGTCCCAGTTTTCTTTCTGTGATGGTGTCTTTGTTAGTGCATAGTGGATTTTTGAGTGTCAACCAATTAGCCCAGCAGTGTGTATTTTTAAGCTACACTCTGGCCATTACTTGTGGCTTGTAATTGTTCATCAGTACATTGCAAGGAAGTCTTGCTCCTTGATGTGTGACCACTCTTGGAAACTGTAACATAGCAGAGTAAAATACTCATCGATTGTATGTATTTAAGCCATATACAGTGTAGACCGATTATAACGTGAGTCGCCGGAGTCGCGAATATCCGCACTATAAGCGGTACTGCACTATAACCAAAGCAACAATTTTCAAGGCCCGCACACATGCAAAACATGTGCACTGAGCTGCCACGCGTATGCGACAGTCGAGGAATGCGGCTAGAACGTTTGCATTCAATTTACAGTCGAATCTCGTTAATTCGAACCAAATCACGCGGCGGTGCCTCCGACTAGCATTGCTCCGGCACCGCCATAGAGTAAAAGCTTAGGAGAGGCCCCTCATTGTCGCGCGCGAACAAAAAAAAAGAAAGAAAAAAAATACGGTAGAAATTCCACCCTCTCTCAAATGGCAAGGTCGCCGATTCTGCGTTGCGCCGGAACATGCGTGTACATGCCGACATCTCAGCCACGCTACCGTAGCCACGCGTAGAAAATTGCAATTAACCCTTCTTTCTCCTTTATGCTTCCTCTACTTTCTAGTCACATGTTGACCTTGCACGCTGCGGCTACGGCGCAGAGGGAAGCAGCGGTGCTGTCCCAGGCCGGCCAAAGAAACTGCCCACGCCGGCAAACGCCCGCTTCCCAATAATGGCAGAAAACGAAACTTCGGGGAGCTGGCGCCGGGCCGGCTTGAGCGGCGGCGCCTGCACGGCGGCGGGCCTGCACGGTGACAGTCGAAAGTGAGGGAGCTACGAGGTAGGGCGAGGGGAGCCACCGAAGCGGCGGAGTTGCCGAGGCGAAATCCGCTTCCCTGCCGCCCTCCTCCCTCACATTCCACGGTCTCCGCATGCGCCCTTCGCCGTGCCATGCCAGCGCCGCCCGCTCCCTGAAGTTGCGTTTACTGCTGTTATCGTGAAGCGAGCGTTGGCCGGCGTTGGCAGTTTCGTCGCCCTCGCTGGCTATGCGTGCCGTGATATTTCACCACTCGCACTCAAGATTCTGGTTTCAGCCCCACTGGCTGTTCGTTCGCACCACGTGCCCTTCTCCTCCACTTCGTTTCTCTTTCTTCCTCGAGCACTCCTTGGGGCGCCCGTTTGAGGGGAGCATTCGCTGTCTCCGCTGACTTCCGTACTCCCAGGCAGCTGCACTGTAACCGGTATTTCGTTTTCCACAACTGCACTAAAGCGATACGTGTATACATGGAGTGCTATGAGAAAATTAACGGGAGTCTGAAAAGACCGCACTATATCCAGTCCTGCACTATAAGCGGTTACGTTATAAGTGGTCTATACTGTATATGTACAGCTACTTAGTCTCATGTGTCCTTGTCATTTCAACTAAACATTTTTGTTGTTCTTATACCTTTTCCTGCAGCATTCAGCGTTATTCAGTCATCCCGCTGTCCACAAACAGTGGGCTGATTGGTTGGGTGCCTCACTGCGACACTCTGCACACCCTCATTCGAGATTACAGAGACAAGAAGAAGATTTTACTCAACATTGAACACCGAATCATGCTACGGGTAAAGAGCAAGATTTTGACTATGATTAATCAGTCTGACATTGTCCACGTATCATTTGTCCTGAAAACAAGTCATGAGGCTCTGTCTCTTTCTTCACATGTTGCATGCATCTTGTGCATTGTATCATGGCTTAGCTGCAGCCTGCATCACTGTGCACATAGGCCAGCAAAGGGTCATGCAATTGTAGATTTTTTGTTCCATCTGCAAAGCATTCACTTGATTGCACGTATTGTCCCTGCCCCTTGTCTGTAGCATATGACAGTGCGAGTGTCTACCAACTCTTGCAGTATAGCTGTTTCTCTGTAAATTGGTCTAACCCCTCGGCCAAAAGGGCCCCGAATTACGTCTTGAATTTGATGAATGAATACATTTCATGAATAGAGTACAGAGCCTTGAACATCTGTGCTGAATTCTATAGCTAGATGTGGCACGGGGGTTTTTGAGACGTAACTATAATTTAGTCTACTCTGCGGCTGTTTTGGAGCTGCTGCCCAGCCGTCACCCGACATAAAATGGCAGCAGCTCGAGGACACCAGCCATTGGATATTTGTTCAGATGATGCAAGCATGCAGTTTAGAACACTGTACAGCAAGGCTTTATGAAATGTGCCTCTTGATACTTTTAGTGCTTAGAATATTTGAAGATGCAAACAAAACAGGCCAAGTAAGGGAAAACAGTATTTAATTTTTTCTTGGTGATAATGCACTACCAGGACAAAAGAACCATTGCGTGTTGAAGGTTGTCGCGCCTTTTCAAAATTCAAGTTGAATTCCTTATTGGTGCACTGCTTTACACATTGTTGGTTTTGGCCTCCACTTGGTCACACACAAGCGTGTGCACACCTTTGCACGCTTCCAAGTCTGTCAGACAGGCAATGACTGGCACACTTGCCAGTGGGACGGATAAGTCGAGAAGGAAAGGACATGAACATTGCCCTTTCAGCTTCTCCATTCGTATTAGATCCTTCTGTAAAATTCTTTCAGGTTTATATTTCTTGGAAGGCACCACACTGATTTCCAATACAGAACAATTTCAGACAATAAGATTTATGGCGACATAGCTCGAAATGGAAATAAATGGGAAAGGTCAACGGTGTTTCCTTGTTACCTTGTCCTCTCCCCTTTCTATTTCCATTTTGCACTAAGTGGTTATAAATCTTATGGTCTGAAATTGTTCAGTATGAACTGTTGTGTAACTGGCCGCTGAGTTGAGTGGATAAACTGAGCGTGGTCGGTGGACCTTGATTATGGAGAGCGCCATCTTCCAGGTACAAAAGTATATATGTATGCTTGTGTTTCATTTCATTTCATTTTATTACCTTAAAGACCCCTTGACAGGGGTATTACATATGGGCGTGTAATACATTAGTACATAATTTGCATAACACAGGAATGAACACTCAAACAAAAAAAGAACAAAAGAAAACTACATGAGTTAAAGTGTTACATACGTCAGTGCAAATACATAGACCTAAATAATACAAACTAAAATTGCACGAGCATATAAGTATGTTAACACAAGTCACTTTCATTGTGAAAAGTGCGCAGTGACACTCTCCATAAACGTACAAGGGCAAATGATGGCGGTGATTTGGTGGGGCAGTTTGTTCCAATCTGTAGCGGCATGGCAAAAGAATGAGGCGGAAAAGGTAACAGTGCGCATGCGAGGGCGGCCCACTTGAAAAGTGTGCCGTGTACGATGAGATGTTCGGGCTGCGGGGAGGATATAAGGTGGTTGATTAAGCGAGGTGTGATAAAATTTATGAAAAAGTAAAAGGGTTCCAGTGCGCCGGGGCGTACAAAGGGGAAGTAAATTCAATTCTTTCTTTAAGTAAGATATGCTCACGTCATATGAATAATTAGAATGGATGAACCTTGCGGCGCGGTTTTGAACCGTTTCGATTGCATTGATGAGATATGTTTGGTGTGGATTCCATATGGCGGATGCATATTCCAGTTTCGATCGGACGATTGACTGGTAGGCCAGTAGTTTAACAGGTTTGGAGGCAAGTTTTAGATGACGCTTGAGAAAACCCAGTGATTTGTTAGCAGATGAAATGATGTTACTGACGTGTGTGCGCCAGGATAAGTCGTTAGATATAGTAACACCTAGGTACTTGTAAGACTGCGCAGCACACACGGGAATGTTATTAATTGTGTAATGCTAAGGAAAAGGATCGCACCGACGAGAAAATACCATCAAGTTGCATTTCTTAGGATTAAGTTCCATTAACCAACGGTCGCACCATTTCTGTAAACAGTTAATGTCCTCCTGAAGTAAGTCTTGATTAGATGTGCTAGTAATTTTTCGATAAATGACGCAGTCGTCTGCGAACAAACGAATGTTGCAAGACATGCGCAGGGGTAGATCATTGATGTATATTAAGAAGAGTAGGGGTCCAAGAACAGATCCTTGCGGTACACCGGAAGTCACTGGTAGGGGGTTAGATGCGCGGTTGTTAACTGTAACGAACTGAGATCGGTTTATCAAGAACGCTTCAATTCATCGCAAAATGTCAGGGTTAGCTTCGCAAGAGAAAGTTTTAGTAGTAGACGTTGGTGTGGTACCTTGTCGAACGCTTTTGCAAAATCTAGAAATATCGCATCTGTTTGGAGGTTAGAATCTAAGTTGATGTGAATATCATTCAGGAAAATGGGCACTTGTGTTTCACAAGAAAAGCCTTTGCGGAACCCATGCTGTGAAGGATGAAAGTATTTGTTTGAGTCAAGAAACTTTATGATTTCTGTGTATATGACGTGCTCCATGAGCTTACAGGGCACACTCTTTAATGAAATGGGGCGATAATTAAGCGGACAATTCCTGTCGTCTGCTTTGTGGATGGGAACAACCCTCCCCACCTTCCAGTCATATGGTATTTCACCAGTTGAAAGTGACTGCGAGAATAGCAAACACAGGAACACCGCGGTGACATGTTTAGTATTCTTTAACAGTTTCGAATTAATGTTATCCACACCGGCTGACAATGTGAGTATAAGATTGTCAATTCACGATGAGATACCATCTGGGGAAAATGTAATGGTTGGCATAACACTTGTTGCATTAGTACGCGAAGAAAATGGGCACGTGGTAGACTCTTCTGTAAATACAGAGCCAAAAGCTGCATTAAAAAGGTTCGCGCACTCTACATCGTCGAGCGTTTCACCTCCTTCATTGGTAAGTGTTACACTGTGCCTTTTTAGAGGGTTTATCACCTGCCAGAATTTTTTTGGATTATTGATCAAAAGTTTCCGAAGGGCATCACCAAAGAATGCATTTTTCACCTTGCGAATCGCTGATAGGTATGTGCTTCGGCAGCGTAGTATTTTTCCCATGCACACGCGCGTTTGTCCTGCATTTTTCGGCGCAATACATGCGTTTCTTCTTGTTTTCTAGTCTTTTTAACGAATTGTTAAACCATGCTTTTTGTTCATGCAGTCGAAAGGTAATTTTTGGTATGAACCTGTTCGTTAAGTTGTTTATTTTTTCTTTGAATATCAGCCAAGTTTCATGAATGCTGCGGTTATGAAACGTATATTGGAAGGAAGGTAGAAAATTCTGTGAATGTTCACATATTGCACCATAATTAGCTTTGTCGTTGAAGTGTATAGTTTTCTTATGCTTCTGCCGCAGAGCTGGAGCGAAGCGAAAAGAAGCATGGGTGACCTTGTGATCACTGATTTCTCTAAGAAAGGTGATGGACGACAAACTGTCTGGACGGTTGACCAGTACTAAATCTAAAATGTTTGCAGTGTCTTGGGTGACGCGCGTTGGCTCTGATATGAGTTGAGTTAGATTAAATTAGCCATTTTTCCCCATTCCGCCTTTGGTTTTTGTGATGATAATAAAGTGATACGTATTGCCGATACTGCCTCGTGCTGATGCCTCATTGTGATAAGACCCGCGCTATATAACACTGGCGACAAGGATGGGATTCGTCCAGCGCCAAGCCGAAGCGAGTCACTTGACTGAAACTGCCGCTATGGAAGGCTAGCTCCAGTGCATACTCGTTCACAATGACGACAGCCACAACAGAGGGGCTTGAGCCTTTCGACATCGCCCACCCCAAGAGTGGGAGGACTATGCACAATGTTTCATGTTCTTAATGGAGGCGTAGGACATTACGGACGCTGGCAAGAAGAGGTCAATATTCCTCAGTCGCTGCGGTCCCACTGTGTTTCACTTGGCCTAGGCACTTGTGGCACCGACCCAGCTGAAAAAAAAAGAAACCTTTGAAACAATCCTTGTCGTGCTGCGAGATCACGCAGCACCGAAACCACTGGAGCTTGCCAGGTGATATGAATTCTGCCGCCCTAACCAATCACTGAGTGAGTCTGCCACCGCCTACCTCACTTCCCTCTGAACCACATCACACAACTGCAACTTCGATGCCCTCAACAACGCACTACGAACCACATCATATCACTGCAACTTCAACGCACTCGACACCGCGCTCGTTTCGGTCTACCGACACGAGATCATTTCGGTCTGCAGAACGACGCGGTGAAGTGGCGACTAGGTAAAAAAGGAGGTGTCCCTCACCATAGCTGTCGAGGAAGCAGTCGTCGCTGAGGCCATTGCCCAGAAAGCCAGCTTATTCTAGCTCCAAAGCACAAATGCGCCGCTATTTGAGCCAGTGCACCAAGGGAAGATGACGGTCGATGCGAGCATGATGCCGCAGAAGATCTTCTTCAGTTACATGTGAGCCCCGGTCAGCAATGGGACACCGGGAGACTGGCGAGCGGCTCCTGCGCCAGCTGTGGGGGCTCACACTAATGCCGCCTGTGTTGGTTCCGTGACGACCAGTGCCGAGGATGTGGAGAAACCGATCACATTGCTAAGGCCTGCCACTCCCGAAGGCAGCCAGACCAATGTCGAAATTCCGAAGCTGAAGGCCAGACGCACCGTTTCAAGACCACTCTTCACACAAACATCTCGTCCTGCAACGACTTTTCGGTCACTGCTATCAACGATGTGTATAAACCTGCCAAGAAGAAAATACAAGTGGGAGTCAGAATCGGAGGCACACAGTGTCAGATGGAGATAGACTTGCGATCAACTTTTTCGATCATCTCCGACACCACAGCCAGACATATTTTTGCAAATGGGTGTGTCCCAAACTGCAGCCACTTGACATCATCATGAGGGACTATCAAGCCAACTGTATCGCTTTGCGTGGGATTGGTACTGTCTGAGTGCAGTTTAAAGATTTTGACTGCCCACTGCACCTAGTCATTGTCAAGGGCGAGCGCCCAAGCCTTCTCGTGTCACACCACGGACACAGAGGCATATGTACCTCTGTGTCCGCGGTGCGAAACGGCGAGGCGCTCGGCGTGTTATGCCTACTTTCAGGCCTAATCCCTGCCAACGTGGCATTTCCGCAATCCTAACTGTTCTGTGTGAAACACTCAAAATCAAAGCTACCGGCTTGTTCGGAAGCTGTCGATGCGTTAGCACTAGGTCTCTGATTTTGTGCCGCTACATCAGACAACATGAACAAATCTGGAAAGTCAGACAAGCTCGTCGCCATTGTTTGCTGGAATTTCAGTAGTCCTAGCTCCAACAAACAGAAAAAACTCGCCGTGTTGCTGAATTCGAACCACGTTGGTAGCGCCAAATGTGGGGGTCTACTCCACGTGAGGGGCGTGTGGGGCGCGTGTCCGCACCTTGGCAAACAAAGCTTTGCTGCAGCACTCGTATCCAGTGCCATTGGTCAGCTACCTGCTGGCATCCCTCTCTGGCGGAGATGTTTTTGGAAAGCTAGACTTGGCACAAGCCTACCAGCAGCTGCCAGTGACTGAAGAATCTGCAGATGCACAGACCATTGTGACTCATTGGGGTGCTTTCCGCGTCCGCTGGTTACAATTTGGGGTCAGCATCGCACTTGGCACCTTCCAGAGTTTAGTGGAGGACCTACTGCGTAGGCCACCAGGCGTCATTCTATATTTTGATGACGTCCTCGTTTCGGGAGCCTTGCACCGGGAATTGCTTAGTCGGCTTAAACAAGTCCTCCAGCGGTTCCTAGATGCAGAGCTTAAGGTAAAAACAAAAGAAAATGTCAGGTAAGAGTGACTCAAGTGAAATTTTTGGGTTTCCGACTCGGTGCGAACGAATCCACCCCACACCAGCCAAGACGCAAGCCATCCTTAATGCACCACGGCCTTCGAACAAAGCCAAGCTGCAGGCCTTCCTTGGTCTTCTCAATTTCTATCATGCATATATCATGCATATCATGATAGTGCCCACACAAGGCCACTATCACAGAACCCCTGCATCGTTTGTTGGATAAGGTGCCCTGGCTGTGGGGAAACCCACAACAGATAGTGTTAGACCATGTGAAGCAACTACTGGCATCCAACCAGGTACTGACACATTTTGATAAGAAGCCGCCAATCATCCTCGCCTGCAATGCATCCCTATACAGAATAGGAGCGGTGTTGAGTCACAGAATGCCAGATGGTGCAGAAGCACCAGTCGCTTTTTATTTAAGGACCTTGTCCTGTACGGAGCAGAACTACGCCCAGATTGATAAGGAGGCACTTGTGGTGGTTGCGGAAGCAAAGAAGTTCCATGACTATGTATTTGGCCACCCATTCCAGATCCATACAGACCACAAGCCGCTCCTTGGGCTGTTCACGTCAGACCAGCAAATGCCACAGATGCTTTCGCTGCGTATGCTGCTCCATCTTTCTGAATGGATACCAGTATTCTCTCCTCCACCGGCCAGGAAAACAATTGGGCCACGCAGGTGGTGTCAGCAGACTCCCCTAATGCACCAGCGCCAGGATGACCCTTCCCCAGAAGAGGTTATCATGCTTCTGGACGTACTTCCAGAATCTCCAGTCCATGTGGATGATGTTGCTAGGCACTCTGCCAAGGACAGTATCCTCTCCCATGTCCTCAACTGGGTGTGGAGGGGGTGGCCGGGGTGCGCTGTGAGTCCCGAAATTGTGCCATTCGTGTCTAGGCAACATGAGCTGTCCGCCCACAAGGAATGCTTACTTTGGGGTGACTGTGTGGCGATTCCACAGAAGCTGCGTTTCCGGATCCTCGAAGCCCTGCTTTCCGGATACCCAGGCATCGTTAGGATGAAGGCACTCGCCAGCAGGTATGTATGGTGGCCTGGCATGGAAGTGGCCATTGAGGAATGGGTCTGAAGGTGCCTTCCCTGCCAGGAAAATTGACCAGAGATGCCCCAGGAACCGGTTCACCCATGGGAGACGACCCGTACTCCATGGTCGCACCTGCACATCCTGCCGGCCCATTCCAAGGGCAGACCTTCTTGATTGTGGTGGACCTTTATTCCAAATGGCTCGAGGTCATACCAATGTTATCAATGACATATTGCTGTAATTAGTACCTTACGAAGATTGTTTGCAACACATGGCCTGCCAGACACCCTTGTCTCGAACAATGGCCCACAATTTACATCTGCAGAGTTTCGGGATTTCCTGGACGCCAACCTTATCCCCCAGGGGACGTCTGCACCATTCCATCCATCCACAAATGATCAGGCTGAAAGGATGGTATGGACCATCAAAGAGCCATTATCTCGCATAATCCGAGGGAGCTGGGCACAGCACCTGGCAAACTTTACTCTACAGCAGCACATAACTCTGCACACTGCCACGGAATGCTTCCTGTCCGAACTA
This sequence comes from Dermacentor silvarum, assembly GCF_013339745.2. NCBI lineage: Eukaryota > Metazoa > Arthropoda > Arachnida > Ixodida > Ixodidae > Dermacentor > Dermacentor silvarum. The sequence continues at coordinate 227,033,426 of NC_051156.1, forward strand.
CTGATGGGCCGCTGACTGTCTACCATGCTGGACCGGCTGCAACCAGAACCCTGATAAGTCCTCCCGGCTGACAACTCTGCCTCCACCACGCACATTCCAGCCCAAGGACCCTGTCCTTGCACGGAACTAAAGCCACGGCCCCCCCATGGATCTCTGCTGTGATCTCCAGAGCAACTGGCCCGATCTCTTATGTTGTTGCTCTCCCGGACAGCCGCGTGTGTTGCCGGCATCTGGACCAGCTTCGTCGTCAGAGCAGCACTCCCATCAGGGTAGCAGAACCTGAACCTGCATAAGGGTAGCCTCAGGTCCAGCCCGTGTCAAGCCCTTCACTTGGCAGAGCGAGCAGCAGCAAGACATCAGAGTACAGTGAACCTGAGGAGCAATTAACAGTCATGCTACCCTCGGACGACATAGCAACACCTCATCCAACAGAGCAAAGAGTACAACTGCCAGGCCCAAGCCGTTCACAGCGTTCCTAGAAAGAAAAAAAAAAACCAACACCTTAAAGACTTAGTGCTGACATTGGCTGACTGGTGAGTCCGTACTAAGGAGGCAGGGTTGTTGTGTACTGAACCTGGCCGCTGAGTTCAGCAGATAAACTGAACATGATCGGTGGACCCTGATTATGGAGAGCACCATCACCCGGGTACAGAAGTATACATGTATGCTTGTGTTAGCCAGTTTTCCCCATTCTGTGTTTGGTTTTTTGGATGGTAATAAAGCGATATTGCTGATAGCTCCTCGTGCCGATGCCTCATCGTGATACGAACTGCGCTGCGTAACATGAACCAACTAGCCCAGCAACATGTAGTACTAATTCCAATGCATTTGACATGTTTCAGGGAAAAGTGTTTCAGAGCCCTAGTGTGAAAGCACAGAGTGCAAAGCAAGGGGGCTGGAGCTGCACTGATTTTCCCATCTGTGCCCGGGCTAGTGTTCACTGTTGCCCTCACATTGTATCTGTTTGTACATTTGTTCATTGAAATTCCATTTGGTAATCAGCACTTGCATGTGTTAACACTTTCATCCTCCCTTATTGCACTTTGTGTGGTGTTCTGATCCAGCTTACACAGCTTTGTACTGTTCTGCAGTGCTTCATCTATTGAAAAGAGGTGTATGTAGATGGACATCACCATGTTGATGACTTATTCTTCACATGCACAACCAGATGGCCCCGGACTATGATCACCTGACTCTTATGCAAAAGGTGGAGGTCTTCGAGCATGCCCTTGAGCACACCAATGGTGATGACTTAGCCAAACTTCTCTGGCTGAAGAGCCCCAGCTCAGAGGTCTGTCCTTGGTTTGTCATATATATTAGTTCACATGTTCCACAGTGAGATACCCTTTTGCAACTGGACCTGTTTTGTGGATTTCTAAAGCAAGTGTTAACAGAAGGGCAGAAACATGTTCATGTTTCTGCATGAAACATGTTACATGGAATCAAACTAGGTGGGAAACTATATACAAGGTATATTTACAAGTGTAGTAAGTACCGGTCAAGATGAAAGCCAGCCCATATCATGCACATCGTGCTCTTCTGTTCACACATTGGTTGCTATGGGTGTGTCCCACTAAATCCAAGGATCTACGTCTTTGAGTGTCGCGTAGCAATATGAAAATTCTGTCATTTGTAGTTTTAAGCAATATGAGCAAGCAATGAAACAATTGAGTAGACAAGAGTGGCGTTACACTAGTTTGTTGACTTAGTGCCAACATGTGCTGATGGGTTAGTGAGCAAATAATGATTCTGTTAAGAGCACATTTTGAAACGGCACTGCCCATGAAGCGTGACCAGAGCTGTCTTTTGTTGCATCCAGGTGTGGTTTGATCGGCGCACCAACTACACAAGGTCTTTAGCCGTCATGTCCATGGTCGGCTATGTACTTGGCCTTGGAGACAGGTCAGTGACTAATATGTTATGTTGCCTTCAAAATCATCTTTGTTAGTGACTAGGTGTGCTATTAAGATTACTACGAGGGTTATCCGTAAAATAAGGTTCCCAAGGAGCTGCAGTCACGAGGAACGCTGTTACGCGAGATCCGGAGACAGTGGCGTGTAGCTTAGTTCCCCCTTTCCAAGTCCCCGCCTCGACGAGCTGTCTGCAACGCTCAGTCTTGGCTTGGCAGCCGTTAGAGATGGAGCTCCCACTCGCTTCTCCCACCAGTGCGGTTTACGCTGTGTGATTCGTTTTTTGTCTGCAAAAAACACTGCGCCGGTGGACATTAATTCCCAAATGTGTGAAGTCTACGAAGAAAGGTGTAAGAGCATACAACACATGTGCAAATGGTACAGATAATTCAAAGACAGACGTACAGACGTTCATGGCGAACAGCGTTCTGGACAGCCATCAGTTTTGGACGAAACGATTGCGAAAGTGGAAGAAACAATGCTGAAAGATCGAAGGGTGACAGTTCAGGAGCTCTGCGAGATGATCATTGATGTCAGCAAGACCTGTATTTACAAAGTTTTGACAGACCATTTAGGGTATGCCAAGGTTTGTGCAAGATCCCGAGAATGCTTACGGAAGACCACAAATGGCAACATGTTGAAGCAGCCCGCGAATTTCTTCAGGCCTACAAAACTGATGGCGAGGAATTCTTGGACTCTATTGTCACTGGGGACAAGACCTGGGTCCCCTACACGACACCAGAAACGAAACAACAATCCCGTCATTGGAAACATCCAGAGTGGCCGAAGCCACAGAAGTTCTAACAAACACTGTCTGCTGGCAAAGTGATGGCAAGCGTCTTTTGGGACACGAAGGGGTTATTGTTGTGCGAATTCATGCCTGCTGGTACGACAATCAATGCAGACCGCTACTGTGAGACATTGAAGAACCTTTGCCGCATGATTCAAAACAAGAGGAGAGCCATGCTCACGAAGGGAGTGTGTTTCCATCAGGACAACGCTCATCCGCATATCGCCCGTGTAACAAACGATCTCATCAACAAATTTGGATGGGATACTGTCACACACCCACCCTATAGCCCAGACATAGCCCCAAGTGACTACCATCTCTTCCCTGAATTAAAGAAACGCCTGGGTGGGACACATTTCAGAACGAGAGAGGAGCTGAAAGAAGAGGTTTTAAGCTACCTTCACGGTGCGGTGGAAAAGTAGGATTCAGGCATAAAGAAAATGGTGCACCACATGCAAAAATGTATTGATCTCAACGGCGATTATGTCGAAAAATAGGGGAAAGTCTAAGCTTTCGAGAAATGGATTATTCACTGCCAATAAACATGTTTTTCATTGTGAAAGATAATTGGGAACCTTATTTTATGGACAACCCTCGTATTTCAACAGCATTCAAATGTTGACCATTTATCACCTGCAGCTGAGTTTTTTTTTAAGTTTTCATGTTGGAGGAATGTAAACAATCTTTAAATGTTTCCGTAATAGTCTTGTTGGTTGACATTTTATGATTCAGCATATAACCTACAAGCTCTCAGCACCTTAACTAGAAGAATAAAGGCATTTTTAAAATTTTGGTCTAAAACCCAACTCTTTCCTTGAATGGAAATAGTTAGTCACAAATGTGAGACTAGAGTTCTCATGTGAGAATAGTTGTAAGACTGTTAAAATACAGTAGAACTGCATTAAAACAAATTTGCACTTGGCACAAAAGCACCTTTGTTATACCCAGTATTTATTCTAAGTACAGTGTAGACCGCTTATAACGTAAGTCGCCGGAGTCACAAATATCCGCACTATAAGCGGCACCGCACTATAACCAAAGCAACAATTTTCAAGGCCTGCACATATGCAAAACATGTGCACCGAGCCGCCACGCGTATGCGACAGTCGAGGAATGCGGCTAGAACGTTTGCATTCAATTTACAGTCGAATCTCGTTAATTCGATCCAAATCACGCGGCGGTGCCTCCGACCGGCATTGCTCCAGCACCACCATAAAGTAAAAGCTTAGGAGAGACCCCTCAATGTCGTGGGCGAACAAAACAAAAAAAGAAAAAAAAAACGCGGCGGAAATTCCACCATCTCTCAAATGGCAAGGTCGCCGATTCTGCGTTGCGCCGGAACATGCGTGTACGTGCCGACGTCTCAGCCACGCTACCGTAGCCACGCAAGGAAAATGGCAGTGAACCCTTCTTTCTCCTTTATGCTTCCTCTACTTTCTAGTCAGGAGTTGACCTAGTTGACCTTGCACGCTGCGGCTACGGCGCAGAGGGAAGCAGCGGCGCTGTCCCCGGCCGGCCAACAAAACTGCCCACGCCGGCAAACGCCCGCTTCCCGATAACGGCAGAAAACGAAACTTCGGGGAGCTGGCGCCGGGCCGGCTGGAGCGGTCCAGCGGTGGCGCCTGCACGGCGGCGGGTGTGAACGGTGACAGTCGAAAGTGAGGGAGCTACGAGGGAGGGCGAGGGGAGCCACTGAAGCGGCAGAGTTGCCGCGGCGAAATCCGCTTCCCCGTCGCCGTCCTCCCTCACATTCCACGGTCTCCGCGTGCGCCCTTCGCCATGCTGTGCCGGCGCCGCCCGCTCCCTGAAGTTTCGTTTACTGCCGTTATCGCGAAGCGTGCGTTGGCCGGCGTTGGCAGTTTCGTGGCCCTCGCTCGCCATGCGCACCGCGATATTTCACGACTCGACTCGCACTCAAGATTCTGGTTTCAGCCTCACTGGCTGTCCGTTCGCACCACTTGCCCTTCCCCTCCACTTCATCTTTCTTCCTCGAGCACTCCTTGTGGGGCGCCCGTTTGAGGGGAGCGTTCGCCGTCTCCGCTGACTTACGTACTCCCAGGCAGCCGCACTGTAACCGGTATTTCGTTTCCCGCAACTGCACTATAAGCGATACATGTATACATGGAGTGCTATGGGAAAATCAACGGGAGTCTGAAAAGACCGCACTATATCCGGTCCTGCACTATAAGCGGTTACGTTATAAGTGGTCTATGCTGTATATTGGTTATGTGCTGATTTCATCAAGAAACATTTTAGGGCCGGTGTAACGTAAAACTATTCCAATCTGTTCTTTTTCCAAATTGGCCATTAGCCCTCCATGATAGGTCAAAACAGCTCCAGGTCTCATATGCGCAAATTTAAAAAACATCCGAAAAATCGGGCAGTCTGAAATAACTACCGTATTTTCTGGTCTATAAGTCGCACCTTTGTATAAGACGCACTCCCCTCAAAACGGCGGTTTTTCTGGAAAAAAACGTATATAAGTCGCACTGGTGTATAAGACGCACCTATTCGTTCGGTAAGCGGTTTAAAAAAATTACAGTGACGTTTCACTCCGTGAACGTGGGCCACGCGCAAGCGTGTGAGTGCCGTATATTTCCACTCCAGGCGCATTTCTGCCATCATGGTTGCCATGATGTTCCGTATAAAGTCCAAGGACGATAACATCGTCCTCACGCGCCATTTCCTGAATGTGCGAGTGAGAGCGTCCGACGGTGAGCGGAATCGTGCACAAGAGAGGAAAGCGGGAAGGCAGTGCGGGAAGGAGGGGGGTGGGCGTCTTGTACTTTGGTAGCAACTGCGTAGTTGGCGCGGCCGCCGTATCTTGACAGCGATCTGCAGATGCAACAAATTCGGGGTCAGGTGACTCGCGGTCGGCCTGCCGCTGCTTGCGTTGCTGCTCCGTCCTTCTCGCACGGCGGGAACTCGATCATGAGAAGAACGTTCCCGCCACCTCGATAGCGCGCACAGAACCCGTAGCAATTAAGTCAACCAGTGAGCTTCGCGTGGCCATAACATCAAATCCGATTTTGACAGCACTTTTTCCAAAAATACCTTCATAAGCCGCACCGTTCTATAAGACGCACCGCCGAAAAATTCAGAAAAAAAAATGCATCTTATACACCGGAAAGTACGGTAATGCATGCCTTTTACTGCCCCCAAGGGCTCAAATTGCCACAGGCACATCTGAAATAACTATGAAGGCCTGCCAGTACACTGGCAGTACGGTGTGTCATAATTTGTACTGTGCTACGAGGCGGCGGGTGCACGCGCGTGTAATTAAGGAATATACCGTGACAGTTGCCCCTTCCCACTCCAAATATGCTTCACTGCAATACTTCGCATATGCTTCACTGCGTAATACTGCTGTATTGAGGCGAATCTGACTTTCTGGAACCGGTATTATGCAACGCACCGTGCTTTCCGAGTTTCCAAGACATTGGTGAGGATTACAAAGACGGAGTCGGCGCCATTGCTAACAGCGGCAAATTATTTCAATGAAAAGCATGGGACCGAACAGAAAAAAGCTTAGTAGTGAACATCGAAGTAGCTAAGCCAAGCGTTGCCGCCGTGGTGGCTACGACTGCCAGCGGATCTGCACGCGAGAGTGCCGGTTCGAGGAGGCGAGATAATGAAAATGGTGGGGTTGGTGGCTTCAATTAATGTCGTTTCGGACCTGCGGTCATGGCAAGAAGTCCAGAAAATCGGACGGCGGAGTTTTTTGCGTCCGAAATTTCAGACGTTTTTATACATTGACTCTATGGAGTACGTGGCGGTGCCGTGAAGGCGTCCGAATTATCGGGCATGTCCGAAAAATTGGGCATCCAGAAAATCGGTCGTTGACTGTATCAGGTCTTAAATCTTCAATTTTTTTTTTTTCTCACTTTTGTCAGGCATCCTTCCAATTTAATGCTGGACCGGCTGAGTGGAAAGATTTTGCACATAGACTTTGGAGACTGCTTTGAAGTTGCCATGACACGTGAGAAGTTTCCAGAGAAGATTCCTTTCCGACTTACACGCATGCTCATCAATGCGATGGAGGTAAGTAATATAGTGTGAAGCTGCTACTCTCGTTACTCTTTTCAGTGCCTTACTGACACACTTTGGTTCATGCGAGTGAGCCTGTGTCACTTCATTAGCGATACGCTGCAGATGCATGAAGCCTCACTGGTTTCGTACAACACTACCGGACTGTGAAGCCCTCTTGGTGCCGAAGTGTTTACCATGACCAGTAACAGTTTTTGATTCTGTGTAACTAGGAAACTTGCCATCGCTGTAGCAAAGCAGTCGCCCACAAAGAATGAGCTATGTCAGTTTTAAAACACAAGGGGTAACCTTTAGTAAAAAATTCAGTTGAAAACTGACCTCTTTCAGTTCTGTCAGCTAGCCAGACAGACTTCTGGCAATGATTTCTGTTCAGAACACTAAACTACCTGTGCAGGCAGGCTGTGAAAGTCATTGAGCTTTATCCAACACACTCGTTTTTATATTCTTTTTTGATATAGAAGATTTTCACGGAACGAGGAATGAGAGACTATTGTGTGCAAACATGATGCCTATTGAAAAGTGAACATTTTGTCTTGTTGATAAAGCATCTTAAGAAATGAATGGCACTTTCGGATGAAGGACATTCATCACAGCTTGCTCTGTTTATTTGAGATGATGCCTACTGATTATTATTTTTTTTTTAAGTAGCATAGTTTGAATATCTGTTCTTAGTGCAAGTAAATCACTGTGGAGTTGTTTTTGTTTGCTTTCTCATAATGATCCATGACAGAGAAGATTGACCATAATTAGAAAATAAAGAAATGCAATGCCTTGCAAGCTTAATCATTCAAACACCATCAAAGAGGCACATGGAAATAGTAGTGTACTGTTGTTAGCCAAAGCGCACTTGTAGTGCACAGGCAGTACTGCGCTACAAACAAAACTGCAGCCTGAGTAAGACTTCTTGTTATTGCATGTGATAGTACATTTAAAGTTGGCTATTTTGTTGCGCAATTATCTTTATTTCATTAGTAGACCTTGGTTGCTTGGAAATTGATGGGCAGAGGAAATTCTTTCTGTTTAAAATCAGCTTCATCCAAGTGAAAAAAAAATTCTTGTAGAAACTATCTCACGATGACGGTCGACATAAGTGTGATTTGCATTGAAGCGATGTAGCGACACACCATACTGTCGCCGCAGGGACGCGTTATGTATGAGGCGTGTATGCAGCCAGATTCTTGTCTCGCACTTTCCTCTCGGGGTGCCTCGATACCACGCTTCCTCATACAGGGGGGTGACAGGTCCAGTTGCACCGCCCTGTTGTGTTGGAACACGTGAAGGCGCGCTATGACAGGCGGCGGGAACTTAAGTTCTGCACTCGCTGACAGTGTAAAAATTTTTAATTTTCGCAGTTTGTACGCTTACGCGTATTGCAGTATTTACATCTCACCTTAAAAATAGAAGTGCAACACTTACAGTAAAGCAATACTAGGGTAAGTTTCAAGCCCAGCAGATAACTAGTCGTTCTTGCCACACTTTCGCTTACGCTCACACATTTGTTTCCAAAACAAATTTGACGCATATGGTGTATGCTTAAAATTTTAAAGGTTGTCCTTCAAAAAGGCTGACACAGCTTTTGACCATAAAACTATAGCTAGGACAAAAGATATAGGACAAAGATATAGGACAAAACAATAAGGTTAATAAATATGGAAGTGTTACCAATAAGTGAAGGTACGATAGTTATTGAGATAAAAATCATATGTGTGAAAAGTAAGAATGATATACAAAAAGTGCCTGGCTGAAAACAGTCTTACATTAGCGGACACACGCACTACGAGTGTCAAAAAGCAAGCTCAAGGTTGCGGTTTCACGGGCAAGGCTGCCTAATTTCAATGGGGGCAAAATCAAGAACGCTTGTGTACCTAGATTTATGTGCACATTCAAGAACCACAGGTGGTCAAAATTATTTTGCAGTTCCCCACTACGCCTAATAATGGCCAAACGGATGCAATATTTTTAGATTTCATAAAAGCCTTCGATAAGGTGCCGCACGACAAATTAATCTTCAAATTTAGAATTATTGGTATACCTGACATTTTCCTAAACTGGATTATTTCTTACCTGACAAAACGCACCCAGTACGTTAAAATTGGTAAACATAGCTCGGCCATTCTTCCAGTCACGTCTCGCGCCCTTACTGTTCCTAGTGTATATAAACGATATCGTTAAAACCATAACTTCCGGTGTTCAAATTAGACTGTTTGCCGATGATAGTATTTTGTACAGTGATATCACTTGTCAGAATGATCAGATTGTCCTCGAAAGGAATTTAGATAACATATTGAAGTGGTGTAATGAATGGGTTATGTTTGTTAACACTGATAAATCCGTATTTCTTCGTATTACTCGTAAAAAAAAAACACTAACTTTTTCTTATACGCTAGGTTCCTCAGCTCTGCGTGAGACTAACAACTACAAATACTTAGGTGTTACTTTGACTTCCACATTGTCGTGGAACGTGCACATTAATGATATTTGTTCTTCTGCTTTCTGCAAACTCTGTTTCCTAAGACACAAGCTGAAAAATTCCCCTCCTAATGTAAAATTACTGTGTTATTTTTCATTTAGTAGACCAAAGTTAGAGTACGCATGTATATCATGGGATCCTTACACTAAGTCAAATATTGCGCGTCTTGAAAAAATACGAAGAAAGGCCATTAGGTTTATATTTCATAAATTCGCAAGACTGGACTCTCCCTCTAAAATTATTACAGAAAATTATGACAGGAGGGACTTGCTGACGGTGACTGGAATATCGCTCCATATTTCACTGGGAGGTTGGACAATTGGGACGGAACCGCAGTGCATGGTACCCTTCGTCAAAGGAGAGCAGCAGGTTAAGGGGGAGCTAGACAGCGAAGAATCATATGACCTGCATGCAATCTTCGCCGAGCAACCAATCTTTGCTGAGCAACCTGAGCCTAGGTCAGCTCTGAGGTCCCAACCGCCAATGACCCTGCTAGCTTTGCGGCTCAGGTGAATGTAGATCCACATCTGGTGCAGGTGCTTGACACTTTCAGCCCAATTATTACAACTACCCCCGGGTGCACGACATTTGCTGAACATCGAATTGATACTGGGGACAGCCTACCTGTACGTTGCAAGCTTCGCCCTGTCAATGCTAAAAAACAGGCCATTATGGATAACTGCATCCATGACCTCCTAAAGCAAGAGCTCATACGCCCGAGTACCAGTCAGTGAATGAGTGCTCCAGTTTTGGTCGCAAAAAGTCTGGTGGTGATTGTGGGTCGTTCTCAATAACCTTGCCATTGATTATTGGCCACTGAATAGCCGAACAAGGGTGCCTGTTTACCCTATGTCCAGGACTGACTGGCTCTTGGCACATCTGGGTCAGGCACAATGGTTTTCAAGTTTTGATCTTTCACAAGGCTTTTTCAAAATCCCAGTGTGCGAACAGGATATCCCCAAAACCGCATTTATCTGCCAGCAGGGCACCTTCGAATTCACTAGGATGCCCTTCGGAGTGGCAGGTGGGCCAGCAACCTTCCAAACATTGACAGAGTTTTGGATGGTATAAGTCATAAATTTGCAATGGCATTCCTCGACGACATCCTGGTGTATTCAGACACTCTGGACAATCACGTGGAACACATCCAATGTGTACTCGAGCGCATCAGAGCCGCAGGCCTCACCATTAACCCAGACAAGATCCAGCTCTGCCACCATTCGCTCAGGTTCCTTGGACATATTATTTCACCTGGGCAGTGTAGACCTGACAAAGGCAAAGTGCTTGCTGTGTTGCACTACCCTCGACCAGCAACAGTCAAACAACTGCAAGCTTTCCTTGGCCTGCGGGGTATTATGGAAGCTTCATACCTCAATTTTCTCTCACAGCCCACCCCCTCACCAGCCTTTTGAAGAAAGATGCACCCTGGCAGTGGACCACCCAGCAAGAGTGGGCATTCGAGAGTCTGAAGCAGTTCCTGGCCAATGATGCCATGGTGAACCTGCCTGACCTCAACCAGCCCTTTGTGGTGGAAGCAGATGCCAGTGGTATCGGAATAGCTGCTGCGCTACTCCAGGCAAGCCCCGAGGAACTCAGACCCATGTCATTTATAAGCAGGGTCCTCACCGAGGCAGAAAAACAGTACACTGTTCAGGAATGGGAATGCCTGACAGTGGTCTGGGCAGTCGATAAATTCAGGCCTTACCTCGAATTCACGGAATTCGAAATCCATTGTGACCATTCTTCTCTCTCATGGATGTTTCAGACAAATCAAGCCTCACCAAGAGTCAAGCGGTGGGTCCTTAGGCTGCAAGGCCTTAACTGCAAGGTCAAACACAGAAGGGGACTTGCCAACATTCCAGCAGATGCCCTTAGCAGAGCCCCCTTGAACTGTCCAGACAACCCAAGCCAGACTCTACCTGAAACTCTGTTCCCGATTACCGTTCAAGAGCCCGAGCAACACATTACGTTCGAGACAGTTGCCCCCCCCCTGTCTGTGACAGATGATGTGACTCTCCTCAACAATATAGAATGCCTGATTGAGGAGGAAGGTCGTGATCCACTGTTCGCCAAGCTGAAAAGCGTAATGCAAGGTACAACGCTCCCAGAGAACGACCCACAATCACGCCTAATTAAGGACTTGGCTGCTTCGACAGAACTGGAGTCTACTGGGTTGCTTGTTCAGCACAGAGAGAACCAAAAGGTGCCTTGGCTACCAGAGCGCTTGCGAACTCTGGTGCTGAAAATGGCACATGACCCCCCACGAGTGTACATGTGGGTTTTTTCAAGACATTGCAGCGTGTTTCTTCGTGTTTTGTATGGCTGGGTATGCGAGCAGATGTATCTAAATATGTCAGATGCTGCAAAGTTTGACAGCGCTCCAAGGCCAATCGTCAAAAGCCAGGGGGCCTTATGAGCAGCCAGTGCGCCACTGCACCGATGGAGGAACTTAGTGTAGATGTCATTGGACCGTTACCACTCACACCCCGGCGCCACCAGTACCTGCTGGTGGTGGTTGACAAGTTCACAAAGTTCATTGAATTGCTTCCTCGAAGAGCTGCTACCAGCCAAAACATTGTTGACTGTATGCGGCAAGTCTTCTGTCGCCATGGAGTACCAGTAGCAATTTCCAGCGACAATGGGCGCTCATTTGTCAGTACGCTTTGGAAGGGCCTCCTGAAGCAATGGGGCATAAAAGACCGTCATACCGTGCCTTACCGCCCCGCTGGACAGATGGTGGAAAGCCATAACGGTACAGTTAAGGAATGCCTCCGGGCCTACTGCACAAACCACAGGGAGTGGGACTCTCACATCCCCGAAATTGCCTTTGCTCTCCGCACTGCAGAGAATGTTGTGACAGGCTACATGCCTGCCTTCCTGTGTTATGGTCGAGAGCTGCACACTCCATGGGAACCACCTGGCACCAAGGACAATGTTGAACCGCCTGCCGCGGCTTACCATGCCTTTTCCGAAGAAGTCCGCCAGTGCCTCGCTCAGGCCTTTGTATTTACTCATGGACAGCAAACTGCCGCTCAGGCGAAACAAAAGGCATATTATGACCATCGCAGGCGGCCAGTTACCCTGCAACCAGGCGACCTTGTTCTCTTGGACAGTGTTACGTTCGGCGACCAGCGGGAGGCTGAAAAGCCGTCCCGCCTGGAAAAGATCAGCGGCGCCACCATGTCTCTACACCTTACAAAGAGTACGTGTCTCGACACTACAGGAAGAGGAGACTCTTGGAAAAGTAGACGCGTTCTCACGGCCGCTCGACAGACCAGCTGGCCCATTCCAGGAACAGAGGCGTCAGTTCAAGTCAGGTGCGAAGCCACCTGTCCACGAGTGTCCCCTCCTTTATGTGGGGGAGTGAACAGTGTGTGCCCGAGGGCACTTCTCCGAATGTGGTCGGGCAACGAAGGCGCCGGGGGATTATGCGCACCCTCGCCCTCTACGCAGACCATCGGTGACTTTCGACGCTCCGATTGGAGGATGGTGGGACCGCAGCTTGGACAGAGGGGTTTAAAGGGCTCTCCCATCTGCAGAGTGCTCTCCGATCTGCCGAGTGCTCTCCCATCTGCCGAGTGTTCTCCCATCTGCAGAGTGCTCTCCCATCTGCCGAGTGCTCTCCCATCTGCTGAGTGCTCTCCGATCTGCCGAGAGTGCTCTCCCATCGGCCCTGAGATGTAGCCAGTGTTTCGATGTAATATGCTCCGACCCAGTCAAGCTAGACTGATGAGACGTACCGTCTCGTTCTCATATTCGTGATGTAAATAGTGTAAATAAACCCTGTACTCTTCGTTCTCAAGGAGAACATGTTCCTGCCTTCAAGTCCGTCCTCAACCCCAACAACTGGTAGCAGCGGCTGCGTAGGCAAGACCCGCAGTTTGACATCGAACTCGGATAGGCCACGACACTCCCAGCTCCAATAACAGCCATACTTTAAGTAATGCAACAACAGGCGTTTCATTGAATCGCGCACCAAGACGTTCAGGTCTTTATAGGATTACAAAGAATGTCAGCGCTAATGACTTCATGCTGACAGACCCAACGACAGGGCGCCGTCGTGGGATAGCCCATGCTGACCAGCTGACAACGTATTATGAACCCCGACTAGACATGCCCGCGATGGGTTCACATTCTGCGGGGGGGGGGAGACATGTAAGGACTGTGTGGCGGAGACAACCACTGCAAGGCCAAGAGATGGCGCCGCCGGACAGAGTGACATCATCATCACCGATACAGAGCCGAGAGAGGGCGCCACTGGACGCAGCGACAACGTGATAACGGATACAGAGTGGTGGGGAGGCCGAGGCGAAACAATAAAGGGTTGTATTTGTTCGAGATGCGGTGTGCACGCTTCCTTCCTGATAACGTTTAGACTATGGTGCTGTTGTGTACCACTCTGCCGCACCGTGCACTTCCTGGTCTTCTCGGGAAGAAGTCCGTACTCCGGGGGCTGGTTTCGTAGCCTGAGGCTAGCTCGATGGTCCGAGACAACGTTCGTACTGTCTTCGGGGTTCGGCTTGGATCACGGCTTTTGGGGGCGTCTGGTGCATGAACACAAAAGCACCTCCACCAGATGTCACGTAGTAGTGACGGGTGAAGAAAACAGTTGTAAAACTGTGTATGACGAAACTGATTCTTTATTGGGCAAACCTGTGCCCACAAAAGCAAGCTACACTCCAAGCGCAACGATAGCGGCAAAACGCGTCGGCTTTTATACATGAGTCATCGAAGGTTCCAGAGTAATCCCTGGTGCCCGCGTGTCTTCCAGAATGTACTACACAATTTGCGTCGCTCCTATACAATCAGATTACATAAGCTTCGGTGATCACAGACGACGGATAGAAGCATCGATAACGTTCGAGAAACTTCTGATACATGCAGGCACGTTGTGTGCCTAGCGATAACGTTTAACATTTGGTAGCCGGCGAAAAGCGGTCACCGGTGAAAGATAAACATGTGCACGTGTCAATATTATGGTGCTATTTCAGAAAAGCCAGCTGGCTTCTATTTTCGTGATTTCGCTTACCTAGAAAAATTTTCCGGTTCTTACAGCTTTGAGTAAACGGGTTTTACTGTATGTTTGCTAATTGGCTTAAAACCCACAAAAGAATTTCACTGAGAAATAAGATTGAATATAGTAAATGTGTTAAAGTATGGCAAAGCATAATTAGCTACAATAGTCATGTTGCATAAACTGAAAATGCGCACATATATAAGATGTGCAAATTTTTATGCCGTGCACTTGTTTATGTCAACACTATCTGTTTATCAATACCCTTCAAAAACAGTTCAGTGCTTTACAAGATGAAATGTACCAATAGAGTTGTGTAAACAGTCATTTCATCTTAGCAACAAAATTAATAAAGATGTGTTGCTAAAAATCAGTGTTACCATTTTTTATTTTTTTTTGCTTGCGCATGAACAACGATAGGAGTGTGCTAGATGTGTGATATAATCTGCCCTTCTTGACATACCCCACCACCTGCAGAAAATGTGTAAAAGAGGCACATCGGCTCTTGTGTCGTGTAACATTTAATTTCTTTGGATAACCTTCTTTTTGTTTATTTGCATAGGTGACTGGCATTGAGGGCACATATCGAATGACCTGTGCAAAGGTGATGAAGGTGCTGCGTGGGAACAAAGACAGTCTCATGGCTGTCCTTGAAGCCTTTGTCTACGACCCTCTGCTCAACTGGAGGTTGATGGATGGTGAGTGCGCATGCGCATAAGGAATGGGCTTCTTCTTTCTGGGGTTTTACATGCCAAAACCAGTTCTGATTATGAGCCACGCTGTAGTGGAGGCTCCGGAATAATTTTGACCGCCTGGGGTTCTTTAACGTGCACTACAATGCAAGCGCATGGGCGTTTTGGCATTTTGCCTCCATCGAAATGTGGCATGTGTGTGCATTAAACATGCTTCACAAGAATAGACAGTTGGGCTGGTTGGTTCATGATCAGTAACTTGCACTGTATGAACATCTGTGTATCTCTTTGTTCTGTTGTTGTGCATTACAAGTTATTAGGCCCAAGAAGTCTGAGTGGCGCCCTCTCGCATGTAACGTCAGCCGGGGGACTCCACCAGCTGCATCGCCATTAGTGTGTACATGTGAATTTATGGCATGGATATCTTGTGAAGACTGCTCCATGGTTGTGGTACTCTGACAACCGCTTATTGTGAAAAATTCGAAAGTGATTATTGAGGAGGGTGCATCATCGATTCAATGCAATCAGAGAGTCCCAATAACATGAAATCGACCAAACTCACAGTGTAGCACTGTCAACATTTCAATGTGTACCACCGACACCCCATCCTCAGGTTTTTGGTAGGAGTGTGTGAATAATTAAATATCACCAAATTGATTCGAATAGAGGACATTGAAATAATTCGATTCGTGAATCGAATACTATTCAATTTTTTTTAATATTCAATATGTTCGGTTAAAGACCCACACAGTGCTTCATGTCATGTGCACTGCGAAAACCCTCACACAAGCGAGTGCCTCACTTCATTGTTTTCGATACAAAAGGAGCGCCATGCGCTCCACAATTGACACAGGCCGCCCCGACTGGTGCAAACTTTGTCGCTGCGAGTTCTTCTGCCCTACTGCATGCGCTCAAAATTAATCCGGAGTCCCCCACTGCTGCGTGCCTCGTAATCCGATCATGGGTTTGGCACATAATACTGCATAATTTGCATAATACTGCAGAACCTATCAAAAAAGGGGTCAGGCAAGAAGACACAATCTCTCCAATGCTATTCACTGCATGCTTAGAAGAAGTATTCAAGCTCTTAGACTGGGAAGGCTTAGAATTGTGTATCAATGGTGATTATCTCAGCAACCTTCGGTTTGCAGATGACATTGTCCTATTCAGCAACAATGGGGATGAATTACAACAAATGATTGAGGACCTTAACTGAGAAAGTGTGAGAGTGGGGTTGAAGATTAATATGCAGAAGACAAAGATAATGTTCAATAGCCTGGCAAGGAAACAAGAATTCAGGATCGCCAGTCAGCCTCTAGAGTCTGTAAAGGAGTACGTTTATCTAGGTCAATTACTCACAGGGGACCCTGATCATGAGAAGGAAATTTACAGAAGAATAAAATTGGGTTGGAGTGCATACGGCAGGCATTGCCAAAGATTTACACACAGAAAAGGAAACTGAGTCCTAAGATACATCCATGTTCTTTTCTTTTTCAGCACAACCAGAAGTGAAACACTCTAAAAAGATTTACATACATAAAAAGAAACTGAGTCCTAAGATGCATCCATGTTTTTTTCTTTTTCAGCACAACCAGAAGTGAAACACTCTAAAAAGATTTACATACAGAAAAAGAAACTGAGTCCGAAGATGCATCCATGTTCTTTTCTTTTTCAGCACAACCAAAAGTGAAACACTCTAAAACAAGAGGTGGTTCTGCCCCCTGCAGCCATGATCAAGGAGGTAATTTGAGATGTGCTCAAGCTAGTTTACAGTGTGTGATGTTCTCATGCCCTGTATATGTATATGAGTCTTTCTTATTTTACTTTAGGCATGTGGGAGGGTTCTTTTTTTGAATTAGTTAAATGCCTGGCTCCAACAAAGCACTATTTGTAAACTACAGTTTGCTCCTATTAACTTTGCATCAATGGGGAATGCAAAATTGACTAGGACTGTCCTATGTTTAAACTTGAGCATTAGCTAGGGGACTCCTATTTAAATACATGGGAATGGAGAAGTAATTTTTCTCAGCAACCACTACACCAATTTCGATTATTTCATATTTAGGACTTCTATATTTTTGAAGAGTTCCTTAAAATTGTTAAAGTTCAAAAACTCAGATATAAAGTTTACAACTCGAACTTGGCAGTGAAAAATGATGTCACAATTCTGCGAACTGGACCTAATAATATATCTAAAGAAGGTCAAAATTGGTGTGTTGTGCGCAGCTCAGAAATATGCCACTAATTTGCAAGCGGCACTTTTGCAAAGTACTCGTGAACATTGTAATAATTTCACGTCAGCTTTAAATTCATATATCAAATTTGTCCGCATTAGATGCTCTAAAGGATGCAGTGTACAGAACTGCGGTATCTCGTTTTGGTGCAAAGTTACAAATTTTTAAGCTTTGTTATTCAGTTTTTTGTTGAACTTGCCAATTTCTGCAAATTAAAAAAATATATATTTCAGGCCCTAAATTAAAATATTGCTTACTAAAGTCAAATGAAGCACAATTTCATTAAAGTCAGTTGAATGATTGTCTGACGAAAGCATTTCCGCATTTTGCATTTATATTACAATAGTGAAATCGGAGTTGGAACTAAGCTAGAGCTTTGTTTACCTTGCATGAGGCACGTTTTTAAAGCTTTGAATATGCACATGCAAAAGTCCCTAGGTTATAAAGGAGGCCATGAGAAGAGAAGGGGTAAGTGCCTAGTGGTAGTAGTATATATCACATTTGACTTTCCTGCTGAAAATATTGCCACATTACAACGCATATTTGCACCAGCAAAAGGAGTGGTCTCAAACATAAGTATTGTCATTTAGTATACTTTGCACCATACACATGTTGAAAGCCAGCGCTTTGTGTTTCGTAAGAGCCCAAGATATGCCCCGAAAGCTGCTGACATGTCAGGGAAAGAGTATGGCTGCTCATTTTTAGTGCAATAAGCTAAACCCATATTTGGCTAGGTTTATGTATGCGAGCACTGCTGCCTTAGTGCGTTGACGTGTAGTTGCATGGTATTGTTTAAATTTTGTTGGATTTTTTTTTTTCTTATTTGAGAAAAAGATCACACAAGACCAAGGTTGCTCTAAACACTGTTATTGGTCCTTTTATTGATATCCTCCACAACTTATTAATGCGATAGCGTTAAGGGCCCCGTGTTGCAAAAATCTGGTGTCGGAGCCGATCGTCGTTCGACGAAAAATCATTCCGTACCACAGCCACGCAGGCCCTCCGTAGATACTAAATACTTCTTTTGCCACTAAAGTTGCTCGCACTTTGTCTTACATTCTTTACAAACTTATTCCTCCGCATTTTGAGAATGACCGCCCACAAAGAAATGTCGTGAAACAAAACACCGACAGAGCATTCCTTTTATGTTAAATCTTCTCAGACGGAAATATTAAAAGTGCAAAACAATAACAGAAGATCGTCTCATACAAGAGGCAGCATTTCTACCAGAAAGCGCGCCTTCGTGCATAGCGTTCACCACCAGCGTTTCCCGGTAAACATTACCGTTACATAAGCTGCAGTTGCCGGGAAGTGGGAAAAGCAGTAAAGGATTTTTTAATGCTATCTCTTTCTACTCTTAAATGTGAAGTTAGCTAATTAAACTTCATAATTATTTCTGCAAACTTAACAAAATACTCCCTACTAACATGAACAGTGCCTATCAATATAGAGCGGTTGGCATTTGTTCCTGCCCTTCTAATATTTTAAAATTCTAGGCGATGTTTAGTTGGGACAGCTGGTGCGTGCTATGCATGTAGTAAACTCCAGAATATCGCATTGGGCAGTCAGCTCATCTAGAATGATTGAAGGTAAAGTGAGGGCTGATTGTAAATCCCATTTTTCTGTTCATTGAGAATTTGCTGTGCTAGTTACTAGCTGCTGACGTGACGAGACATGGACTGGTTTTGCCACCTGTTGGCGACTGGAGAGCTGCAGTGCCAGAAGGATTACTTCGTGGTCGAGAGAAGGGGTTCTGGATGAGAAAAAGAAATGTTGGCGCTGTCTTCTGCAGCCTTTGAAGGAGTGCGGCTTAGCGCCAAGGTGGTTGATTGGAAAATGCTGGTTTATCTCGCTGTCTCTCTCTATTTTTTTCTTCTTTTTTTAATTCTCATAACATGATTGCTTTTTAACTTAATATTCAATTTAATGCATAAAGAGTTAGCAGATGAGATGGTATTTCGAAATCAATCGCCTTGTTGACAGAGCAATGCTCCCAGCACCACTGCTGTCCACACTTCACCAACAGGCAGGCAACACTAGTCCATACTTCCACTGTCTCAACAGCTTCTCCGATGGTGAGGGGTGCAGATGAAGGCAACTTGCATTTTTAAATCCGTAAGCATTTCTATCCCTGCCCAACGAGAAAACTCTTATGGGTCTCTTATGGGTCTTAGTTGATAATGGTCCAACGCGGATGGATAAGGTGCTAAACAGCGATAAAGGCTTATAATGGTCGGAGCAATTCTGATAAGGTTAATAAGCACCAATAAGGGTTGATAAGGATCGTATCAAGTCTGATAAGGTGGATAAGGACCGATAGGTGTTGATAAGGATCCGATCATGTCCAGTGAGGTTGATAAGGATCAAGTCGATTGCGATAAAGTCGATTGCGATAAGGTTGATACAGACTAATAAGGGTTGATAAGGCTCGGATCGAGTTCGATAAGGTTGATAACAACCAATAAGAGTTGATAAGGGTCAGATCTAGTTAAGTAAGGTTGATAATGATCGATAAGGGCTGATAAAGATTTATACTGGTCGGATCAGGTTTCGTAATATTGATAATGACACCAGGCTACGTGGAGATGACCAAGTGGCACATTGCTTTTGCATACTTAGACAACTCCCAGAGGAGTTCCTGCATTAATTTTTTTCTTCCTTGACAAACCAGACGTAAAACTGAAAATACCAAGTGATACACAACGATCCACACCATAAAATGCAGCAGTAAGTGCACAATGTTTAAAGTTTTCAAAATTCAAGCAGTCGCCATATACATCTGTCGGTGTGGGTTTCGTATTTTCCACAAAATTCCACACTTCCTGTGGAATTTACTTTGCCACTTTGTGGTAACAATGCTTATGTTTTGTTTCAGATATCCTAGAAGCAGTGGACATTGGCTCCCAGCCAACTGCAAAGAAGGCAGTTGATGCCATTTCTGGAATTGGTGGTAAGGATCAAAGCGGACCTGTAAATGTTGTCAAAACGTGGCAGAGATTCCTAAGAAACCTGTGGCATTAACAAGCTAGCACATAAAGGCAACTTTCGGTGAAATCAGTGTAAAAGTTTTGGCCATATGCTGGAAAGTAGTTTTTGTTCAAAGGTGCTGCTCAGTTAAAGGGGCCTTGAAGCACTTTTCTAACTAATAGTGTGGCCTCACAATTAAAAGTCGCCACCCTACGAATTTCCTGCCGCAAAAATATTTCAAACCCTTCAAGTATAGCCCATCAAACCCTTCAAGAGTTAAACGTAGTCATCGCATCAATGAGTGGCTCTCTCTCTCTTTCCATCTCCACTAGCACGCTGGAAGCTGCACAGGGAAGGGGGCAAGGCTCCGCCCTAATGTTGAGCGTTTGACTTGCGAAAGGGCTTGTCGCACACCCCGTGGCGGCCGCGGCATCTACCGTATAAATTGGAATATAGGTCGATCCGGAATATCGACCCTTTTCGCGGAGATACTGCTCCGCATAACACGCGTGTTAAGTGGAGCAGCATCACGACACCCCACGAATCGAACTGCAGCCAACACACTTTTATTGAGCAACATTAAAACAGCTCATCAGTTTTTGCTGAACTTTGTTTTTGTTTTCAAAATCTGTGAACAAGTTCTTTTGCAAGATAACAAGTTCCTTGGAGGTCACAGCACCACAAGGCCAAGAATTCCAAAACGTAGGAACACCGTAGAGCAGCATGACTCGTTCGCCGCCGGGGCGCACGGCAATTTAAATCGGTCCAGGACCGATTCCTCCCTCAGCACGAAAAACCTCCTTCGCTGCAGCTTTTGTGGAGCCCATTTTTACGCCGCCGGCACGGAGCGTGCGTTTTTCCGCTAGTGTCGCCGGCCCTTAACACATTGTTGAAATGTAATTTAATTTGGTACACTTGAATATAAAGCTACAAGTTTCAGAAATACCAGTTTGAAGTCGTATCATCCAATTTCAGATGAAAACACGATCGTATCAGCCACATGAAAATAAATTGCTCCTATGGGGCGTTCGAAAAAAAAAAAAAAAGTATTATCCCGAAAAACGTATTAGGCAAAATCATATCAACAAGGTTCCATTGTACGGTACTCTAGCAGCATGCCACTGACATCTCGGAGGCCACGCAGCTATGTGCAGCTGTCGTGTGTAGATGGCCGGTGCAAATATTAATGCCTTTTCAGTCTTTTGAGATCGCAGACATATATATTTTTCATTTATTTACCTCAAAATTAGCAATAATAGTATTACTGAGAATGTTCTCGTGATCACAAATCAGATAGATCTGGCACTGATGCTAAACAGTTGGGTTTGTGAGCATGTTTCTTTGCAAATTGGGGTAATAGCCAAAACTTGTTACACAATCAACTGCTTTGCTTCCACTTGTCAAGTACGTACGTTCTTTATTTTGGGACATCCTCGGCGCACGCACACACACGCAGTCTGTGTTCCGTTCAGCTGCACTGCATGCGGCTTGCTCCGCCGATTACTTCACTCACTCAGTTCGTTCATTGTCGCACGCTCCCAGCATGCCGACCACGCACACATGCCTTCCATCTTCCGTCTCCCCATCAACCTACAGTTGTCTACCGTCGCGTGCCTGCAACTCTACACAGTTGCCTACCATCTCGTGCCTGCGACTCTACGCCGCCTGGCATCAGCCCGTACCCTCACAGATCCCCCTCCCCCCCTTTTATTCTGTGAAGAGGGTTTCCAAGGCGCATGATAAAGGCTCAGCTGGTCTGCATTAGTGAGGCCTTTCTGTTTCCCTGTAGCCGGGTCTCTGAGTTTGTAGGTAATGCGTCCAATGTATGCAGTCACTCTAAATGGCCCTGTGCGTCGAGGGGCAAACTTGGCTGTCAATC
Source organism: Dermacentor silvarum (assembly GCF_013339745.2). Classification (NCBI taxonomy): domain Eukaryota; kingdom Metazoa; phylum Arthropoda; class Arachnida; order Ixodida; family Ixodidae; genus Dermacentor; species Dermacentor silvarum. The sequence goes on from NC_051156.1 coordinate 227,055,429, forward strand.
CAATGGCTGCCTTACTTAGTGGGTGTGTGTCCCGGAGCACCAAGTATCCAACCTGGAAGGTAGCTGGAGTTCGTTTTATGTTGTAATACTTTGCCTGGCTGGCTCTTGCCAATGTTTGTTGGTCCTGTGCAAAGGCCCAGGCATCTCGAAAGTACACACCCAGTTCAGCTGCTAGGGCATGAGACGCAGAAGGGGGCACCTCGGTGCCAGCTCCCTGATTCTGATGGATCCACGTGTTCTGTAGCTCCCGCCAATAGCACAAGAATGCAGGCGTAAAGCCAGTAACTACACTTTTAGACGTGCGCATTGCAAACGCCAATTCGGGCAGCCTTTTGTCCCAGTCCCTGTGGGAAGTGCAGTAGCCCACCAGGCATTGTTTAACCGTTGCGTTATGGCGTTCCACAGTCTGTCCTGCTGGTCTGTATGGGACTGTGTGGCTCTCCTTGATTCCCCAATGCTGGAGAATGCCTTTCCACAGTTTGCTTATGAATGGCTTGCCATTGTCGTTAGAGATGGAGCTAGGCACACCATGCTGGCAAAAAACATTGATCATTTTATCGATGATTAATTTGGAGGTAGGCGCACATATTGGGAAAAGCTCCACAAATTTTGTGAACTTGTGGAGCACCACCAGGATGTCCTTGTGGCACCAAGGGGTGGTGGGCAGTGGCCCAATAAGGTGCACACTTAGCTGCTGCATTTGGTGGGTGGCCCATGAACTGTCCATCAGTCCTTTTGGTTTTTGCCGGTGAGGTTTGAAAGCCTGGCACTGCTGGCAGCTGTGAATGTAACAGGAGATATCGGAGCGGATAACAAGCCATGTGAACCGGCTCTTCACACGTTTCAGTTTTAAGAAAGCCGAAATGCCCACTTAGGGGGTGGTCATGTTCCATTTTCAGTACCATGTCTCATAAGTGTTGGAGAAGCCAGGCGACCTTACGTTCACCGACTGTGTACATAAGGATACCATTGTTCGATGTTTTGCTATCATCAGCTAGGTCCTGTGCCTTCTTGGACTCTTTAGCGTCACCAGGTAGCAGGCCAGACTAAGTATTGCAGCAGCTGCAGCAGCAATGGATTCTTGCATTGTTCCAACTGGAACTTTGCAGTGTCGGTAAGGGGGGACACATCAGTCACGTCAACAGGGGCTGCTAGTTCAAAACAAATGGTTTGTTGTGGCCCCTTGCACTTCATTTGGAAACAAGTCCTCTGCTAAACAAGGCTGAGCAGATTCGGCAGTAGGGATGGGGCACCTGCTTGGTGCATCCACTGGGATGTTGGCCTGTCCTTTACGACGCTTTATGGTACACTTGAACCCTTGTAATCTCAACACCTGACGTCGCACTCTGCACGATGTCTGCTCAGTTGTAAACATCCAAGCCAATGATTCATGATCACAATGCACCTCAAATGACGTGAATTCTGCATACGGTCGGAATTTATAGACAGCCCACACCACAGCGGGGCATTCCCATTCTTGGACAGTATAGTTCTTTTCAGCAGCACTGAGGGTCCTGCTTATAAATAACACAGGACTCAGTTCACCTTCGACTTCCTGCAACAACACTGCCAATATGTCAGTGCCACTGGCATCTGTTTCAATCACAAAGGGCCTGTTCAGGTGAGGCAATACCACAGCCACCTCTCTTGCCAGCGTTAGCCTCAGAGTCTCGAATGCTGTCTGTTGCTCGGCACCCCAAACTCAATGAGCTCCTTTCTTGAGGGGAGCTGTCAGGGGTCTGGCTTTGTCAGAAAACCAGGGGATAAAATTTCTGTAGTATCCTACAAGGCCCAAAAACATTTGGAGCTCTTTGACTGTTTTAGGGCATGGAAACTCTGCAACTGCTCGCACCTTGTCTGGGTCAGGTTGACATTTGCCTGGAGAGATTACATGTCCAAGAAACAGCATGTAACTTTGCTGGGATTGATTGTCAGACCTGCAGAGCGAATTCTTCACAGTACCTCATTGATATGTTGTAGGTGGTCCTCAAAAGTCTGAATAAATGAGCACATCGTCAGGAAGTGTCAAGCAGTAGTTGTGTTTTATGCCTTCTAACACTTTTTCCATGAGAGACTGAAATGTTGCCGGCCCACCTGCTACCCCGAATGGCATTCGCTTAAATTGAAACACTCCTCTGTGGCACAGGAATGCAGTCTTCGGTACATCTTCGAGAGCAACCGGCACTTGAAAGAAGCCCTGAGCAAGGTCGAGGCTCGTGAACCACCGAGCGCGGCGGAGCTGAGCTAGTACCCAGTCTGTGCGGGGCATGGGGTATACTAGCACAGTTGTGCTTGCATTTAAGGGTCTGAGGTCGACTGCAAGGCGATATCCTCCAGTTTCCTTCCTTACTAATACAGGGGCACTGGCCCAGGAACTGGAGCAGGGCTCAGCGAGGCCTTAGTCAAGCACATCTTGGATACACTCATTAAGAATTTCTCTCTTTTGGGTGTTAACTGGGCGCAGCTTGCATCTAAGTGGTGGGTGGCTGCCTGTATCTATTTTGTGAACCACCAGGGACGTGTAACTTGGCAGAGTGGTAAAAATATGGTTATGGTCTGCAAGGATGTTAAGTTTCTGTTTCTGCTCCTCCCGAAGGTTCTCTAGACTACACTCGCCACTCTCAGTGGTATTGTGGCATACATCTTGCACATCTACAAAAAGTGCGTGTAGGGAGCTGGCCACATTTTCATCAGGCTCTTGACCTTGCTTATCGCATTGCAACGCTGTCTTACAAACTGACAGGGTGCTGTGTCCAGCATCCGATGCACATGGCAGCTTCGGTGCCTTTTTAAATTTGACGAGCCCATATGGGTCAGAGTGCAGTGACCATCGCACTTGGCCGCTGCGATGGCACGGCTACCTATTAAGCTCACGCTTGCCCCAGTGTCCATGAGTGCATAAAGTACACTGTTACCAATCAACAGTTCAAACAATGGTTCTTTATTTCCGGCTGTTGCGAGCATTTGCAGGGCCATCACGTAGCCGTCTGCCGGAGAAGCGGCTTTGGTCGTCCATTTCCCGGGCAATCTGCTTGTAGGTGTCCCGGTGAATTGCTGTGAAAACAGCAGGGTTGGCTGCGTGGTCTAGCAGTAGCGCATTGACGTGCAATGTGGCCAAAACCGCCACACCGCCGACACGTGATACTGCAGTTCGGTGGCTCGAATCGCAGGATACCCTGCGTCGCTTGAAACCCGAAGTTCTGAGGCGCTCTCCCGAGTTGTGTGGGGTCTCACATGTGCTCTTGGGACAAAGGAACGACATCACAGTAGTGCAAACAATCACAAGGGCATTTATTGCGCCTTTAATACACCAATGCACACTAGCCGAATTACAACCAATAGAACATTCGCATGGGCGCGCAACAAATCAAGGAAGTCCGACTCATCGCGACCCGACAGCGAGCGAATATGTTCGCCCTATGCAGTGACACCATCACCTAGTCGTTCACGTGTACGGTCACGTGAACGGTGGCGCGTTCGAATGATCCGTGTTCGTCCATACCGGTGTCCTGCTCTTAGCCTCGCGTGATGGTGCCGCGAAGCGGGCCGGCGCACGCGCGAAGCGTTCGTGCATGTTGGTCGCCGATCCCAAGCCAAAGAGGAAGAGCCTTCGACCTTTTTCTCCCAAGTCACCCCGCCGTTCGGTGGCGTTAGCATCGCGACGCTCGCGCCATCTCTCGCAATGCGCCGCAACCACTACGACCACCGCCGGCGTTAGACGCGAGCTATGCGGGGAAAACAACATCGGGGGACGTTCGCGAGTCGTGCATTCTCACAGTTTTTGCGGTGCTGAAGTGTAGTTGCCCTGTGTGTCTGGCGCGCGAGCAATCGGCACAGGTAAGGGGTTCCACTCTGGGGCTCCAGCGTGAAGCGTCGTTGACCGTAAGCACTCTGAAGCCGAAACTGCCACAGGCTGCAGCTGTCACTCTCGTTGCTGTGCCGGGAGGGTTTGATTGGGCATTGCAGTGGTGTGCGGAGATGAATCGACGAAGGCCAAATCAGCTGCTGCTTGTGCAATACGGTGGTGGTGGCGCGTAGCGCAGGCAATGCCAAGTGCGTTCCATGATAGGGCCAGCCGCCTTCACCATTTCTTGCAGGTTTGCAAAGCTCATGCTGGCTGTTAGGTATTAGAATGTTGAATGCATTTCCTTCGCACGCGTTCCACCTTTTCGGCATCTGAAACAGGCTCTGCTATACGGTCATAGTATTCGGCAATGACGCGAGTGAACTGCTTGAGGTTTTCTGGCGGATGCTGAGTGTGCTGATCTAGCTCTGCTTATAGTCAACTTGTAGTCAACGCTGGTAAACTCCACCGTAAATTCGGACTCGAAAGACTGTCAGTCGGGGTGCCCACCTGAGAAGCGCCACCATTGTTTGGCTGACCCTTCCAACGCTGCTGGAAGCACCTGAAAACGGCAGTCAAGGGGGATCCCCTCTATATTGCAGTACTCTGAGTACTTCTCCAGAAAGTCTTGCGGCGAGTGTCGGTCCTGGTAGCCACTGAATTTGAGTAGTGGGACGGGCGCACCTTTGATGTTGAACGCTGGCCCCGTGCCGATTGTCTCGTCGGGCCTAACCATGTCATTGAGCGGTGTGGTGCGCAGAATTTGAGCTATATCAGCCGCGAGTCTGTCCTTTTCCATTGTGGTCCCGGAGGTCGAAGCCAACAATCCTTGGACGATTAAAGAAGGCAGGAGAGGCTGCGCAACGAGCTGGGTGGCACTAGGCGAATCTTGGTCCTCCATGTTGGGTCTGGTCGGACGAGCCCCCACTTATCGAGTACATTCTCTATTTCGGGAAATCCTCGGCACATGCACACACACGCAGTCTGCGTTCCGTCCAGCCACACTGCACACGGCTTGCTTCGCCGATTACTTCACTCACTCAGTTCGTTGTCGCGTGATCCCCGCATGCCGACCGCGCACACACGCCTTCCATGTTCTCTCTGCTTGCCACACATGGTTGCCTGTGGTCCCGTGCCTTCAACTCTACACAGTTGCCTACCGTCTCGTGCCTGCGACTCTAGGCCGCCTGGCGTCCGCCCAGTACCCTCACACACTAACAGTTTGTTTGTCACTATTTTAACCTCACTACTTTTAATACTTGTTTGCATTACTAGGAATGTTCAAGCAGTGAACCTTTCTAGTCCAATTGAATATCAATATTAAACTTGCACTCGGCCGCGCAACGCTTGAAACAGCGAAGCTGGGCGATCGTAACCCAGCATTTTCCGGAAGTGCACGCGAACTGTTCATCGTATTACTCATGATGATGATAATTTATTTTCATGCGTCTCGGACTTACGGCCGTCACTGCGCATTGCATAGCGCAGCTTGTAACACCAACACTGCGTTCCAGGAGACCCGCTCCGTGAATGCGTCTCTATCTCTCTCTCTCGCTCTCATAGCCCACAAAACCTCTTTACCTCGCACAGCACAAGCGCACGAACACGCCAGCTGTAGGCGAAGATGACGGCGCTCGAACGCAATCATATGGTTCGCATAAATGCACGTTCTGCACGGGTGGCTGTATAGCCTAGTGGTTACGACGCTCGCTTTGGGACCGGGGGTACGCGGGCTCGAATCCCGCCTCGCCAAGAAAGTTAATTTTATTTTCTTTCTTGGTAGTTTCTTGATACGCACCACAAATTACGGCTGGCTTAAACAGCTTCGCTGTTAAAGGAAACTGGCCTGAAACATTGACTCGAATCCCCAAATATCTGTCAGAGTTGCAGAAAAAGGTAATATGGCAGCTATACAGGAAGCATAGCTTGCTTTTCTCATTCAATATATGGATTGCGACTGCTGTCTGTACTAGTCAACAGCTTATGAATGAGAAACTTGCAAAACGCAATTTTACATCTTGTGGCATTGTATGACAATGACAGAAATTCATTGAATGAAATATCAGTGACTATGTGCTGATGTACAAATTTAAAATGTCTGTTGGTGTGATTCAGAGGTGGAACTAGGTATACTACTATAAATGGCATGTATAAGCTAAATGTTGTGACTGTGATGGGGTCTACCTAAGAAACAAGGCCTAGTTTTTCATAGAGATATTTTTACAGAAAGTTTAAAAATGGAGCATAAATAGACGAGTGCAAGATATTGATGAAGCCATTTGCTGCTGCACATGCTTGCTCAGCATTCCATGCTTGTGTGCGGAATCGTGCAGGACAATTGTGAGTTTGCATAACAGAGGACAATTGAAGAACTCTGCATAGCTGCCACTTGCATTGACTCTATGCCTCTAATTGTCATAACTACAGTACTGCAGTAGAGAACTGTGCATGTTGGTGCACAGTTATGTGGGAAATGCCACTGGAACAAAAATGTACACAAGGTTGAGAAGTAAATGATATTGTTACTATTCAGCTTTAACATATATTCAAAAATATATTTGTTTATTGAATATAATCAAATAAAGAACATTATACACAATTTGTATTCGAATATTCAAATATTAAAACACCTTTGATCGTACTTTGCAGCAGCAAATAATGCAGCCTTTACCCTCACTGTTCGTTTGATTTACCAGATGGTGAAGCTGGCCAGCCAGAAGCGCTGAACAAGAAGGCTTTGGCCATCATCAACAGGGTGCGAGATAAGCTCACAGGTATGCACAGTGTTTTGTCCACGCCTTTCTTTTGGGTTCATTAACCAGAACATTTCTGCTGCGGCTAATGCTAGGCGACATTAATTGGCACAAAAATATTCTGTAAGTTATATGCGAGGTGTACTTAAAATCAGTTTGAGCAGGCAGGCAGTCAAGTGACACATGGCAGTGGAGACCCATGCGATGGCTATGAACATCAGCAGGAAGCGTCACCTCAACCCGGATACCTGAGGAAAGCAGGAGTGCTCTTATTAGGCAACCATAGCACAAATGTGGACGAAATCTGTTGTGCTTACAACAATAGGCTGCAAAGCTTTTCTTTTTTGATTGAAGAAGTTGCAAAATTAAAAGTTTTTGAAATGTCTTGTTTACATCTCTGCACCTTGCAACAATTATAGATACTCGTATAGGCCCTTTTTGTGGAGCAGTTTTCTCTAGAGGATACGAGATGGCGCTTTCAGCAGCACACCGCATGTTGTCTCATGCAAAAGCGCACGAATGCGATATCATTACTGCTTTCTACCCTGCTTCGGTGCGATCAGCTGTCATAAATGCAACTGGAGGATCGCTAGCGCACTTCCCTCCATTCATGCTGCAAAATGTGGAAGACGTAGGCTGTAGCTAGCCGCAAAAATGCTGACTGGCATATTAAGGAATGGAATGAATCTGTGTGATCAAGTTCATGGACTGCTGCCTGTTTTGCCAGCCCTACGCCATGCACGGCTTTCCTTGAGGATAAAAAAATTCCACTCATCCGCCAGTGTTGTACTGCTAACCTCCAAAGAAAATTCCTCAACCCCGGAATACAGTATAGACCACTTATAACGTAACCGCTTATAGTGCAGGACCGGATATAGTGCAGTCTTTTCAGACTCCCGTTAATTTTCCCATAGCACTCCATGTATACACGTATCGCTTATAGTGCAGTTGCGGGAAACGAAATACCGGTTACAGTGCGGCTGCCTGGGAGTACGGAAGTCAGCTGAGACGGTGAACGCTCCCCCTCAAACGGGCGCCCCAAGGAGTGCTCGAGGAAGAAAGAGACGAAGTGGAGAAAAAGGCCACGTGGTGCGAACGAACAGCCAGTGAGGCTGAAACCAGAATCTTGAGTACGAGTCGTGAAATATCACGGCGCGCATAGCGAGCGAGGGCCACGAAACTGCCAACGCCGGCCAACGGTCGCTTCACAATAACGGCAGTGAACGAAACTTCAGGGAGCGGGCGGCACCGGCATAGCACGGCGAAGGGCGCACGCGTAGACCGTGGAATGTGAGGGAGGAGGGCGACAGGTAAGCGGATTTTGCCTCGGCAACTCCGCCGCTTCGGTGGCTCCCCTCGCCCTCCCTCGTAGCTCCCTCCCTTTCGACTGTCACCGTGCGCGCCTGCCGCCGTGCAGGCGCTGCCGCTCCAGCCGGCCCGGCGCCAGCTCCCCGAAGTTTCGTTTTCTGCCGTTATCGGGAAGTGGGCGTTTGCCGGCGTGGACAGCTTCGTTGGCCGGCCTGGGACAGCGCCGCTGCTTCCCTCTGAGCCGTAGCCGCAGCGTGCAAGGCCAACACGTGACTAGAAAGTAGAGGGAGCATAAAGGAGAAAGAAGGGTTCACTGCCATTTTCTACGTGTGGCTGAATTGCTGATGCCCACAAGCCGCAATATTTTCTTACCGTTGTTATTGCTCTTAGCAATAATTGTACAAAAAGAAGAAAATACGCTGATATTATTGGCGCCGTCGGCTGCAGTGCGAGCCTAGCCGAGCCGGTCATCTGCCGTTGGTAGCTGTGCACTGCAGCTGAGCTCGAGAAGTATCGGAGCTCTCGTTCATGTTTAACATTTGACAGTGGATATTGTTTTTCATAAAATGTACAATATATGCATCGCTTTATCTGGCTGAAATTATTTTGCTTTGAACAGAAGCTGCAGCCGATGTTTGCGTCGCCGGTGGCGGAGGCGCGCAGCTTCGCAATCATCTATTGGCCCGTCGATTGTACGGCGAGTGGTACGCTGGCCGAACTGCCATCTACTTACGTGCCCTAACCGGAAGTGGACAGTGTTTGGAGAAGCGCGTTGGTGATGATGTATGTCACATGACATTTGTAGGAGCACTCAGCGAGGAGGAGAGACCAGCCGACGAAGAGAGTAGCGAAGGAAAGCAAAACGAGCGAGGGCCGTGTTTCAATCATCAAACGCGTGTAACTCCGCTATTACGGCACCATTTCGAAAAATTCTGGCGGCTACGTGTTCGTTGTAGACTCGTGCACAACTGCAACACCACAACTAAATTTAAAGTCGGTTTGAGTAGGCAGGCTGTCAAGTGACACATGGTAGTGGAGACCCATGTGCAAACGGTCCAAATGTTTATCTATGGAGCTGTACCTTCACTTTGGGCCCCAAGAATTCAATAGGTATTAAGCAGTGTTCATATTCTGACGACATATCTTGAAAAATTGTCCAACTCAAAAGTCTCTTTTGTGCAGCATATAAGGTTGAGTGTGGATCATGTGGCAGTCCCTGTGGTGACATAGGACAAGATGCTGGGGAAAAGATGTACAGTCCAGAGCAAAAGTCTGTGGACCAGGGCACGAGCACAAAGTATAAATTTGTTGTAATACAGAAATGCATACCTGCCAAGTCTCCCGGATTAACCGGGAGACTCACAGATTTGGACCATTTCTTCGGGTTGTACGGTTGACAGGAAAATCTCTCGGAAATTGCTGTTGTGTCCCGTTCCCGCGTGCAGCGCTTTGTCAGGCTACATTGGCGAAAAAATCCAACCCAATCTAATCCATTTAGAAGTTCATCGTGCAAAACATTGTTAAGAAAGTAGTCGGGAAACCCTATACAGTGGAATCTCGATGATACGATCACGGCTAATACGAATTTCCGGATGATACGAATTTTTCTGAGGTCCCGGCCGAGCCCCATTACTTTGCAACGTGCTAGAGAACGGTTGTTACGAATTGATTTTCGACCTGCATCGGTTGATACGAATAAACGCCGCTCCACCAACGGCCGCGAAAGAGAACAGAGCGCAGTCACGCGCGTTTTCCCTTTCTCTTTTGGTGCGGAGGCACGGACGCTGCGCCGGACAGCGCGGAAGCCGCGACTGGGCGCGAGGAGTTTGAAGCGGTGGCGCTTTTGTTGCTTTTGTTCTTTTCTTTTTGTCTCTTTGCTCGCTGCGGCGGCCGCGCTTCCCTACGCGCGGCCGCCGCAGCAAGCGAAGGTTCGTGCGGTCTATCGCTTCAAAGGAAACTGAGCGGCGTAAGCACAGCGCATACAAAGGTCAGAGCCATCTGGAGATCGCTTTCAATATACGGTGCGCGTGACAACACCGACAGCTGGCACAGGCGCCGCCCCCCCCCTCTCCCTCTCTCCTGCGCTACCTTCCCGCTTTGCTCCTTTCGCGTGGGGAGATTGCGTCGCCAGTTACCCTTGCACTCGGTTGCAAGATAGTAGTAGTGATTTTATTGAAGAAGAAAATGACGCTTATTTCTGCTGCCCAATAGGGAGCACGGCGCAGCGTCAAGGTTGCAAGATACACATTTGGCGCCGCAGCACAGCGTCGCCCTCCCTCCCTCCCACCCATACCCCCACGGCCTTTCACGCAACGGAAGTCGCGTTTGCTCTCCGCTGTGCGTTCGCTGTCCGTGAAGGCGCGCGTCCCCCGCGCGCTTTCACTCGCACATACGGCGCGTGGTGAAAACTTAATCAACCTTGGACTCGTGCTTCACGTCTCATGCTCCTCCTCCGCATCGCCCTCGTTGATCTCTCCCATCGGTGGGCGCACCTCGTGCTCGCTACCGCCCTTGTCGGTAAGATTTTCCCGTGGAAGCAGCAATTTCGTCTCACGCGGCTGCACTGTAAGCGGTATACGTATACATGGAGTTCTATGGGAGGGTAAACGGGAGTCGGAAAAGGCCGCGTTGTAGCCAGTTCTGCACTATAAACGGTTACGTTATAAGTGGTCTATACTGTAAATGCTTTTTACGTACGTGTGCCTGAGTGAGTTCACGTCTCGACTCTTTAATTTAGCTAGTTTTAATTGTGTTCCGATGATACGAATTTCGGCTAATACGATTTTTTTTTCATGACCCCGTGAGATTCGTATCATCGAGATTCCACTTATACCAGGATTTCTTCTGTGCTTGTGTGAGCAATGGGATGTACTCAAACTGCAATGGATTTTAATCTGTTTTTTTTATGGGAAGGGCACGAGCATTTCAAACATGCAGTCAACATGCATAATCCATGCAAGCCTCTCTAGCTTCCATTAACATTTCCCTTGCTCCATAACTCCAGAAATTATGCAGATCAAACGCACATCGTGGAATCTATGTGACCCCGTGAGATTCGTATCATCGAGATTCCACTGTACATGCGCTATATCGCCACATGTGCCATAGTGGCCCTAGTCCCATTAAGCTAGCCAGTGAATGCCACCTTCCACAACTAGCAGCACTAGACTCTCTATCGTTCTCCTCGGCATCAGCCGCTCTGGCATTGCGTAGGCCTACAGTCAGTCATGGCTTTAAAAGCGAGGAGCACTAGCACAAAAAGTATCAAGTATTTTTAATGCAGTGCTCAGGCCGAAGTGACGCTTGGTATTTTGTTGATAATTCAGAGTGCGAGCGGCAATTTAACATCGTGAAAAATGCGAGCTCGGACACAGTGCCGCTCGTCCATGTGTCCCTCGTTCAAGACGCTGGGAAACGTGAACCTCGCAAAAGGTGAAAGAAATGGAATTTCTTACAATCAAACATTATCTGAAGAATTTTTGAACAGCCGCCATGGTTGCTTAGTGGCTTTGGCATTGTGCTGCTAAACAGAAACTTGCGGGATCAAATCTAGGCCGCAGCGGCCGCATTTCGTTTGCGGCGAAATGCAAGAACGCCCGTGTGCCGTCCATTGGGTGCACGTTAAAGAACCCTAGGTGGTCCAAATTAATCCGGAGTCCCCCACTACGGCGTGCCTCATAATCAGATGGTGATTGTGGAATGTAAGACCCGAGAATTTAATTAAAATTTTTAAACATTTTTTAAGGCAGAAGTAGCAACAATGAAATGCTTGCAAAAGTGAGACCTTGATTTTCATGTGCTCATTTGTATATCTGTAAATAAAATTGTAATGAAGTTCTCTTGGCAGTACTTGCAAATATCGACGTAAGGGGAGGGGGGGGGGGGAGTTGCGTAACTAACTGAGCCCCCCCACCGGTAGGAAGATCTCCCGGATTTAGTTTCTCCGAACTTGGCAGGTATGAAAATGCAATTTCATATGGTCTCACTGCATTCTCTTGGTCGAAGAAGCGCACATAAACACAATTGACTTCAACCTGCATGTCTATAGCTGCAAAGAAAAAAAACATTTGCGGCATTTGTGGTCCACAGTCTTTTTCTCATGGCTGTACACATAGCAGCCAGCATGTGTGCTCATCCAACATATGCTTTTGTGGAAACTAACAAGTAACCTTCTTTTAATTTCAGGGAGAGATTTCGCACCTGACGAGACCTTGGATGTTCCTGAACAAGTGGAACTCTTGATAAAGCAGGCAACTTCACATGAAAATCTGTGCCAGTGCTATATTGGATGGTCAGTGTATCATTGTGTTAGCACAATATTTCATGAACATCTTTGACACTCTCTTGAAGCAGGCAGCACTGTAGTGTCTTGTGACTTATAAGCTTTGTTCTTTTGACCAACAGCATTGTAGGTTTGAGTTCACACTGCAACCAAAACTGTTGCAACATCTCCTTACATAGAGTAAGACTGGCATCTTAAAGGGACACTAAAGGCAAATACTAAGTCAAGCTAAAGTGATGCATTAGTGCACGAGTATCTCTAAAGCATCAATATTATCGCGAGCAGAGCCTTAGTAATAGAGAAATTAAGGTAAATGCAGGACATGATTAGCGACTCCCCCGGGACATTCAAGTACTCGCCCGATGACGAAGGCACTCCTCATTTAAATTCTGTCACTAGTACTGAACCACTCGTTATAAAAACATCATTGTACTGTATTATAAGAAGAAAGAAAATACTACTTCACCAGTTCTATTACACTTTTACTAAAAAGAACTAACTGACATTACACCGTTGACAACAACGCGGGCGGTCAAAAGGTTTCGTGTTCGCTCGACTCTGCACAGCCCGCACTTTCGCGTTTCAGTTTTTCTGTTAACATGTAGTGTTGCGCTTGTTTTTCTGGCTCGCGAACCTCGCACTAACTGCAAGTAGCAGAGAATTTCACTTCCATGCGACGTCGTGGAATGCCCGAACGGTCTACACCACTTTACCAAAATCAGCTGCAGCGGCGCACCGTACCGCCATCTGTCGGGCGCCGTTACACTCACCAACGGCAGAAAATGGTGTATGCAACGTCACCACTCCTCAGTTGGTGTGGCGGGTGATTCGAATTGCAATAAATGTATTTGGACCCTTCAGATCCAATTTTTTCGTAAACTAAGTATTTTCTTTGCACGAGACAAGCGTTTTGAGGTTTCTGGAAAGGTATTTAAACAGTCCACTTCGACTTAGTATTTGTCTTTAGTGTCCCTTTAAACTTCAAAATGAGCAGTTTCTGCAACATTTACATACTGTTCACCTGTTACAACTGCACTTTGGGCACAGTATAATTTGATGAAGTCTGACAGTTGTGCCATTGCTTCTGTGCTTTTTGACAAGGATGGAAGTACAGTTTTACATGACTGAAAGAGCACAGTGTGTACAGTTGATCCTGAATATATGGAACTCGAAGGGGATTGCAAGATAGCTTGAAATATAAAAAATGCCTATCTGAAGCTTATATGAAACTTCCTCACATTTCGGACAGTTTCCTGAGATTGTGAAAAGTGGGAATTTGCCGAATCGCTTCTCCAAGGTTATGTGAAATGCACAAAAATTTCACTTTTTTTTGCACACGAATGTCACAAGCCACTCGCACTGCGGAGTGGTCTTCGATATCTACGCTAACCTTAAGCCTCTGTTGCTCGGATCGGAGACCGCAGTGAGCCTCGCGTGCATTAAAGTGCTTGTTGCCCATTTTTATTCAGGATATGGTAACAATGGACGCACCGCTGAAGCAAATCAGGCTTTGTGGATATATGCCATGCCACCATCAGTGCACTTGTGATGGGTATCGCGCCGAACCTGGCAATGAAACGGAGCAGACGGCACCTATTCTTTACTGTTGGCGCCAGCAACGCGAGTCACGTGATGTGCAGTCCTTTCGTCTGTCACAAAAATTGGCCTCATAATAACCCACCTGCTGTAAAGTTGAGATAGCCCTTCTGCATTTTGGAGTAAAACTGGAAAGCAAAACTTTCTATGCAATAAATAAAAGATGCTGCAAAACACAGGTCCACTATTAAACTGAGAACCTCACTGGTATTCTTTTATAACAGAGCGCCACTAATTCATTAGTTTTGGAAAAAAAAAAAAAGAACACTTGATTCTATAAGACAAAAATTCTATTGATAAAAGAAATATTTTCCGGACCTTCATATATAAGAACTGAGCGGTAATCAATGCGGGCATGCTAATTTGATGTTCCCTTTAATAAGAGTAGACCGAACTGTATGTCTTGATTTCTATGTACCTATGTTACTGATAGCTTGCTAGATTCTTGTTATGCAATGCTAGGAGACTCTCGAGCATGTGCAGCACTGTACTTTCTTGCCCAATATTTGTAAGCATTATATTTTGTGAAATACTTTCTGATAATCGATTCGATATTCAGCTTTATTGTTTATTTGATTCGATATTCGATTTGAAATCTACTGTTCAATATCCGCACACTCCTTCAGAAAAACAATTCTATGGGTTTTCGTTATGCTATGGCTTTTTCGTTAAATGTTAGTCTCTTACCTGTAGTGCTGTATTGCACACCTCTACGCAGGCTCAAGCTCACGTCACACACAGTTCAAGTTACCTGAATCGCATTGTACGAGGCTCCATACAGTTTTGTACCAAACTGGTTATTGTACCATATGAGTGATGTGGAGGTTGTTTCTGCAGTCGTGAATGTTTACTGCAACCGATTCTGCATGAAACAGCATCTGCTGAATCAGACACAAACGGTGCAAAAAAAAAGGGAAATGGTTTATGCTGATGGCTTTTGGATGGAGCCATCATCAAAGGTGCACTCTTTTTTATTCTGCACCATCAGAAGATAGCACTGCTCTTATAAAAGTGCAAAATTTCCTGGTTGGCAACAGTAATGTTAGCATAGACATATTGATAGCCCATGAGAAAGATAAAATTTGTAGGTCTTGTGAATATATTCGTGACTGAATTGCACTGGATTGTTGAGGTAAGCACAAGGATTGCTTTCTTTAACCTGCAGTGAAATCATGTCTCAATGTGCAACATCTCTGCAGCACAAGCTCTTTGTATTAATGTTGCAAAAAAAAACTGACGCTGGCAATTATTTTTGTCCAGTTTCTACAGAGAGGTTACTGATTTACCTTGAACATGGCCAGTTTTAGTGTTGTTGGTAACAAAAAAGCACAACATAACTAATGATCTAGTCAGCAGAAGTTCGGACATAAGTAGTGTGCTAATTTTCATATTTATATCCTTGTGGTGTGGAAAAAGAAAAGAATCCAGTGCTCTGAAATTTGGTTTTAAGATTGTTGTCATTCTGTCATTTCAGGTGCCCGTTTTGGTGAAACCAAAAGAACGGCAAAAAGAAGATGCATGCACAAACACCTTGGAAGATCATGTTAGGTGATGCTTGAAGCGGAGCCATTTGTTGTTGGATAGACTGTATATCTTTGTGCAGCATCATGTAAATTGTTATCGTTTTTTTTTTCCTTTCTTTCTTTCTGGACTCTTAGGCATCAAAGTTGCATATAAAGTGTACATTGTTATCAACAATTGCGCAAGCGCACATTTCCTCGTTATGTTTGATACCAAGTCCTAGTATACTAACAGCGAGGTCTAGTCAACGGCCTTGCTT
The DNA here is from genome assembly GCF_013339745.2 of Dermacentor silvarum. Taxonomy (NCBI): domain Eukaryota; kingdom Metazoa; phylum Arthropoda; class Arachnida; order Ixodida; family Ixodidae; genus Dermacentor; species Dermacentor silvarum. Next base: position 227,070,992 of record NC_051156.1, read on the forward strand.
TTCTCAGGAGCAAGGTTCCTAACACACACTGCATTATACCCAGTCAAGGTTTCTTTCTCTTATATTTAGGCCAAGCAAGTACTTGGTGTAATTATGGGCATTATTTGTAATTGCATGTGTACAGACATACAAAATTGGAAAATGGTGCTTTAAAATAGCCATTTAATTTGCTGTTAAATTACAACACGAATAGCAAGAGTTCTTACCTGGCATTCAACATATGAGACATTATTTGATACTTTTCAGATACAGTATAACATCGTTGTTACTTTTTTGGGGGACCATTGGGAAAAAAAAAATGTATGATCCAGAAGCACATATCAGATAATGATTGCGGCGACACAAAAAGTTACACTCACGCTAAAACCTTGTTTAAAGGTGAATAGAAAGGCATCATAACCTGCTCACTAAAGTTGCCTGGTGATTATATTGAAAATTAACCCTTCAAGGACGAGACATAGAATCATCCGAAGGAAATGTTTATTTTTCATCAAATTGTGCAGTAGTATATGCACCATGAATAAGGATATCAAATGAAAAGATATCTTGCGGAAACTTCCTGAGCAATAAGAGGGCCACGGCAGTACAATGGAAGCAAGCTTCACCTCACTCCACCTATGGCTTCGTGTATATTTTCTACAGACAGTTCTCTTCGGATGTAAAACAAGTGTACATTGCATTTACTGTACATTACATGTGTGATACCACTGTGGCTAAGAATCCCGCATTAGTCTTTCTTCTCTGCTTTCAAAAGCAAGCAAGTCTTGTGCCAAACTACTTCTCCCTCATCCTCTGTTCCTACTCTAATCCGAAAAATGATGCTGGCTGCCTGTCATTCAGTGTTGGCCAAAGGCATTTAGCCAGATACTCCTTACTCAAAACCGAAACACTCGTTCATAAAAGTGGTCAACACTTTTTTGGAGCAGTCATACCTGTGAATCGGACTACATGAAGCTCATAATTTCCATATGGCGCTTAGGTCAAATCATCGATAACATCCTTTTTTTCAAGCACTTACAGTCCGTTTTCATTTGTCATGCAGCCTTGTACAGTAGACTTCTGCTTTTCATTCGACTCCAATTAATTTGATCGCGACCGAAGGTCCCGGCCGGCGCCCGTGAATTTCTATGGGCCCAAACGTTCGTTATTTCGATCCTAAGGTTGGCCGTCGCCAGATAATTAGAACTTGACTAGTCAGCATACATGCGCCTGACCCCTATGGTGACCCCTAAGCGACCCCTTTACTGGCAGTGTCTGTCTCGGCAGACCTTGGGGGACAATGAATGCATTGAACACACATCATTCACCCATCGAAAACGCCAATTTTTGACCTGCCCTAGGAACATTTTCAAGCAATAACGGTAGTTCACGATGTCTGATTATGCTATTTATCCGATTCTAAAGTGTGTTTCTTTTTTTCCGAAAAAAATTAAGCCGAAAACAGCATTTCGATTTTGCTTTGCCGCATAAGACAGTTGTATTGCGGCGAAGCTGACTTTAGGAAACTGGCTGCCACTGTGGAAGACATACCTTTGCCCGTTTTTCTTCCTAAACAATGGGGTGCCCGTTATATTTCTACTTAGTTAAGAAGTTTTAATGTTATCTTTATGTTAGTTTTCTACTTTGGTCACACAGCGCCGCGTGTTTGATTGGGGCATGTTAGGATCGGGCCAATACTGCCAAATGAATCGGAGGGGTGTTTTGACGTTTTTTCTATATTGTGTTTAATTCGACCCGCCGGATAATCGATCGATTTTGTCGGTCCCATCTGGGTGGAATTGACGTTAGTTGATTGTATATGAAAGCAAGTGCACAAGTGCATTCCATTGTGGAGTTACCCTATTGCAAGTTTGAAATTTTCACACTACTCTGTGATACATGCACCAAAAAAGGAATTTAACATATTCAGGCTTGCAATATGAGAAATACGGTCTTGCATGAAGCAGTGTCGTCCAAGTTACCAGCCTGTCTGCTTTAATAATATTCAATGCTACATAAAATGATCAACAGGAGTAAAACTAATCTTTTCCTCCTGTGCAATGAGGAATACTTTCTTTAAAGAACCGGACTTTAAAATATGCACATGTTCTTGTCAGGAAATACAGTGAAGGCAGTTAACTTTTTATTTCATAACAGTTTACACCTGAGCAGCAATGTCAGATGTACATGATTATTTGAAATCCATCGAAGGTGCACTGCCGATCGTCATGCCATTGGAATGATGTCACTTTGGAGGCAAGTCCGAAGCTCCGAATGACAGGGGTAGCAGTTCATCGGCTCTTTTTGCCAAAACCCTCCCATCAGCAGCAGCAGAGTGCACGACAATGTTTTTGCCGAACTGTCACGGGGAGCAGAAACGAAAAATTAGCAGCATGCACAAGTGAAAACTATGCACAAAAAAGAAGAAATTTCACCACTTGGCCAGCCCAAATGTGACATTTTTTTATTTGATTTGATTTATTTATTTCACTTTGCTAGTGCATGAGCTTGGTAAACTGAGGGAGAGGAGGCTAAAGGCATTGCATATAAACACCTGGCACAGGCCCACCCTCCCATCATAAACAACCACTGGCGACTAATTATCCACTTTAAAACAAAAGAAACAGCAGCAGCAGGTCACTGAACAAAAAGCGTAGGCAGCAAAAGTACAACAGTGCGATCAATGTAAAAAATAATGACAATAACACAACATTTATCATTAACTGAACAGTTTATGGACACTTATAGCAAACATTTGGCATATTCTGCAATGGTGATTCTCATACTTCCTGGCATAAATTTAATGTGCGATGCATTAGATATGTTAGCTTTTAGGGGTGTGCAAATATCGAATCAAATAGCAAACGTTCGAATAATTCAATTCGCGAATCAAATATCTACTATTCGAGTTTGGAATATTCAATATATTCGGTGTAGAAACCTGCGCAGTACCATAGGTGGCGTGCGCCGCAGAGCGACTCGTGCTCGATGCCGCCCAAGCGAGCGTTTTCCTCCGTTTTCAGCGCAAAAGGAGCGCCGAGGGCGCCGCGGACAGGTCACCCCGGCTGACTCGGTAGCGGACTTTTGTCACTGTGGGCGCTCCACGACGTCAGTCCGAAGCGGGGATCACACACAGCAACCACACACCGCAATTTGCATAACGGCATCGCGTCGGCCGGGGCCGCCTCTGTTGGTGCAAGGTTCGTCTGGGTCGACAGGACTGATCGAAATGATAACGCGATGCGGACAGCGGGAACGGCAACAAAAGCAGCACGCACATTTCGTAAAGTTTGAAAATCGGGCCAATTAGCTGCCGATAATCACGCAGATCGTGTTGGATACGCGGCGACTATCTTCACGTCGCCTCAACAGCCATCAATATAACCCGCACGCGTGACCTCGGGACAGATCATATGACGAGCCAGTATTTCCTGTATGAAAAGTAAGCATGAGCAGATGGCACGTCGAGCAGTGTAAAGCATCAGTACTGGCAGCCACCCGTATAGACATACTAACGGCAAGCATTCCGCAGCGGCTTGCGGCCCGTTATCACATCGGCCTGCGGCGAATTTTCGTCACGGGCATACTGCCTAGGCCTAATCGGTGCTTCTGCATCGGGCGTCGTCCACTGAAGTCACGGTTTGGTGCCTAATCGACGCAGATCTATTCGAAGCAGCCTGTGTGACACTAGGAAAGCCGACAAGCCGCCTTGTAAGCGAAAGCGAGTCCACGGGATGGCAATTCACGGCCGCCATCTTTGCCACACTCGAAATGGCGGTCTTTACGGCGTGTGAAAGCTCGTGTCCATTTGGTTATTTTCGCCTTGGTAGACATCGTTTCGTGCTCTTGTGAGGCAGCAGAGCACCGATATTTGTCTGGAGAAGATATCCGTGCTCGCCCCGTGCTTCGACGCGTACGGTCTGACCCGCACCATCTGCGCATGTGTCAGCGCGTGGGCACGAGCTTTCGAGCACCGACAAGCGTACGGGTGTAGTTAGGCCTTTAGGCGCCCGTGCCTGCGTTGAGCGTCGGCCTCGGCATAACCAGCAGAACAAACGAGCGGAGCGCAGAGGAGGTTGAAAAACTAAAGGAAAGACGGCGATAGCGAAGACAGCACGATGAGGAAGGCGGAGGGTACAGCGGAAGCACGAGGAGGAGAGTATGGCTAAAGGGTGAGGAGGAAAGCGGAGTGCTGCACGAGACGTGCTCCACGGTAGTGACCCGCTATGAGGTGGCGCCTTAGTAGCGTGCGCCATCACCTGGTCGTCGATACTAAGGCATGCGGCGAGCACATCCACCAATACCATATATGGAAACAAAGAGCTGGCATGGGCTTTGGACCCACGGTGCATGCGCTAATTCTCCTGCACCGCTGCCACTCGAGAATGCGCTCTGCGCCAGCCACATGTTCAAGCTTTCTTTCTGAACAATGGGCGACACAACTGGTGGGAGTGCTTCGTCTGCCACTGATACTAAACGAGCTGCCCGTACGGAAGCTCAGCGCTGCCGCTGAGAGGACCCCGTCGTTCAGATTGAAATTCTTTGCCTCAATATATCACGAATTCAAAACACTTAAACAGCTACGCTCAAATTTCACATTAGGGAGTATCGTAATCGTCAGTGAATTTCGTTTCTCTTTTTTTGTAGCTTCGAGCAACCTGTCACATGACTCAGTTTAAGTTTACAGGGCGAGAGCGAAAGTTTCATGACCTGGTTGCATGCCTTGGCGCGGACGGCGAATAAACAAGAGGGAGAGGGGGGGGGGGGACTTGCCCAGACCTTACAGATTTTACAATCTTTGAGAGGTTGCAAATCACGCTGAACCTGACAAGGAAACAGCGCATACGGCGCCTGCTGCTACAGTCATGTGATGCGCAGTTCTTTAGTCTGTTGCGCAGATTGGCCTAACCCACCTGCTGTAAAGTTGGGATAGCCCTTTAGCATTGTGGAAGGAGAAAAGACTGGAAAGCAAAACTTTCTATATAATAAATAAAAGATTGCCGCAAAACACAGGTCCACTATGAAACTGAGGGCCTCATTGGTATTCAGTACAACAGAACTTCACTAATTCATTAGTTTCAGTGGAAATTAAGCACTTGAGTCTATCCACCAGAAATCCTATCAATAAATAAAAAAAAATTTTCAAGCCTCCATATAACTGAGCCGTAATCAGTGCTAGCATACTAATTTGGTGTTGCCTTTAATAAGAGTAGACAGTACTGTATATCTTGATTTCTATGTACCTGTGTTACTGATAACTTGCCACATTCTTGCTATGCAACGCTAGGAGACTCCCAAGCATGTGCAGCAACATATTTTCTTGCCCCAAATTAGTAAGCATTAAATTCTCTTCATAATTTGAAAGCAGATTTTCGCTTACTTCAGCCTGTTTATTAAACTGCGTCAGTAAATATACATAGTAACAGTAGGAGGAAGTGCACTGATTCAAACACCTTTCTTGATTGATGTCCGCTATTTGTCAGTAGCAGCCACATATGGAAATCTGCTATATTACAAAATAAAGCGTCAAGAAAAGAGTGACAAGCAGGCTTCTGTTGAAAAGAGAGCACTTGAAAAAAATGCAACTTTGCACTCTGCTTGCGAGCCCCATGCGCCGCACACAACTGCAAAATTTGGCTGAGATGTTCACAGCAGCGTATGCTATCCATGTTTTTTTTGTTTTTTTTTTCACCAAGTCTGAGGGCCGGGTTAGGGCCCCTTTAAGGAAGTTTCAAAGGAGCACAAGTCCCTGATGACTTATCGGTGGGTCATGGTGCACCAAAGAATTTGAGAAGTGGCCCACCAGTGGGTCATCAGACACAGGAATCAAGGCTTCAAAAAGTGCTTTCGCAGTGAACATGTTAAATTAAATACATTTGAACCAACATAATGATCCGTTGGTTATAACGACCCTATTTCAGTGCATTTACGATTTTCTGACCCTGCCCATAAACTGCTTGTAGATATAATGAACCTTTCTTAAATTGTCATGTTGTTACAAAGAACGCTTCAGACCCGGTCACAGTAAAAAGAGGGCACACACGAAGTACCAAAGCACGTAAGCACGACCAAACTGGGTACACAGCAGCGCACACCCCGCTCCAATGCAACCACTGCCTTTGAGGTGAGCGAGCAACCGCCACGCGTGGATTTTGTAAGCCATGAAGAAGGTGACTGTCTGGGACTGGCTTTCAAGCGGAGGAGCAGTACAGCATAAACAGCATGGCGCGGGGCATATTGTGGTAGCATCAGCGCGCGTGCCGGTGCGATATCGGATGCCACGATCACGGCACTCTCGTTAATGCAATGCGGCACCACGTGCATTACACCTATTTCAACGATTTGGAACAAATTTCACCATGTGAACAACGGCCGCTCAAGCGTTGCTATTGTTACTGTCGATATGCAAGCGTCCAGAGTCGATGAAAGCGCCGCTTCGCGTAATCGTAGTGTTGGCGATTACTACGCCCTTATCAGAAGATCACGGTTCGTATACGCTTCGTTTACGCGTTGCCGATTGCTGATAATGGTTCGCGATGATGTTCTACCTTTCGAACATCGCACTTTTTTCGCCAGCAGCGACATAGCTAATGCAACTTTACGCCTCTTGTGTGGCTGACGCACAGTCATAACGCCGAGACCTTCGCAGAATAGCACATTGCCGCAGTAGTTGCCGAAGTTCACGCTTGCAGCCAACTAAAACGCTTTGCTCTCATGTGTACAATACAGTCATGTCCCAGTGCTAATAAATATATATCTCAAGCTCTTGAATAAAAAATGGCCGCTGTGCTGGCAGTTCCAAAATAGCAGGTGATCGGAATGGGGCGCTGTTTCGAAAGAGCTATACGACGACGCATTTCGTTCTTTAGATGAACGTTTCTAGCGGAAGTTTGCAGCTAGGTGCGAGAACGCACCGGGAGCATAAATTTTGGTTTTCGGACCAAAGTGCTGCTGAATCCTAACTGCCAACGCAAGTGTCAATGTGACAATAATTTTTTCGCGTTTTTAAGCCCGGGTCTATATATAACAGACTTGAGACATCATTAACTAGCACGAGAAACACATATGATGACAGCGAGAAGGACACGGAACAGAACACTGTCGCTGTCATCCGATGTCTTTTTCATGCTAGTTAATGATGTCTCAAGTCTGTAATAAGCACCAACTAGCCAAACTGTCTTCTCTGATTCTCCATATATAAGCAACTACTGATATAATGACAACTTATCGCAGAACTATGGAGTTCATTATAAACAGGTTCGACTGTAGTAGGAAGTTTTTCGCAAAGCAGCACATTTATTTTATACAATAAATAGTTGCAACTTGTTTTAAAATGTTGGTGTCTACGGTCTAAGCGCTCCGACTATATTTAATGCTACCATTTCAGACCTCCACCTGTGGAACCTCGTTGATACGATTCTGTGTAAGAAGTTTTTCAGAATGTTACATCTTTTTTTCTTTTCCCGATAATACATTGGATGATATGATTTTCGGACGATACGCTTTATTTTCCGGTTCCCGTGAAGATCGTATCAACGAGATTCCACTGTATATGTGTGTGCATGTGTGTCACTTTCAATCATTATATTCTCATTGCTCTTTCATGCATGCAGTAGGAGAACGTGAGGAATATTGACAGTTGTGCCCCACTTTTCTGCAAAAAGAAGTCTGCAAAAAGGCTTCTTCCACCTTCCACCTGGGTGAGATTGCAGGGAATGGAGCAGGCACACTGGAGAATTGGAGTGCGTGTGTTCCAAGGGAGTTAAGGTTTTCAGTCAAATTGGTGATTTGGGTGAGTTGGTTGTGCGTTTCGAAATGGTTTTTGCACTAGAAGACGCAGACAAAGAAAGGGGGTACAGGACACACGAAGCGCTTCGTGTGTCCTGTACCCCCTTTCTTTGTCTGCGTCTTCTAGCGCAAAAACCATTTCACTATGCATAAGGTTTTCAGGCTTTTAAGCTCCAGTGGGTGCCGGAGGCAGGGAAAATAGGCAGGGTGTCAGGTGAAGAACGAGAGTGAATGATGTCATTGGCTAAGTAATTATTCGCTGCAAGATCGAACTATAGGTGGCAGCACCGTCGCCGCGTTAGTTTGGATAGGCGGTTGACGGCGCACATTAAAATTTTCGCATCGGCGTTCCGCTGTGAACAATTGGGCCCAATTTTCTGGTAACGAAGTGCGCTGGCTGTAGTGCGCTGATCTTATATTGCACTCCAATGCCACATTTTCGCACAAAACGTGCACATTTTCATTCACTAAAGATTGTGTACTGTCATTCAATGGGGGACTGGCACTCACCCACACATTCTGTTCTGGCATTTTCTCAGGGCTTTTCTGTGTATGTTTCACTTTCATTCCGCCTGCTCTGTTAATATTGTTGCGCCAGTTATTAATACCGCATTCTCTGCAAATCTTGCACTGGTTTAAAAAAGTTTGTATTGCTGTCCAAGGAAGGCTTCTAAAGTAGCAAGTTAATGCGCACTCTACAGCTCCTTTTCTTTTTCTTCTTTTTATTCGCTGCGAAATGCTAACAGTTAATGAGTTCAATTAGGCAAGCTAGGCCACTGTGATAGTACGTTAGTAGGATCATCAGGTTGCTTCAGACGATATTATTTTTTATTGCACTTGCACAGTTACGCACGCGCATGACAGTGATGTGACAAAGTTGTAATTATTTGACGAGCTATAACCACTAGGTAGTTTTATTTCAGCTAAAAGTGGCTACTGTCTCACATCAAGTTAACAACACCACAATAAAGAGCAAAAGGAAATTATAATAGCCGCCTTTCAACTCAGTGCTACGACATCATCCGTCTAGAGACTGCTGTGTCACACTTGATCTTTCCCCTTTCTTCTGTCTCTCTCTCTTGATCTTTTTATAATGCCATACTTTAGCTTTCGTTTTGTAGCAGCGAATCAGAATACAAAAGCGCGTATGACTTCATTGTGAGGCAAAACTAATTCGCCATATTGGCATCTAAACTACAGCGTATTAAAAGAACATCTCTGGTTGCGAAAGCACTAAGCGAGAGTGATGCGATTATCGCAATTATCATAATGCTGTTACCGTAATATAAAGTGCTGATGCTCTATGATATGAATGCACGGTTATGACTCTTCTTTTCTACTGCTGAGTGATGTTCACACGATCCCCGTTCATGTTTCGTGGTATCACAGAGTTTTTAGAGTGATCTACACACTGTGACGATTCACTAAAGTGCGGTATTCATGTCTCGCTACTACCACTTCCTTTAATTAAAACAAGGTAAAATGCTTTTTGTAAAATTCTCGAAAGACGAAGCGATAATAAAATTGATATGACTGTGGCGATCGGAGGGTGCAACAATCACGCATCGCACGCTCAACGCAGGCATTCACCGATTACTCTAGTGCAAAGACGACAGCGCAATGCTAAATGCACACACTGTCAATGTACACTGTCAATGTACACTGTCAAGAAATGCAGACCAGCATTTATGACTGTGCTACAGCCATGGAAGCAGCAGCCTTTAAAACACGTAGTGCCTTGCAGAGAATGCGCAGCGCAATCCACACTATCTGTGGTTCAGCCAGTGCCCGCCAGGTGGCGACTCTGCTCGATCTCGAAGCCAATAGTGGTCTTGAACATGTCACTGTGTCCAGTGGACTTGGACAGAGAATTGGGAAGGCCTGTGCTGTATGTTTGTCTCATACTGCTTTGCCAACTTACTTCAGCTGCTTCACAGTGCTGAGCGAGTTCGTAGAGGTGTAAACAATGTCAGCATTGGTCAAAGCACTGTCACCTTTTGGAGCTGAAGGTGCACACTGGAATGGCATCAGTGATACTCACCTCTATTATGAACTGTCGGCATGCTCCACAAGGCATCGTCAGATCATTCATGTTCCTAAATGAAAGACATCACTGAGCATACACCGAGATTTTGACACGTGTGAAAGTTTTCGTAGTTGCACAATGTGTCTAGCAACTTCTGCCATGGATCAGCCATTATACATACCATTAAATTTTCTGCTCACCAGCTTTAGCACATAAAAAAGCTTTTCTTCCAACTAAATGTCCTAAATTATTTGCTATTAGTTCAGTTTTTATTGACGTTGCATTAATTTAAAATAATCTCTATATTTTCGCATTTCTTTTAACAAATGACAGACAATAATCACAAAAATTTAGCAGCCACGCCCGCACCAACATTTCAGTATAGCAGCTTTGATGAGCGAGCCTTTCAACTGCCACTAGTATATGTTGCAAGCTGCTCACATTAACCACTTTCAAGAAAAATATGCATAACAGCCCTGCCGCTTAGAATTTAACCAGCAAATCTTTATAATTGCCATGTACTTTTCTGATTGTTTTCCATACAAAGCAGTAAGTAAAGTTACTCTCACAAGAGCAGCTTGCAGTTGGAGGGAAAAAATGAAAGAAGAGGTTTTGTGCAAACAGGCAAAAAAATGTAAAGCACTTACGATGCGACAGCTAGTGCTTTGAAGGTCCTGTGACCTTCTGACACTGCTTTTACTAGCGCTGTTCTTTCCGCGCATATAGTCAGCCCATAGCTTGCATTCTCCACATTGCATCCTGCACCAATCAAGACAAACTGCCTAAAAATTTCCATAATGCTATTCAGAGCCCTATATAACATCAACAGTGCGATGTGAGATTGCACATCATTGGAGTGGATCCATTGGCATGTTTAATCTGGGTGTGCAATTGGTCCCTTCTCTGGATCACACTGGACTACTAAAACAGCAGTTGTTTTGCCAGCTTCTTCGCAGAAGACTGGAGCCATGGCCCACTAGTTGCCATATCCCAGCAAGTATAGGATCTTTCATTGAGCACATCTTTCTAAATAGAGTGTGTATGTTGATGCCTTTTTAAAATGCCACAGTGGCTGAACGTTCTACGCAACTCTAGCAAAACCACAAACACCAGTAGAAATCCAAAAGAATGACTGACCAGTCCTGGTTGAGAGTGACAAGTGGAGTGACCAGTTCTACTTATTGAAACAAATTGGGGCTTGCTGCGTTTACCAGGTCACTTAAAATTCTTCAGGCATCTCTCCTTCATGGCTCTCTCACTTTCTGTCTCTTGGTGCAATTATTTGGGCTCAATGGTCTTCAATCTTTTCTAAACCTAAGAAATGGCAATTTTATGTATGTTCTAACATTCCCGAGTTCTCTCACATGGTCACATTGTCAGCTGGCCTTTTAGTGTGCATGAACCAGAACCTATTAAGCCATTCTTTTTTGTGCAGTCACTATAACTGGTTTTTACCATTTTCTTGAAAGTTTGCCGAAAGCTTGGCTAACTCTTAAAGATCGAATGAAAATACTAAGGCTGTGCGAATATACAAATAATGAATCAAATAGTCACTATTTGTAAATGCAAATATGTCTTTAATAGTTCTCAAATAGTTTAACACATCAACTGTGCACGATCAAATATAAAATTAGAGCAAGAGTACAATAAATTTAATCTATGTAGGCATAGTATAGACATAAGAAAAATTAAGCAGATTCCACACACTGTGGGAATCGATGTTATGTGAGCAATATTGCTGGTAGATGGCCACCCAGCATTGTTTGGGATTACGTAAGGAGTTCCTTGGTGGGCCCGTGCTTGTGTAAGATGAAAGCATTATTTCTACTCTGGCTGTTCGACATGAGCTTACGACGTGCTAATTGTTAAGGCCAAACCACACATGGCTAATTGTACACGCCTGGCTACGTGTCTTGAAAGGGGAGATGCGAAACCCGCGCGTGCATTAGGCGGGGCTTGAGTTTGAGCATCATTTTGAGCGTACGCGACGCGACGGAAGTGGCAGCCTGTGCACTGTCATCACGTGGCCGGCATGTAAACTTCCAATGCAGGTTTGGAAACATTGTTGCTGTTTTGGAATCGTGCTGAAACTGCGGAATTCACCGCTGGTTCTGTGTCGCACAAAGACTATGGATGCTATCAATAATGAACCGCTGGTCACCTACGTTAAGGCTCTTCCTGCACTTGCGAAGTACAAGCACCATAAAAATAAGCATGTGACTATGTACTTGTTGGCCGAGATGGTGAGAAATGTGATGCCCAATGCTGCCGTAACAAGCAAGTGCTAAAAATTTTATACGGGTGTCATACACGGGGCAGTTTTAATCGCGATCGAGCTCGATCGCTATCAGATTTCTCGATCGGGATTGCTTTTTTTGCGCAAGTTAAGAATAAATGTCTTACCCCAAACCCAAAAATGAAAGTTTCTCGCAAAGGTGATTCTAGCATCACTGTGGTACGTGCAGTGAAGCGCTGACATGTGCGCATATCGCTCATGTATATGCATAGCAAGACACGTATTCCGCACTCCATGCGAGCTGTCACGAGGAAAAAAACACGAGAAACTGGCACGTGATACACACACCAAACATAGAGGCAGAAACTCGGATTGCCATGACATCAGCAACGACATGTTATACAACAGTACGTATACCTCTGAATATGTCATGGGGCGTATGTTAAATTAACGATGGCATTTGCACTCCAGTAATGAAACGTTAAAACTTGTTCGACCTGGACAAGAAGGCGGTGCAGCGTTGCACAGTCTACGCAGTGGTAGCTGCTGCGAGGAAAGTACTGGGGAATGTGCGCTGATCCCAGAGACGATGCAGTCTCAAAGTGCGAGCTGTCACGAGGAAAAAAAAACACGAGAAACTGGCACGTGATACACACACCAAACATAGAGGCAGAAACTCGGATTGCCATGACATCAGCAACGACATGTTATACAACAGTACGTATACCTCTGACTATGTCATGGGGCGTATGTTAAATTGACGATGGCATTTGCACTCCAGTAATGAAACGTTAAAACTTGTTCGACCTGGACAAGAAGGCGGTGCAGCGTTGCACAGTCTCTACGCAGTGGTAGCTGCTACGAGGAAAGTACGGGGGAATGTGCGCTGATCCCAGAGACGATGCAGTCTCAAAGTGCGAGCTGTCATGAGGAAAAAAAACACGAGAAACTGGCACGTGATACACACACCAAACATAGAGGCAGAAACTTGGATTGCCATGACATCAGCAACGACATGTTATACAACAGCAGTAGCGCACCCAGGATCTCTGCCAGGGGGGGGTTGACAGTTTGCCAATACCATCTAAACAGCACTAATTTCGATTTCTTCACGGGAAATTGTCAAAAAAATGCGCTTTTTGCGAGTGTGCAGACGGTTGTGCGTCTTACATCTTAGTTGCAGTACTGAAATGCGTAAGCAAAGAAAAGGGGTTAAACAAAAGGGGGGGGTTAAGGCGGCCTCAGGGGGGGGTTACAACCCCCGAATCCCCCCCCGTCGGTGCGCCACTGTACAACAGTACGTATACCTCTGACCTTGTCATGGGGCGTATGTTAAATTGACGATGGCATTTGCACTCCAGTAATGAAATGTTAAAACTTGTTCGACCTGGACAAGAAGGCGGTGCAGCGTTGCACAGTCTCTACGCAGTGGTAGCTGCTGCGAGGAAAGTACTGGGGAATGTGCGCTGATCCCAGAGACGATGCAGTCTCAAAGTGCGAGCTGTCACGAGGAAAAAAAACACGAGAAACTGGCACGTGATACACACACCAAACATAGAGGCAGAAACTCGGATTGCCATGACATCAGCAACGACATGTTATACAACTGTACGTATACCTCTGACTATGTCATGGGGCGTATGTTAAATTGACGATGGCATTTGCACTCCAGTAATGAAACGTTAAAACTTGTTCGACCTGGACAAGAAGGCGGTGCAGCGTTGCACAGTCTCTACGCAGTGGTAGCTGCTACGAGGAAAGTACTGGGGAATGTGCGCTGATCCCAGAGACGATGCAGTCTCAAAGTGCGAGCTGTCACGAGGAAAAAAAAACACGAGAAACTGGCACGTGATACACACACCAAACATAGAGGCAGAAACTCGGATTGCCATGACATCAGCAACGACATGTTGTACAACAGTACGTATACCTCTGACCTTGTCATGGGGCGTATGTTAAATTGACGATGGCATTTGCACTCCAGTAATGAAATGTTAAAACTTGTTCGACCTGGACAAGAAGGCGGTGCAGCGTTGCACAGTCTCTACGCAGTGGTAGCTGCTGCGAGGAAAGTACTGGGGAATGTGCGCTGATCCCAGAGACGATGCAGTCTCAAAGTGCGAGCTGTCACGAGGAAAAAAAAACACGAGAAACTGGCACGTGATACACACACCAAACATAGAGGCAGAAACTCGGATTGCCATGACATCAGCAACGACATGTTATACAACTGTACGTATACCTCTGACTATGTCATGGAGCGTATGTTAAATTGACGATGGCATTTGCACTCCAGTAATGAAACGTTAAAACTTGTTCGACCTGGACAAGAAGGCGGTGCAGCGTTGCACAGTCTCTACGCAGTGGTAGCTGCTACGAGGAAAGTACTGGGGAATGTGCGCTGATCCCAGAGACGATGCAGTCTCAAAGTGCGAGCTGTCACGAGGAAGAAAAACACGAGAAACTGGCACATGACACACACACCAAGCATCTCTAAGAGCTAGTTGGCTTTGGCACGAGAGGAGTTGTTCCATCTCTCTCGAAACTCAATTAAGCGTTTTTATCCCTTATATATTTGGAAGAAAAACTAATACTCAACTTTGAATAGTAAATTTTTGGATCAAATATGAATCAAATAGCAAGGACTATTTGCATTCGAAATTTTGAATACTTGCACACCCCTAAAAAAATTTATTCATAATGTGCAATGTAATGACAGAAACTTGCTAATGTTATGGACATTGCTTTATATTAACTGTGAGGACAGCTGCTCATTATTCAAAATATATTTGAGAATTATTCAATATTCGATATGCTTCTGGCACTATTTGATTCACATTCAATTCAGTCTCAAAAATTGCTGTTTGCACACCCCTACCAAATACCCATTTAATTTCCTTCATTTCCCACAGCCATTTTTCAGAGCAAATCTTTTTCTGAACTTCCCATGCTTCGAAGGGTCCAACTTATGTGCCCTCTACTCCTTCCGTAGATTTTCCTTGCACACCCAAGGATAATCTTCCAGAAACTCTTAGATTGATGATTTCAAGTCCTACTTAAAGGGACACTAAAGGCAAATACTAAGTCAGGCTAAAGTGATGTATTAGTGCACGAGTATCTCTAAAGCGTCAATATTATCGCGAGCACAGCCTTAGTAATAGAGAAATTAAGGTAAATGTAGAACACGATTAGCGACTCCCCCGGGACATTCAAGTACTCGCCCGATGACGAAGGCACTCCTCATTTAAATTCTGTCACTAGTACTGAACCACTCGTTATAAAAACATCATTGTACTGTATTATGAGAAGAAAGAAAATACTACTTCACCAGTTCTATTACACTTTTACAAAAAAGAACTAACTGACATTACACCGTTGACAACGATGCGGGCGGTGAAAAGGTTTCGTGTTCGCTCGACTCTGCGCCACCCGCACTTTTGAGTTTCAGTTTTTCTGTTATCGTGTAGTGTTGCGCTTGTTTTTCTGGCTCGCGAATCTCGCACTAACTGCAAGTGGCAGAGAATTCCACTTCCATGTGACGTCGCGAAATGCCCGAACAGTCTACGCCACTTTACCAAAATAAGCGGCAGCGCGCACCGTAGCGCCATCTGTCGGGCGCCGTTAAACTCACCAACGGCAGAAAATGGCGTATGCAACGTCACAACTCCTCGATTGGCGTGGCGGGTGATTTTAATTGCAATAAAGGTATTTGGACCCTTCAGATCCTATTTTCTCGTAAACTAAGTCTTTTCTTTGCACGAGACAAGCGTTTGAAGGTTTCTGGAAAGGTATTTAAACAGTCCACGTCGACTTAGTATTTGCCTTTAGTGTCCCTTTAAGATTTTAAACACATTGTTTCCAAATGCAAGTTAAGGAACCTGACTAATTTCCACATGACTTAAATAATTCAACCATTCGACTATCTGCGCCCACAACGGCTTACATTTAATTCCTTGGTATTCCATCGCACTCAGCCACCATGCTGATCAGTGCGGTCGGCTGTATCTGGTGACTGTGCTGCATAATTGCTGTTGTCGTGCTTTATCTTTTTGTCTGCACATGCATGCATGCGGTGGTTGTGTTGTAAAAAGTATTATGCTGTTATCGCTGCAGCTGGCAAGATCTATTTTGCAAATGGTTTCACTTAGTAGGGTACCATGCATATCTGCCATATATAAATTTCAAAAAAAAAAAAAGTGTCGTGCGATTGTTTAGCATTAAACGCGGATTGTTGGAAAGCCATGTTGCATTTAGTGCGAGACAAGAAAAATCTTTTTCTGTATTTACACCTACATTTTGACGTTTTCTTTCAGACCATGCTGCCGTGGATTGGGAGAAAACTAACTGAATATCAACGTAATGTTGCAATGAAAGTGTTAAGGACTACTTCAGTTTGGGCCAGTTGGTGCAGCATACTACCAATTTAACCAGCGCAAATAACCGAGGACGCAAGAACACTTATTCACAGGACCAGCAGTGTTCTTGTGTTGGTCTTGTGTATATGTTATTGGGTCCTTGTTTACTTACGCTGGCTAAATTTAGAGAGAATATTAACCTGTTAATTCATCACACACTGCAAGAATGCATTAAGGACTATGTTAAAGTGAAGCATTCTTTGCAAGCCTTCCTGGACTTTCCTGACTGTGGCTGCTGCTGTCTTGTCGAACAGCTTCTCACGCTTATAGACAAAATTTAATTATGTGCCCGATGGTGGGATCAAACTTTAGTCCCCAAGTACAGTAGCCCGATGCTCTGACCGTTAAGGCCACAGTCGCATTGTGCCTTCTATCACGCTGACACCAACTAGCTCTTTGTGATGATCACAGCGCACACACATCAGTTTCCTTTATGCCAAATACGCAAGAATAAAGTGGGGAAATTTATAGCATTTCATTAACTGCTTCATGAAAGTTCTGCTTCACATAGATTCCACGATGTGCGTTTGATCTGCATAATTTCTGGAGTTATAATCATTTTTCTAACTAAAGGTCATAGCATCAGAGCAAGGGAAATTTTAATGGAAGCTAGAGAGGCTTGCATGGATTATGCATGCTGACTGCATGTTTGAAATGCTCGTGCCCTTCCCATAAAAAAAAAGATTAAAATCCATTGCAGTTTGAGTACGTCCCATTGCTCACACAAGCACAGAAGAAATCCTGGTATAAGTGGAATCTCGGTGATACGAATCTCACGGGGTCATGGGAAAAATTCGTATTAGCCGAAATTCGTATCATCGGAACACAATTAAAACTAGCTAAATTAAAGAGTCGAGACGTGAACTCACTCAGGCACACGTACGTAAAAAGCATTTACAGTATAGACCACTTATAACGTAACCGTTTATAGTGCAGAACTGGCTACAACGCGGCCTTTTCCGACTCCCGTTTACCCTCCCATAGAACTCCATGTATACGCATACCGCTTACAGTGCAGCCACGTGAGACGAAATTGCGGCTTCCGCGGGAAAATCTCGCCAAGGGCAGTAGCGAGCACGAGGTGCGCCCACCGATGGGAGAGGAGATCAACGAATGCGATGCGGAGGAGGAGCTTGAGACGTGGAGCACGAGTCCAAGGGCGATAAAGTCGTCACCACGCGCCGTACGTGAGAGTGAAAGGGTCCAAAATCTCGCCAAGGGCAGTAGCGAGCACGAGGTGCGCCCACCGATGGGAGAGGAGATCAACGAATGCGATGCGGAGGAGGAGCTTGAGACGTGGAGCACGAGTCCAAGGGCGATAAAGTCGTCACCACGCGCCGTACGTGAGAGTGAAAGGACGCGCGCCTTCGCGGACAGCGAACGCACAGCGGAGAGCAAACGCGACTTCCGTTGCGCGAAAGGCCGTGGGGGTATGGGAGGGAGGGAGGGGGGCGACGCTGTGCTGGGGCGCCAAATGCGTATCTTGCAACCGAGCGCAAGGGTAACTGGCGACGAAATCTCCCCACGCGAAAGTAGCAAAGCGGGAAGGTAGCGTGGGAGGAGTGGGGGGGGGGGGGGGGGGGGGGGGGGGGGGCTCCTACTCTGTCAACAAATGCGTTCTTGTACTTTGTGCCTGTGCCGGCTGTCGGTGTTGTCGCGCGCACCGTATCTTGAAAGCGATCTCCACACGGCTCTGACCTTTGTATGCGCTGTGCTTACGCCGCTCAGTTTCCGTTGAAGCGATAGACCGCACGAACCTTCGCTTGCTGCGGCGGTAGCGCGTGGGGAAGCGCGGCAGCGCGGCCGCCGCAGCGAGCGAAGAGACAAAAAGAAAAGCACAAAAGCAACAAAAGCGCCATCGCTTCAAGCTCTTGGCGCCCAGTCGCGGCTTCCGCGCTGTCCGGCGTCGCGTCCGCGCCTCCGCACCAAAAGAGAAAGGGAAAACGCGCGTGACTGCGCGCTGTTCTCTTTCGTGGCCGTCGGTGGGGCGGCGTTTATTCGTATCAACCGACGCGGGTCGAAAATCGATTCGTAACAACCGTTCTCTAGCACGTTGCAAAGTAATGGGGCTCGGCCGGGACCTCAGAAAAATTCATGTCATCCGGAAATTTGTATTAGCCGTGATTGTATCATCGAGATTCCACTGATCTGACTGCATGCGTAGGCCGTGTGATGCAGGTCCTCCCATGCATTGCGCACTGGACACATATTACAAACAAATCACTTCTTTTGCAGCATTCAGGAACAAGGGCACACAGACTCAAACACGACTGTGTGCCATGTTTACTTCTGTGCGTCCTCACACTTGAGCTATGCATAAGTAATTGGTCACGAACTAGCCAACATGTATAGGCCCTTTTTATGTTTACACATACAGGTCATTTTGCAAATAAATCCCTCAACATAAGCGTAATCTTTCAATCGCTCTTGACTGGTTTAGGTGCTGTTTTCTTGCACATGTCCCCTTGTGCGGCTGTTTGAATACAAAAGCTTCACATCAAAGCACGCATCAGCCAAAAATATTGTGGCAGGAACCACATCAAAGATAATTGTCAAACTCAGTGCTAGCTTTCTTGTGTAACCTGCTGCATATCTCCATGCCATCCGAGAATCGCCAAACCTTATGGGCATATGAGCAGACACACAAAGCAGCAATCTCGCTGCCAGCCACTGTACTGAATTATACCACGGCGCAGTATATCTTGGATCACTGCATCCCTGTTGGAACTGCAAAGCAACCACCAATATCCCTAGTATCCTGGCTGCAACTTGGTTGCAATGGCTATCCATCAAGTAGCGGTGCTCGACCAACGCCATATCTAGACTATTTGGAAGGCCCCTGCATGCTGCCGTGACATCACATCAGTTTTATGCGCAGTGGAGATCCGTCCGCCCTTGCCTCGCTATTTTTCCGCGTCGAAACGCTAGTGTATATACCGAAGGTCGAGAACGCTATTGGCTGCAATTTTTTTTTTTCTCTCTTGCAAGGGTCTTAGGCCAACAACGCTATCGGCAACAATCTTTTAAAACCAGCTCTTAGGCGCCTGTTTCTGCGGCGAGCGCCAGCGTTATCCCTCGCAACCGATCGAACGAACACAGCCAAGGATGGAAGCGAACGCAGCAGGAGATGAAAAACGGCGATAGCGAAGAGAGCACGAGGATGAAAGCGGAGGAGGAGGGTTTGGCGAAACCGGGAGAAAAAAAAATTGCCGCGTATCTGCGTGCTTCGCTGATAATGTCGTCGAAAGACGATAGTCTTCTGCCGGCCGTACTACATGAGTGCTGGTCTGATCCGCGGCCACCCGTGATGCTGTTCTCGTACCATTTCCGTCCTGGCATGATAAATGCAATGGAGGTTTGTTTGAACAGATTTCATTTTACCGCATTATTTCATCAAGCGGCCATTTATGTTTTGCCCTGCCTCAGACAGCGCTTCCTTTATGTTGAATCGGCCGCATCTGGCTGGCATTGATAAAATTGAGGAGGCGCTGCGTGAGACATGGACGCCATCTGGCAATACATCGGGAAACATGAGCTTGTGCAGAGGGTTTCCTTCCTCCATGGCAGAGGGCGCTCGTCGGCGCGCAGTCGGGGAACGTCGTTCGTCGGCGCGCATAGCATGGCATTTTCAGCGCAGCTTAAGAAACTAGGGTCTTTAGAGTTACGTATCTATGTATTTTCTATTAAAGGAACACACCTCCTAATACTTACCTAGTGATGTTGCGCCTCAGATATGCGTAATATTTACTTTGTGATCGATAACGTTCACAAGTATGAACAGCCGTACCAGTTTTAAGTAGTGTGGGCGGTAAGCAAGTGGTCCAACTTTGGCCGGGTGGCTGAATCGGGTGGCAGACAGACAAACAGACAGACAGACAGACAGACCAAATTTTCAGCGTTTAAGTTCCCCAAGAAAGACTATCGTCTTTAAAAAAGTTGTCGCAGTTTCACCTGAAAGGCGAAGCATCAATTGCGATAGCAAACTTGTAGAGAGCTATACGGAGTAATGATATTAGCTTTATCAGCTGTATAAACTTGGACATGCAGCAGCATCGGCAACACGCAGAACTGTTGTCGACGCCATCGGCGTTTTGCCCGCGTTCGCTCAAAATGCGTGCGGCGATGGTGACTGTTGCGGAGCCTCTGATATAAATAGGCACTTGGTGCCGCAGCTAAACGTCGCCTCCCTTCCCTCCCCCACGGCCTCTCGCTCGTCGGAAGAAGGCGCGTTTGCTCTACATACATGGTGATTGTGAAGGAGAACAGATACGCCTACTTCTGCCGCCCTTAAGCGAGCACGGCGCAGAACGCGCGTTTGTTCTCCGCCGTGCGTTCACTCCCCGTGAAAGACGCGCCCCTCGCGCCCTTTCACTCGCACATACAGCGTTCGGCGCGTGGCGACGATTTCTTCTCCAAATGACGTCATACGGAACCTCACGGCGACGCCGACGGCAGAAATCTGCTTTTGAGTGTCCATATAATTGCTATCGCAATAAAATTCCGAAGTTGTGTCCGTAGCGCGGAATCGAACCAGGGACCCCTCGCTTCCGAGCGCGCGGCGTTAGCACACTACGCCACGAAGCGGACATGGACACACGCACCACGATGGCAATAAATACCCAACATTAACGAAAGGCCGCGTTTCTAGCGCGTTTCTAACGCGTTTGTGCTAGCGCGTTACGGCCCGTGTAAGAAGCTGGTGTAAGACGCTGTGGCCTCTCCGCCTTACCTTCAACGCGTTTCGAACGCGCTGCCCAAAGCGGTGGCAAGTCAAGTTCAAGTCGAGGAGCGTTTATGAATACGGGGGGTATACTCTCTCAGCAGTCATGTGATGGCGTCGGCAAACGCGGTGCACGTTCCGGCATGTGTAAATGACTGCGTAAGACGCTGTGGCCGCTCCCCCTTACTAGAGAATACTGCACGTTTCTAACGCGTTTGTGCTAGCGTCCCCTTAAGCGGGAGATCCGATGATTCCCTCCGGAGCTTCGCCCACTCATCATCAATCACCCCGTGGATATGCTGTGATTTTTAAATAAAAAGCACGGTGCGATAGCGTAAACTTTCTTTCTGCAGGGGCGATTGTGAAGAAGACGCGCCTCCGTCCAGCGGCATCGCCAACGCTCGACCCGCTCTGCTCGCACTGTTGGTCGCTGGTGTTTTTGGAGACGGTGCTCAACGCTGCCTCGCCGTTCTTGGAACTCGTAGCGTCCTTGACGGACACCGCCAATAAACCTCTTCTCAACATATATATATATATATATATATATATATATATATATTGTGAGCAAAATATTAATCCTTCATCTTCTTCACCTGTATATAATCATCATCACTGTGCGCGTCGTCTTCGTTCAGCGCGTGGCTCAGCTAAATAAAGGCGACGAGACAACAGCTGTGCTGCTGCCTTACAAAGTGGTGGAGATTGCTTTCGATCCCCTAGACCTCTACGACGTCGAGTTCCACTGGAGCTTCGTTCGGGTCGCCGTGTGCTCCGCCTGTCCACTGCCATGACCCAAGTACCGCAACCTGGAGCCTCCGGCATCACCCCCGCTGCCCCCCAACCAGCCGCCTCCGTGTGGACCGTTACCGCCCCGCAGCGTGACCCCACTATTTTCTCTGGTCATCCGCGCGACGACGTCGAGGACTGGCTGGAGAACTATGACCGGGTGAGTGAGTACAACCACTGGGACGACACTCATAAACTTCGCCACGTCTCCTTCTACCTGTCCCATGTCGCGAAGACGTGGTTCTTTAACCATGAGAGGGCCTTGCCCGATTGGACCACCTTCCAGCACCAAGTCCGGAAGATTTTCGGAACGCCATCCATCCGTTCTGAAGTTTCTAAGCGGCAGCTCGATGCGCGCATGCAACAACCAGGGGAGACGTACACTTCCTACATTGAAGACGTCCTTTCCCTTTGCCGCCGCGTCGACGCGGCAATGAGCGAGACCGATCGCGTTCGACACATTTTAAAAGGCATTGGACACGTTGCGTTTAACGCACTAGCAGTTAAAAACCCCACCACCGTAGACGATGTCATCGCGACCTGCCAGCATCTGGATACCCTACAAGCCATCCGGTTACAGCCAGACGTCGTGACCCGCGCCCTCCTTCGGATGCCGATTTGCGCACGTTGATTCGGGCTCTGATCCGCGAAGAGCTTCAAGCACAAGGCCTGTCGTGCTCTGCTGTTCCTCCAACTCACTCTACGTCCACTGGGCTACGAGACATCATCAAAGACGAGCTGTCTTCCTTGGTTTCCGCTGTACGCCCTGACCCTCCGACACCGCCAAATCCGCCACTCACGTACGCCCAAGTTGCTGCCATGCAGCCTTCCGTCGCTCAGCGTGCCCTTCCGGTTCCTCAGAATGACGTCGCAGCCTTTACACCACGTGCACCTGTACCTGCATTTTACGCCCCCTGGCGCTCCTCCCGCCCAATCTGTTATTATTGTGGCATTCGAGGCCACATCTCGCGGTTTTGTCGCAAGCGCCAGCAGGACGAACGCCGCGGCTACGATACTATACGAGAGGGATCTGGTGTCCTTTCCGAGCCAATACCAGCGCCGCCCTTCAACCCGTTCCTTCTCCCCACCCGCTCCACCCGACGCTCCTCGAAACTACCGTCCAGGACGCCGCCGCTCTCCTTCCCCTCTCCAACGCTGAACATCGCCTCTCCAGCCAGTCACCCATACCGACTACCACTCGGAAAACTAGATGGTGCAGTTTTTGGAGGGGAAGCTGCATCGCTCGGCCAAACAACACCTCCTGAGAGCCCGGCCAATTTGTTATTAGTGTATGCTGAAGGTGTGCCTGTTCGAGCATTAGTTGATACGGGAGCCGCTATTTCTATTATTCATGCCGATTTGTGCTCTCGTCTACGCAAGGTCACTACACCTTACCATGGCACTCCATTACGTAGCGCGAATAACCTTACGATACGGCCATCGGCACAGTGTACCGTTCGAGTTTTTATTGATGGGATTCGCCACCATATTCCGTTCGCAGTGCTGACTTCCTGCGCTTATATGCTCATTCTTGGTTGGGACTTTCTTTCTGCCGCTGCCGCTTTTATCTCTTGCCGACAACGCCTTGTCCACATGCGCGAGACCGATGACACCGACAAGGGGCCTCAGTCCCGCCACCGTCTGCGAACCGTAGCCGATTGTGTGGTACCACCTGACCACGAGCAACTTCTTGTGATTGCTTCCGACGTAATTGACAATGGCGATGTTTAATAGTCTCCCCATCAGCCCGTTGCCTCTCCAAAGGAATTGCACTAGCGTCGAGTCTCGTTCGTCGGCCCTTCTCACAGTACTCAACGTCACAAATGAGCCGATTTTGCTTCCCAAAGGTGCTGTCGTGGTTTGCGGTGTGGACACACAGCCTGTCTCGGTGATGGCTTCGAGTACTGGTACTGCAGAACCACGCCCACCTGCAGCTGCTGCTCCTGCTACTGCTCTCGCCAGCACAATCAGTACGGATCTGACTCCGCAGCAAGCACATCAACTACTGGCCTTGTTGTCGAAACATAAATCTTCCTTCGACGTACACTCACCTCTCTTGGGACAGACTTCAGCGGCAACTCATCGCATACACGTCGATGGAAGTTCTAGGACTACCCTCCGTCGGCCGAAGTGAACGGACGTGCCGGCGGCGTGCTCCGCAACCACCGAAACGCCGCGACCTTCACCAGCCGCCCTTGCCCGGGCCTTTTTCGCCGGGAGCTGTATGGGAAGCGGCCTTCTCACCGTTTCCCACGGATCGTCGTCTTCGGCCACTTCAAGTTTTGAAGCGGTGACCGCCTCGCTAGCCCTACCCTACCACTGCTGCGTGCCGGCATGGCTGACGAGACGCCGACGTCAGATCCCACTTCCACTCCAACCCCTATCGAGTTGGATGAGCCTGAAGGAGAATGGACAACGCCCGGAAATGTCCGAAAGCCTCGACTTGCTGCCCGCCCAAGTTTTGACCTCCATGCGGTTTGTGTCCACCTGCCAGCGTTACCTTCCGCCACCTCCGCCCAGCTGCTGGACATTCTCCCAGCTTTCATACGAGCAGCAAAGCTCCCGGCGCATACTTGTGCCGACGTTTCAGTCCATCTACGCAATCGCAACCGCCTCGCCATACTCAAGACCCACCACATCGAACTCGCCAGCCGCCTTCTCAGCGTTGAGAGCATCGTGCTCGCTGGCCGCATATATGCCGTAGCTCCATACCTCGCAGCTCCAACCAACTCGTGCCGCGGGGTTATCCACGGAATTGCCCCTGACGCTACCCAAGAAGAACTTCTGCGTGATTTAGACAGCTATCAAGCCGACATCCTACTGGCCCGCCGCATGGAAAATACGAACTCCGCCCTGATCACTTTCGCCGGCATGCACGTTCCATTTTCCGTGTACTACCAACGACTCGAATTCCGCTGCCGTCCCCATAAGCCCCGGGCCCATCATTGCACTATCTGCCTGCAATATGAACATCGCACGTGTGCCTGCCCCGGAAACCAGCGCCTGTGCTCCACTTGTTCCACACCCATCAGCCAGCCTGATGAACCACATTCCTGCTCACCATGGTGTCTTCATTGTCAAGGCCATCACACTCCCTTTGCAGAAATATGCCCAGTTCGGATGCAACGGGATGAAGCCTGCGCCAACGCGGCCAAGAAGCAGCGCCTCCTACACAGACAGCAGTGGAAGAGTCTGAACACGTCACAACCCCCAGTAAAACCCTCCAGTCCCTCATCTATACCCAAGGCCTCGTCAAGCCTACTGCCTACACATGCCCAGTGGGGGGGCCAGCACCCGCGTCTGACCCAGGTGTCACCAACCCCTGTGATTCAACCAGCACCGAGTGCACAACCGAAGCCTGCGGAATACCACACGCCTGCTCCGGTGAAGCAAGATTCACCCCTGCAGAAACCTGTACACCAGGTAAGGTCGCCGACGACTCCCGCACCCGCACCCACAACCTCCCCCTCTCCCTGCCGCGTTGAACAGCTGGAGCTGGGGCTGACGGAGCTTACCTCTCGCGTAACCGCACTGACATCCCTCGTTGAGATGCAACAAAAGCGTATCGAGGCACAAGACCAACGTACTTCCAACCTCGAGACGCTCATTTCAAACCTCACACAGTCCCTTGACAATCTGAACTCCACCATAAACAAAGCATTTAATGACGCCCCAGGCCCTATGGAAGACAAGAACCACCCCTTCAAGCGCACCCACCCCATACCCGCTGCGTCAGTAGGCCTAGCACCCAAAATTAAGCCCGCCACCCTTCTCGCTCCACCTAACCCTTCCAATAACAAGCATCATGGCGATCACAATAATTCAGTGGAACTGCCGTAGCCTCTCCACAAACCGCACCCCCTTACAGCAATGGCTCCTTACGCAAACCACACTACCTCACTTTATCCTACTACAAGAAACAAGGCATACCAAAAACATCCCAGGCTACCGAGCTCTGCACGCCGACCCCGCCGCGCCGCTGTCTTCCATTTATATTCGCCGGGATATCGCTTATGAAGTGGAAGATGTTCCATCCACGTTACTTCCATATGTAACAGCCATTTCGTATTACCCAGACCCCCCGAACCCACCTCTCACACTTGTGAACGTCTATAATCCCCAAATTCTACCACAATTCTCTCTCCTCTCTTTCATTTTCTTCGATCCTTTCCAAAACACCGTGACATTATTCTTGGCGGAGACTTCAATGCCCCAAATACCATCTGGGGTTACCCAAACACTCTGCGCCCTGGCCGCCTTCTTCACGCACACACTATGCAGCACTCATATACACTCATCAATACACCAGACACACCCACACGAGACGGAAACGCAAAACAACGTCATACAACGCCTGACCTCACCTTTCACCATGGCCACAATCCTCCAGAGACTTGGCAAGTCCTTCCGGACACCCTCCTATCCGACCATCACATAATTGAAATTAAACTGACACTCACTCACAAACCCAAAAAACGCATCACCCAGACCAACTGGCACCTCTTTCGTCGCCTGCGAGTCCAGGAGTCAACTCCCAACTATGATGTGTGGGTGGACTCGCTACGGCGAACGCGGTCGCAGACCACCACCACTACAGAAGCTAACCCCCCGTCGGACCACGCTGACCCACACCTCATGCGTCTCTGGAGAAGCCGTAAACGCCTCCTTAGTCGCATCCGCACCCAACCTAACAACATCCAGCTTAGACATACATTAGACATACTCAACACTGACATACTAACTCACTGCTCCATCCTTGAGACAACAAATTGGAATCGCATATGCGATTCTATCAACTCTTCCCTCCACACTAAATCAGCCTGGTTGATCCTCCGGTCCCTCCTTGGCCCTCAACCTGCTCCTCTCCCCACAATCCAAAAGCATCTCTCCGAGCATGGTGCTACTTCCCTCCTTCAACAGGTCACGGATATATACATCCCTCCTCCACTTCCTTCCCTGTACCCTGAGTACACAGGGCCTTCCAATAGCGGTTTGGACAGCCCCTTCACTCTGCCGGACCTAGAACGAGCTTTGGCTCAAAACAAAACTGGTACCACTCCGGGTGCGGACCACATCACTTACTCTCTGTTGAAGAACATGCCTGATTCGGATAAAGAATTTCTTTTAAACAAAATAAATGAACACTGGGCCAACGGCACTCTTCCCGATGAATGGACCTCTTCCATCATTACTCTAATACCAAAGCCCGGCAAGCCCGCCACACTCTCCAACCTGCGACCCATTTCACTTACTTCCTGTGTCGGGAAAACCATGGAACGCATGGTACTCGCACGTCTTACGGATCTTCTCGACGATACTCACTTCCTTCCGCACAATCAGATTGGTTTCCGCCCCCACATGTCTACTCAAGACCTCTTTCTCCTTCTCCAGGAAACTTTCTTTCAACCTTCGAGGTGTCAAGTTCACGCACTTGTCACTGTGGACGTGCGCAAGGCCTTCGATACCTTACTTCATGACGCTATCCTCTCCCCCCTCGAAGACACCGGCTGTGGATCCCGACTCTACTGTTACGTTTCTTCTTTTCTCCGCTCTCGACCAGCTCAGTTCCGACTCGGGACCACGTTGTCCCCGCCCATCGCGCTCACCCGCGGAACACCTCAAGGTGCTGTGCTCTCTCCAACCCTCTTTAATCTCGGGCTAGCCCCTCTCGCAAAATCCTTGTCGGAGATTCCGCACCTACAGTCAATTCTCTATGCTGATGATATAACCCTTTGGTGTACTCACGGCTCACCGGGGGAGGTGGAATTCACATTACAATCCGGCCTCAACCTCATTTCCGAATTCCTTTCCCGCTCTGGTATGCAAGCAGCTCCAGAGAAATCTGAGCTGCTGCTCCTTTCCGCTACAAAGTACCAACGGTCTGTAAACCCCCTCCTTAATCTCACTCTCGCCGGTACTCCCATCCCCCGCACGTCATCCTGCCGGGTTTTAGGCTTTCCCCTCCAAGACCACTCTTTCAGCCGCGCAATACAGTCCACGATCACCACCTGCCACCAAGTAACTCACTTAGTCCGACGAGTGGTCAGGCGGCGCGGCGGTCTCGACGAATGCAGAGCCAATCAACTTGTAACAGCTTTTGCCTTGAACAAAATCCTTTATTCCCTGCCATACTGCACACTTACGCAGACGCAAATGCATCGCATTCAATCGGCTTTAAACACTCTCTATAAAGCTGCCCTACATCTTCCGACACACGCATCCACAGCCAAACTATACGCAACAGGCTTATTTCTTCCCCTTGCAGAGCTCTTGTGCCTCCATAGGGATCGACAACTTGGCCGCCTATCCTGCTCTGCGCAGGGTCATTGGCTACTGCAGCGGGCTGGCATCCGGCCCATTGACTTTCCTCTGTACACTCCTCAACGACCTCTTCCCAGCAATCTCCGCTGTGCCCCTATTCCCTCTAATATGACCCCACATCTTCATGAGGGACGACGACAAGCCCGCGCTCACTTCCACGACCCTTTTCCACCGGACACTGTCACATGCTACGTCGACGCAGCGTATTACCAAACTCATGGCTCCACTGCTTGTGTGACAATGCCGACCCCCCTTGGCATTCCCATCACTTCCACCGCTGGCCCCTTCTCACTTCCTACTTCTTCTCTATCCCTTGAATTGGCCGCGATCGTTCACGCAACGCACGAACTAACCCTTCTTCCTCCCTCTCCTCGGTATCGCATTTGCTCGGACTCCATGGCAGCAATCAGGGCTCTTCGCGACAACAGACTTTCCGATAATCTTCATGACGACCTTTCTGACGCTCTCTCCCTTCTCTCCCCTGCTTTGGTCACTGTGGTGTGGGTGCCAGGTCATGCGGGGATTATCGGCAATAAGCTCGCTCATGAGCTTGCCCGCGAGATTAATAGCCGGGCGCCGACGATCCCCTGGCCTTGCCCGCCCATAGCGGACGAGGCACACTTTTATAAGAAAACTCTGAAGCAGCACTACAAACACCTCCGGAATTCATTGCAGACGCTTCCGCCACCACACCCTCGTCTCTCCACTGCCCAAGTACGCACCCTCAGGGCCATCCAGCTCAACACCTTGATCACTCCAGCACGCCTATACCTTTATCGTTACCGCTCAGACCCCTCATGTCCCAACTGCCCCTCTACGTACGCAAATGTAGAGCACATCCTTTTCTCTTGCCCCGCAGCCCTACAATCCCCTCACTACCCTAACCCCCCACCTCCCCACTGGCGGGTGTGGTTGGCGTCGGCGGCCTTCGCCGACCAGCTGGCCATGGTCCTCCTGGCGGAGGAATATCTATAGGTCTTAGTCTGACCTCGAATAAAGTCTTTTCTCTCTCTGGAAGTTCTATTGTCCGCCGTCGACCATATCGCGTTTCTTCCGCCGAACGCGAGATAATCGACAAGCACGTTGCCGACATGCTCGAGCGAAATATCATCCGCCCCTCCGCCAGCCCTTGGTCGTCACCTGTCGTTTTGGTGCGCAAGAAAGATGGCTCAGTGCGATTTTGTGTTGATTACCGTGCCTTGAACAAAATAACCCGAAAGGACGTATATCCTTTGCCTCGCATTGACGACGCCTTAGATTCATTGCAAGGCGCGGAATACTTTTCCAGTCTTGACTTACGCTCGGGTTATTGGCAAATTCCAATGCATGAGGCCGACAAGGAAAAAACTGCCTTTGCAACACCTGATGGACTGTACGAATTTAACGTCATGCCTTTTGGCCTCTGCAATGCACCAGCAACCTTCGAACGAATGATGGACACTGTTCTGCGGGGCCTTAAGTGGAAGTCTTGTTTGTGCTACCTTGACGACATAGTCATATTTTCTTCGACCTTCCAACTCCACTTGCAGCGCCTCGATGAAGTTCTGACGTGTCTCTCTGCTGCTGGTCTTCAGCTGAATACCAAAAAGTGCCACTTTGCCAGCAAGACTATTAAAGTACTGGGCCACCTCGTAAGCAAAGACGGCATTCGGCCTGACCCTGAAAAGATTACCGCCGTCCTCCGCTTTCCGAAGCCCCAACGCTCCAAAGAACTTTGCAGCTTTCTTGCCCTGGCTTCTTACTTCCGCCGCTTCATACGTGACTTCGCTACCATCGCGGCTCCGCTTCACCGACTCCTTCCTTCAGGAACCCCATACGTATGGTCAGACGAGTGCCAAGTGGCTTTTGACACTTTAAAGCATGCCCTCACGTCTGAGCCAGTGCTTTGTCATTTCGATGATTCCGCACCCACTCTACTCCATACTGATGCCAGCGGCCATGGAATCGGCGCTGTTCTTTTGCAACGACAATGTTTTGAGGAACGCGTGGTCGCATACGCAAGTCGGACACTAACATCGGCCGAGAAAAATTATACAATCACTGAGCAGGAGTGCCTCGCCGTTGTTTGGGCCATCCAAAAATTCCGATCGTATTTACACGGCCGCCACTTTACGGTCGTGACCGACCACCACGCCTTATGCTGGTTGTCGACGTTAAAGAATTTATCTGGCCGTTTAGGCCGCTGGATACTTCGTCTGCAAGAATATGACATCGACGTCACGTACAAATCCGGCAAGAAACACAACGATGCAGATGCTCTCAGCCGCTGTCCGTTACCACCGCAGTCCGACGTTTCCGGCATGCCTCCGTCCGTCACCGAGCCTGTAAACGCGTCCTCTGCAGTTCTTTCACTCGCCGCTCTCAACGGTCTTCCTTCTTTCCACCCTGAGACGTTCGCTTCCCTCCAACGCGACGACGCTTACTGCCACTCAATTATGGAACGCCTTCACGGTTCATCTCGTCCTCCTAACGCGCGAGCCCGTCGCCAGTTACAGAACTTCAAGTGTGAAAACTCAATCCTCTACCGGTATTTCTTCCACCCCGAAGGACAGCGTTGGGTTCCTGTCGCTCCTCGTTCACTCAGGGAACAGATATTGAAGACATTTCACGATGATCCCACGGCTGGACATCTCGGCTTTCACAAGACCTATGAACGCATCCGCAGTCGTTTTTCCTGGCCTGGACTTGCCACCTGCGTAGCGAAATACGTCGCTTCTTGCTCGCTCTGCCAGCACCGCAAACGGCCCACTTCACCTCCGGCTGGACTGCTGCAACCTCTTCCCTGTCCTGACGCTCCATTCGCAGTCATCGGGATTGACCTCTACGGACCGCTGCCATTATCAGCTAGCGGCAAGAGATGGGTCGTCACTGCAGTTGACCACTTGACCAGGTACGCCGAAACAGCTGCGCTACCTTCAGGATCCGCGGAGGAGATTGCGACTTTCTTCCTGGAAGCCATCTTTCTACGACATGGAGCGCCACGCGTCCTTTTGAGTGACCGTGGCAAGGCGTTTCTGTCGAAGCTACTCGAGGACGTCCTCCGCACATGCAACACCATCCATAAGACGACTACCAGCTACCATCATCAGACTAATGGCCTCACAGAGCGCTTCCATCGAACTCTCTCTGACATGATCTCCATGTACATCAACGCCGACCACACCAACTGGGATACCATCCTGCCCTTCGTGACTTTTGCCTACAACACCGCTGCACAGCGCACTACTGGCTACTCACCATTCTTTCTAGTTTACGGGCGTCAACCGACCTCTCTCCTCGACGTCTCTTTTTTTTGATGCCCCCGTGAACTCGTCGGCGTCAGTGAGTGAGCAGTTCATATCTCGCCTTGCCGCGTGTCGCCATCGCGCCCGCCTCAACACCGAGGCAAGTCAACAGGATAGGAAGACTCGCTACGATGCATTTCACCGCGTCGTTCAGTTCAGCCCCGGCGATGAAGTGTTATTGTGGACACCCACTCGAGTTCCTGGTCTGTGCGACAAGTTTCAGTCGCGTTTTATAGGGCCCTACACTGTTGTAGAGCAAACTTCGCCAGTGAACTACCGCGTCACTCCCGTTGTCACGCCTTCCGATGGTCGCTACCGTGGCACAGAAATTGTCCACGTTTCGCGCCTAAAGCCCTTCCAACGACGTGCCGCACCGCTATAACCTGCGGCCAGGTTGGCCGCTTTCGCGCGAGGGGGTAATTAGTGTGAGCAAAATATTATTCCTTCATCTTCTTCACCTGTATATAATCATCATCACTGTGCGCGTCGTCTTCGTTCAGCGCGTGGCTCAGCTAAATAAAGGCGACGAGACAACAGCTGTGCTGCTGCCTTACAATATACACACCATAGCGCTGGTTTGCATGAAGACCGCTAGAGGCGCTGCGGTGCACAAGGGCGTTCGTTCCTGACGCGCGCTCTCTTTCTCGTCCGTAGCTCTGATTTACCCGAATGATCCCCCGGTGCTTCGCTCACTCATCATCATTCACTTCGTGGATATGCGGCGATTTTTTTTTCGCTGCTGCTTGCATGACGTGCCGCAAGGCGCCGCCACTGCATGCGCCCCCATCGGCGCATACTAATGTGACGTTATCTGGTCGCGCGCGAGCGCCCGCGCTAACGGGAGTTTCTACTCTTAAATAATCTTCCTCCGTGGTAGCGAGCTATACGGAGTAAGGATAGTAGTTTTATCGGCTGTATAAACTTGGACACGTTCGCTTACTAAATGAATTAACAAGGATGGTGTAAGCGCGCACACGCAAACATGAATAGATCAAACTCGATGACCGCACACAACCGCTGTCAAAGCGCTGGCGTGAGCAAACGCGCCAGCAGCAGCGAGCGAAGGTTCGTGCGGTCTATCGCTTCGACGGAAACTGAGCGGCGAAAGCACAGCGCATACAAGGGTAGAAGCCGTGTTGCAGATCGCTTTCAAGATATGGTGCACGCGACCGCGCGTCGCCGCGCAAAGTACAGGTACGCAGTTAATTGCTCGCAGAGCAAAAGCCGCACTCCCTCCCTCCCGCGCTGCCTTCCCGCTTTCCTCCTTCGCGTCGGTGATTGAGTCGCCAGTTCCCCTTGCGTCCGGTCGCAAGATATGCATTTGGTGCCGCAGCTAAACGTCGCCTCCCCTCCCTCCCGTCCCCCCACGGCCTTTCGCGCGACGGAAGAAGTCGCGTTTGTTCTCCGCCGTGCGTTCGCTCCCCGTGAAAGCGCACTGTTACGTTCGGCGACCAGCAGGGGGCAGCGATCTTGGAAGCGTCTCCTGATGCCTGCGACTAATTAATCGCTTCGGGAGGCTGAAAAGCCGTCCCGCCGGGAAAAGATCAGCGGCGACACCTTGTCTCTACACCTTACAAAGAGTACGTGTCTCGACACTATAGAAAGAGGAGACTCTTGGAAAAGTAGACGCGTTCTCACGGCCGCTCCACAGACCAGCTGGCCCATTCCAGGAACAGAGGCGTCAGTTCAAGTCAGGCGCGACGCCACCTGTCTACGAGTGTCCCCTCCTTTATGTGGGGGAGTGAGCAGTGTGGGCCCGAGGGCACTTCTCCGAATGTGGTCAGAAAACGAAGGCGCCGGGGGATTATGCGCACCCTCGCCCTCAACGCAGACCATCGGTGACTCTCGATGCTCCGATTGGAGGATGGTGGGACCGGAGCTTGGATAGGGGGGGTTTAAGCGAGACTTTGGCGGGCCATCGAGAGTGCTCTCCCATCTGCCGAGTGCTCTCCCATCTGCCCTGAGATGTAGCCAGTGCTTCGATCTAGTATGCTTCGATCCAGTCATGTTAGACTGAGGAGACGTATCGTTCTCCTACTTCCCGTGTAAATAATGTAAATAAACCCAGTACTCTTCGTTCTCGATGAGAACCTGTTCCTCCCTTCAACAACGTCTTCAGCGTCAGCGTGGATGAGTCGGATGACGGCATGGGTCAGCTACCATGTGCACTTTGGATATGCCCGATTCCAACTCTTACAACTGCTGGCCCAGGGCACGACCCCCACTCCAACAACTGGTAGCAGCGGCTGCGTAGGCTAGACCCGCAGTTTGACGTCGAATTCGGATAGACCACGTCCTCAGCTCCAACAGCACGTCCCTCACGCGCTTTCACTTGCACATACAGCATACGGCCAATGAGTTTTTTTTTTTTTTTTTTTTTTAAACACGCGGACACGATCGCCATCGAAAACTGAACCCTTAACAGCTTCGCTGTAAAAAGACGCAGGCTCGCGCACTCGGCTACTACGCCACATCGTTCTTCTTGTAGGTAGCGTCGTGAGTCTTCACACGGGGTGATTCGCATATCGTAAACAACCAGCGTAGTGGTTGGCGCGGTGGAGTGGAAGCGTTAGTCCTCAAAAGCAAACGAATGTGTCTCAACCGAACACAAAGAAGCTTCTTAAGGAAATCAAGGTGTCCCAACAGAACTCCAAAGACGGACCCGTGCTTACGCACATATAACGAATCTGCAACAGATCATGCCAAATTTTATTATCAGAAACAATACAGACTTAGATATATTATCAGGCACAGCCGCCAAGCACATGGCTATGTTGGGCAATGTCCTTTCCTATAAGTTCGAAGAAACCGATACCTGGCTTCGCTAAAGGTGTTGCACTAGCCGTATATACCCCTGACACACGGGCAAAAGTAAAGTCCTTTGCTAGAAGCCCCCCTTTTGTTACTCTGAAGGACGCTTTGCAGAAAGGAGTTGCGCCGATGACACACGGCATCGCACTAATTTCTTTAGGTGGTTCCTCAGATGAACGCGGAAAGAAAAGCGTTGCTTGCTGAAGCTGCAAGCGATAAAACATTTACAAAAAGCTGCACATGTTGATTACATTTAGTGATTGTAGAACCTCAAAACATTTTTTTTCACATTTTTGATGGCTTATAATTACAGTGTACTAGAAGAGTGTACTTATAATGCGCATATTCGGGTTTTAACATGGCGGCGCTAGCGACGTGGTGCGAGCGTTTGAGAGTATAGCTAGATTAAATCTTTACTGCTTGACAAATCGCATTGCCCCCCGCTAAAGATTAATACATTTTCCAAGGTAAAAAAATACTTACGGGGTACAGTAGTTATGTAACAGGTTTTCTTCTATTGATGAGTTGTGCACGCTGTATGCGAGAGTACACCTTTCCACTCGAAAAGTAGATACCCGATCTTCTTTCCCGCAAAGGAACTTTGCCCGGAGGGAGATACTCCTTTGTCGTGTGTCACTGCGCTTGAACGCCTTTCCGGTATATGTCCCCTTACCTAAAGGACTTTAGAGTTCCCGCGTGTCAGGGGTAAGAGGCGGGTTTATCATGAGCAGAAACGGTGAATTTCGGTAAACAAGAAAGGCTACTATCATCATCATTGACCGAAGCCGACCCCCTCAGAAAAAAACCTGGATCCGCCCCTGCCTACAAACCGAATGTCTGCGTGTCCTTGTTTTACTTCGCACCGTAGCAAGAGCGATACACTTCCGTTTCGTCTGTTTTTCCCATGTCGTGTAGTCGCACGCGCAGAGAGCGAAACTGTCATTTTCTACCGTGTTCCAGCGCGCGATCATGCTTTGTGATGCGCTTGCGTCTGCCTCAGTGTTCGTGTAGCATTGACTTATACCGCTAGTCAGGTGTTCTCGTACACAGCGCGCAAAATCGTGCGCTGCGCGAAACGAGACAAATCCAACAGCTCGCGGTATGGTAGCTCGCGCGCGAGACCGTCATCGGAAGTGCGCCGCTCAGCAAGAAAGCGAGAGAGAGAGAGAGAGAGAGAGAGAGAAAGAAAGAAAAAGTCAGGGCCCGTGACGTATGCGTCAAGCGATCCTCCAGCTCCGGTAGAGTGACCTAGAATTCTAGGTCACTCGAGCTCGGGTATCGGAGTACGCAGGGAAGAAATTTCGCTTGCGGAGACTCGACCACCTCGACTAGGGCAAGTGGAGAGTGTCTATGTTAGATGGTCAAGACGTATTTTTAGGCTAGTTGGTTCATTTCATTTTAGAGGTGACGCTCGCCTCCTGAAATCATGGGTTCGTGGCACTGAAATATTTATATATCGGCTATCAATGAACCAATTCGATAAATTCTTGCGGTAGAATGCCTCCTACAGAGCACGTAACAACTTCCAGCGTATAACCAAAATTTACTATGTGGCCTGGTGAGGGGCCCTTCAAGGAAGGAATCAAGAAAAATGAAGCTGAAAGTCTGCTGAATTGAATTCTGGGGTTTTATGTGCCAGAACCACGATTTGATTATGAGGCACACCGTAGTGGGGGACTCCGGATTAATTTTGACCACCAGGGGATCTTTAACGTGCCCCCAAGGTACGGGACACGGGCGTTTTTGCATTTCGCCCCCATCGAAATGCGGCGAGCGCGGTCGGGATTTGATCCCGCGACCTCGTGCTTAGCTGCGCAACCGCGGGCGGGTAAAGTCTACTGAGTCGTCTTTCCTAAAATGCTTTAGTATTTTATTATTTTTTATTATTTATTAGTTACCTGCATCGCCCCGTAGGGCATCACAGCAGGGAGGTTACAAACTTAACTAAATACATGAACAAATTATTTCAATGCGTGGAAGAAAGCATCATTTTCTGTGATGCATACAATGCTCGATGGCAAACTGTTCCAATCTCGAACAGTTCTAACAAAAAAAAAAAAAAAAAAAAGGAAAGGAATAACGGAAGACGTCACCCGTACAAGAAAATTCCCTGACCTTCAACCAGTGGTCCAGTCGCTTACATATGTAGTGTGGTGCCTGGACATATTGTTCGCGGTTTATACCTGTTTTAGAGTAATAAATATCGTGAAAAATTTTTAATCTGATATGCCTTCTACGATCCTTCAGCTCTTG
The DNA here is from genome assembly GCF_013339745.2 of Dermacentor silvarum. Taxonomy (NCBI): domain Eukaryota; kingdom Metazoa; phylum Arthropoda; class Arachnida; order Ixodida; family Ixodidae; genus Dermacentor; species Dermacentor silvarum. The sequence goes on from NC_051156.1 coordinate 227,107,611, forward strand.
CCATTTAAGTTTGTTTGCTTTCTGTCATGCTAAGCTGCATGACAAGTTATTGCTACGTTACAGGGCAACCCCAACCCGAGATGGCAAGTCGATTGCCCGCGGAGACGTCGCTCGGTTTTCAATCAAGGACCCGTCTAAGTGCACATTTTCCAGAGGAAAAATAGGCACGAAATCCCATGGTGAGCGGGCCGCCCTCGGCACCTACGCCACAGCTGTTCCCACCGGAAATGCCTGTTTAGTGACGGCATTACAACCAGGCCGGCCAGAGACAGCTATCCGGCACGGTGATGTCAACAGACGGTAGGCGCCTGATCAAGGTGGACACCGCAGTAGGGGTGCAGCGGCGTCATGTAGAACAGGTGCGGCCACGTCGCACACCCACACCGTAAGGGTGAGCGAATAGCAGTTTTTGAGACCGAATCGAATAGTGCCATAAGGGAATAGAATCGAATGGCGTATTTTTCGAATAGTTTGCGTGCGAATAATCTACAGCCTTTTCATCAATAATTTTTACATCCTGGTATTCACAGCTAGCATTAATGGAGCTTATATCATCACACTGCACATTATAGAGCAATATACTTAATTAAAACACAAAAGAAGCATTAGGAAGCAGCTCGCTCGTAAACGTGGTCATGCATTATTGTATAAATTTTATAAAGGTTACGTTGTAGGCCTATTAATATCTTTGTATACAGTCGCTGCCCAACCAGACATGCGTGTCGTCTGCGGCGATAGCAGTGGCAGAGCGAAAGAAAAAAAAGAAAGAAAGAAAACAAGCTTGAATGGTCGTGGCAGATGGTGCCACGTATGTTGCAATAAAAGGTATTCGGATTTTGTCCGATGAGAGGACACATGTGTTGCATCTGTAAATACAGTCGAACCCGGATATATCGAACCCACATTTAACGATTATGTATAACGAACTGCAGTAAAATCCCTTTGAAAATTTTTGTATAAAATTTTTACTTTGTATATCGAAATACCTATATATCGAACTTTTTCATGATTCCCTTCAGATTCGATATATCCGGGTTCGACCAAGCAATATCCACAGCCGGATGCCGTGTGTAAACATGTTATTACGAGTGATCGTGTCTAGCCGGAAAAGTCCATGGCTGTCTGAGCGACACAGTACGGTATGTGGGTGTGATGAAAAACATCGCATTTTCGCTTTAATGTCATGCTTGATCGTGTACAATCAACGACGTAATGTATCGAAAAGTATTTAAAATATTCAAATTTTCGAGTGGTGATTGTTCGATTCGACGACCTAGCTAATCGAAGAGTGGCTATATTCGACTCGAGAACTAAATCAAATGGGACAATATTCTATTCGTTATTCGAAAGTTTGAAAATTCGCACATACCTACCATATCATGTTCCAATGTCCGTGCACCATTTCAGTATACCACGTACTACGTTCCAAGGATATGGTATATACATGGGCATGTTTCGGCTTGCACGTGCCCACGGTGTGCTCCCTCCTCCCCCTGGCTATCAGGCACATACCTGTGAGCCAATCAGAACTGCCAAGATGGTGAATTTGACAATACGGCAGAATTCGACAATGGCCCAGTACACGGAGGTCCAGTATTCCTGTGCCTTCCCGCAGTAGCGCACCCAGGATCTCTGCCAGGGGGGGGGGGTTGACAGTTTCCCAATACCATCTAAACAGCACTAATTTCGATTTCTTCACGGGAAATTGTCAAAAAATGCGCTTTTTGCGAGTGTGCAGACGATCAATTGCGCGTCTTACATCTTAGTTGCAGTACTCAAATGCATAAAGAAAAGGGGTTAAACAAAAGGTGGTGTTAAGTCGGCCTCAGGGGGTGGGTTACAACCCCCGAATCCCCCCCCCCCCCCCCCCCCCCCCCGTCGGTGCGCCACTGCCTTCCCGGCTATCAGCGTGACATGGCGTTCTCGAGACAAGCCCGAAAGGGTGTACTCTTTATTTTTTTAACGGAAGATGCCAAAAAGTATGACTTTTTTTTTGCCAAAAAGTATTACTTTTTTGCCCAATATATATATATATTTTTTTTTTCACAAGTTCAACTGTTTGTTGCTACGAGCCACGGATTTTAAAGGCCGGCAATAATCGCAGGAGAAAGAAAGAAGAAATGAAAGGAAACACGAGCTTAGTGGCATAAGCCACCACCCTGCTTCAAGGGGTACGCTCGTGCCATCCATACGCCCATTTGCTTCTGTGCGGCCGGCGGGCAGGCCCCGGCAAAAACTGGCAGGCGGCCGAGCTCGCAGACGACGATTTCTACTGAACCGATTGTAGAATACGGTCGCTGGTGGTTAGCGAGAGGCCGTGGTTAAAATATACATGTAGATATGGGCTACGAAACACAAACTGGAAAAGTGTGAGTTTTGAGGTCAGTGGTATAATAAACGCAAACCTGTGAACGTAGCTTCTTACGAAAGATCAGTGTACAGAGAGTGACAACGCTCACCTGTAAAGATTGTCCCATCTTCACATAGGAGGGCCGCACCAACACGAACCTTGCTATAGTTGCAGTAAGCTCTGGCGCGCATATCCTGGGCTATTTTTACAAGTTTCTGCGCTTCCTGATCCGCTGAAAATAGGAAGGCGGCAGGCAGTTTGATAAAAGCTGCACCAGCGGAAAGTGTCAAACGTACCCATCTGTAGAAGTTAACAGACACGATGCCGCGGGGCTCGCAAGACGTCCACAAATGACAGACCGGCGAATTGCCAACTGCTACGATTACTTTGTCCTCGTCATCAACTATGCGGCCGAGGATGACATTGGTCGTCTGCTTTCGTTTCTCTCTTTTTCATTCTATTTCAGGCGGTTGCAGCAGCTACGCGCTGCGCAGAAAAACGCTACTTACTAAAACGAAAGAAACAATGTACACTTATGAAGCGCTCCGCCAATCCCCTATGTCTACAGTGGGTATGTGCCATATATATAGTTTCGGAAAGAGCAGCCCGTAAAACAATTTCGCGCGGTTTTAGCAGTATTCGCTTCGTTGCTGCAGACACCTGCTACTACGCTGACAGTCTTTTTCCGAAAAAACATGTTGCAAATGAACAATATGCCAGTTATATCTTACCGGTGTGTTGCCCCATTGTTGTGCCCCTGGTTGTTTTGGCGCAAGCAGCTGTCTCGATCGCGTTTTCACTACCTTTGCACGATGTCGTCTCGCTTATCTCCACTTCCGGCGCACGCTAGCTAGATCGTTGCGCAACGCTGCACTGGGTCGTGTATCAGCCACTTAGGCGCACTGCGGTGCGAGCGAGTCGCATCACAAGATTTGTTTTCCTCTTATTCCTGAAGCTATGATTGCTAAACATGAGGCAGTGATGTGGCACAATTTTAATTAAAATTAGCGATCGTTCTTGTGCGCTCTACGAAATACCGGGCTCACTGCGCATTTGTTTTTTGCTTAGGGACACATTTTGCAGACGCTAAATTGTTTTCTAGACTCCTCTGAAATGGATAGAACGTCTAAAAGTTTTTTTTTCTCTTTTTTTTTTTGCATTCAAAAAAGTTCGTAACGTACCTTCACCCCACCCCCCTTTTATTTTTTCTTCCCCAGGGAATGAGGACTCGATCCGCAAAACTTGGAAAACTAATCCATATTACAGCACAAAACACTCAGAAGACACAGGAGAATGTTTTGCTAGGATATGAAAATGACATGAAATATATGCATCCAAATGCTCATGGAAGGGCAAATTAAATTCAAGCCTAATGTTTCGGGAAACTATACCATTTGGATAACAGGATAACAGACAAATGTGCACTCGTTGTCGCAGTACCTGCATCACGCAGGGCTGCATTCATATTTTGAGGTTTCTTTATGTTCATTCTTCTTTACACTATGTATGCTTTGATAACGGCTGCAATTGTTCCCTTCATGTTGATTTTTTTTCCCACTACATATGCATTGTTATTATAGTGACTACAATTGTTCTCTTTGTCCCCCCCCCCCCTCCCTCCCCCACTGGACTCTGTGAAAACAATGTTGGGCAGCATGGAAGAAGGCAGCGGTGAGCAAGAAAGCAGCGAAGGTGCCACTGGGACACCGAGGAGACTAGTATCTATTAACATGTGCTGTAGACAATTAAGAAACAATCGGGTGCAGTTAAGTTGTCACTTCGTACAAGAATTAAACATGCCTGGCCCTTAAGTGCATCTGCTGCACTCTTATGCTTGCCTCAAGGATGCTGGTAAGCTAGCAGTCATCTCTTCACTGCAGGCCTGTGAAGTGTGTGCTGGAATGAATGCTATGCTTACTGTAGAAGATGCGCTGAACCCAACCTTCACTTTAAGGCCACCATCAAAGTAGAAATGAGAAAGCATGCTTCCAGAAGGGATGTGGGAACACACTTGGTCCAAATCGAACTGAAATAGATGGCACTCAGATAACCGGGTGACATTGAATAAGAGTCCAGCAAGAAAGCCACAGTTTAGGATGATGGTAACCATTTCCTAGTAGCTTTTTTTTTTTTTTTTTAATGAAAGGCCCCTCACCAGGCCCTGTTGGAAATCTTGGTTATACACTGCAAATTGTAAAGGGCTGTCCAGGGAGCATTCTACGGCAAGAATTTACAAAACGAGTTTAGTAACAGCCTGGATAGAGGCAAATCAAATGTAAAAAAAAAAAAAAAATGGTACAAAGAAATTAGTTACTCTCCCTGCAGCAGAGGCTGTCCAGTTGCTTCAAACAGTGTTTGCAAGAGACAGCCTTCTCCCACATTGTAGCTCTTGCTAGTGCGTCCTGCAACACCCACCTTCTTAGAGCAAAGTTTCCCTTGCAAACCCTCATAGACTTTTCCGACCGTGGCTGCTGGCTGGGTGGGTGCTGCTGTCGTGCCTAATAGCTGGCACGCAGGACAGCTATTAGGATAGGTGTCGACGCAGCTGGCCTTGTTTTCTACACTATTACTCATTGATAAAGCAAATGATACCTGAATATCCTCACTGTAACAAATATACTTCATCAAGAGCATAATTCCATTAATAGAGCAAAGCTTTCTAACCTTTCCCAACCTAAGGCCACAATCGCACATATACTTCTATTGTGCCAATGACAACTACCTGATTGAGAGGATCGCTGTGTGTTGATTTCCATACTATGGCATATACCCATAATGGGGGATCGGTCAATAAGCGGGTGGTGCAGTTAAGATAAATAGCAGAAATGAAGAAATGCAAGGCAATCTAAGAGTCGTCACATTACGCAGCACGGGTACGTGAGAGCACATGTGCACACGCCACTTTACATGGTGTCAAGGAGGCATCAGAGGAGCCTTCTGAAGAGTGAAGTTGTGAACATAAATTTTTTTGTTTTGTTGTGCCACCAGCCATCGACTTCAATATGACATCCTCCATCGTACATGTCAACACTTCAAGTCAGGTTAGAAAGAAAAGAAAATGCGGTGATTTGGAGTTTGTCCAGTCCAGTCCAGTCCAGTTGGAGAGCTCGGCTTCTATAAGTGAGAGTGGTTTTGAGATAAAGTGCGGTGTGTTGAAACATTTAAGCGATAAAATTCCAATATGCAGTGAAGTCCAACTTTGTTAGTGTAAAAAAAAATCGTTTTTATAGTGGGCTTTGCCTTTATGACACAAGCTTTTTGTTTGTTATTGCTGTATATAGTCAACAGAATCATTTGCAATCAAAACAAGAATTCTATCTATTTTGCAAACTATCAATTTTTTTTACCATCCTTAAATGGGAATTTATATTAGTTTGATTGCACTTTCTTCAGATAGTGGTACCTTGCCAAGTATTTCAGAAGAAATAAACACACAAGAGAAACTGCAATGCTGTTGATCATAAGCTTGTAACGTTCATGCTTAGGTGAGCACTTGTGCAATGGACAGAGCACATCAGTTCAGACAGAAAGAGAAAACTTGTTGAGTGCAGATGACCTACATATAAGAAATAAAAACTTCCGTATGGTCAGAACTTTAAAGCATTGCATTTGGAACAAGTGTGAACAAGTGCTATAATCTCCGTTTTGACCAATGATAGTTCTTTTATGACTGTCCTGCAACTGCTTAGTTTGCGGAATGAATCATTCATATTGCACTACTTAAAGATAGACAGCTTCAATAGATATCTGTGTGGCTGGGTGGGAAATATTTGAAGCAAAAACTGCTCCAGCCAAGGTTAAAAAGTTTCAGATGTTTCGGTACCAGCTCAGTCCCTTCTTCAGGGGGCGACTCAAGTGGCTGAAGAAACAGTGTCCTTTAAACTCCTTTCTTTGTGTTGCGATTCCTCCTCTCCTCTCTTTTGAATGTGCCACGACTAAAGCAAGTCTCCTCACTGGGTTGGTTACGGTGTCGATTATAGAGGTGCTGTTGAAATCAACTGCATGGCCGTGCTTCTCACAGTGTTCAGCGAGAGTGCTGCACTGGGCTTTGAGTTTCCGTACGTCGTTCTTGTGCTGGCGGATTCTGTCATAAATGCTCTTGGTTTCACTGATGCAAGTGGCAGGTGCACTTAGAGCACAATACTTTGCAAACAATCCCCTGTCACTTTTCCTAGGACGGGCAGTCCTTTGGCTGTGGGAGAAACTATGCGAGCATCAACACTGGCTTGTGCGCAACCTTGATGCCTTTTTTCGCCAGCACCCTTGAAAGGTGCTCGCTAATTCCAGGAACATAAGAAATGCCGACGCGACAGGTTTACTTTGTCTTTTTTCTGTGATCTTTTCTTTGTTGCAAATGAGTGCTCACCATTTTGATTAATGTCATTAAGTATTGCTAATAGCATAAAGCAATTCTCTATGCTGACAGCTTGTAGAGGACTTCAACTACTTGTGGAAAGCGTCACCCCAAAACCCTTACTTTCTATACTTACAGTAACATTTAAAAATTATTTGAACTTTTATAAGATGTTTTAGTAGCTTTTGCATGTCCTCCATATCCTTGTAAAGCTTTTTCCAGATCTGACTTGCTACTTTTATAGCCAATCATTTTAGTCTCACAGTGCAAATAGCTTTTGTCATTTTTTTGTAGCACCGTCATAGACCCTTTTCCTAATTTGCAAGTGCACTTCCATGCACTGCACATCTGCGTAACTAATGGCAGCACCAGTTATGGTTCAAACAGACTAGTGCTAGATGCACATGCTGAGGCCTCTCTATTGCATGGTTTCATCACAAGAGCCACTACCACATTTTTCATGCCATAAGACAAGCAAACTGTGCTTGTATCTGATGACTGGAAAAATGACTGCCACCATTAGCTTGAGAAACTGCTTTTTGGGAAAACTAGCTTTACAATTATGATTTACGTCCATTGCTCCACATCTGTGTAACTTCTGCATATGCTACACTCTGCTCCTTTGCATTCCCCTCCAACTCTTATTGGTTATCTTACAGCAATTGTTGCAAACCAGCCTCTGCATTGGTAATTAGTGAGAATTGTAATTTCCTATAATGTTCCCAATTGATGTGACACCACTAATTTGCCCTCCATACCCCACTAAGTTTTGTCTTGATCTGTATTTCAATTATTTTGCTCTGGGTAAAGACACCTGCTCTGACAACATTTTTGGTAATTCTTTTCTCTTGACATTTATGACTTATTCTATTACTCTAAATTAGCAGCTTTCCTGTTACAAAAAAAAAAAAAAATGAAGAATTGCTAACATGTACAACAGTCCCTCTTCCAAGATATAGTCTGTGGAGGAAGAAAAACTACACAAAAATGCTTATCAAGCAAGGGTCTCAAGGTGGCCCTCTTATATAAAAAGTGTCCATTCTATGGCAAAGGATGACAATTTTTCACTTCTAATGTACAGTCACTCCAGCAGCACTAAAAAAGTGATTCCATTAAGTTGACTAAGGACACAAGTGAGAATTCATTCTCAGATGAACTGTACAGGGTCATGGGACAGAAGAAATAGTTCGTTTTAACTGTATAATTACAGCAACTTGACAAAGCTGAAAAGCACAGGGAGAAAAGTGCATGTCTGAGATCCATCACGTCTAATGCACAAGCAAGAACACCAGGTGGGTTTGGTTTATACACTTTTCCAGTGCTATCACTGTACAAGATGTCACCTGGTCAAAGGATTACGCTCTCAACGCATGACGCTGACCCATCTGCTGGATGCTTCAGAGGTACCAAATAAACAGTGCACAAGATGTACTGGGTGCGCGAGGTATTTGAGAACACAATGTTGGCTTCAGGCAGAAAAGAATATCTCCAGAAAAAATAGACATATTTTGACCAAACTTTGGGAAATACTTCTCTTACGGTTTATTTACACAATTACTCAATGAATCCGCCATCCACAGCAATAACCAATTCAATTCGGCTTCAGAAACGGCTGCATGCCCGGATCAGGTGGTCCTTAGAGATGTTGACCATTGAGTCAACAATGGCGGCCTTCAGCGAGTCTTTTGTATTATGTGGCTGTTTGTTGGCCTCTCTCTTAATGACGCACCAGACATAGTAGTCGAGCGGATTTAAATCTGGAGAACTAGGAGGCTACAAGTTGGGAGTGACGTGGTCGTACATAGAGGTTGCCAGCCAGCCACTCCCGGGTGACGCAGGTGGTGTGGGCAGAAGCCAAATCTTGCTGAAAGACATAAGGTCTTCCTTTCAAAACAGTCTCTATCCAGGGCTTTACAATGGTGGCAAGCACCTCCACGTGCACGGCAGCATTAACACGGAGTCCTTCTGCAAAAAAGTGTGGCGGCCCGATGTCACCCTCATTGCTGACGATGGCTAACACCATCAGAGACGACAGAAATTTTATGTGCATCACTGTAGGCACCTCATCAGCGCTTGCACAAAGCCACCTGTCGTTACGGCGGTTAACTTTTTGGTCTTGGTTAAAGTTCTTTTCATCTGAAAAAAAAAAAAACAGCATTCCAGGCTCCTTAGGTCTCTTCAGCTTGCTTAGCAAGCAATTGGACCGGAGCAGACGATTCTCCCAAGTTTTATCGGACATGAATTGCCCCCTCCTCATGACATAGGAATCGTACCTCAAGTCCTCGTGCACAGCGAGCCTGACAGTCGACTCTGCGACTTGGAGCTCCTTTGCAATGGCCCACATTGACTTCCCTGGGTCATCACTCACGATGACTTGCAGACGCTGGGGAAAATTCGGGGTTCTAACGACGTCTGACGCTGACTGTGCTTTTTTCAGATGCTACGTCACCGCCAGAACACATCAGTTCTGTCCGCACCTTGTAAACTGAAGACTTCGCTACGTTCAGAAAGGTGGCAATTTCCAAGTCACTGTGGTATGTGGCCAGGGTGATGAGGACTGCATGGCGTTCCATTTCCTGAGTCAACCTGTACGCTTGTATCTTTGAAGAAACTGCACAGTATGAATGATAAGGGGTCAACCAATAAGAAGCCGCACGCCTAGATAGATATGATGAGCCTGCTGGTGTCTATGGCGATAAGGAATAGTGTTCTCAAATACCAAGCGCACCCGGTACATGGAAGTTTGCAATCCTGCACAGTGAAAATTCCTTTATGTGAACCCCTCCTGGTACTTATACAAGTAAAATCACACATATTTCTAAGTACTTTGACGCTCATTTCCACTAAGAAGTGCTTCAACAGGGGCTAGTTGGTATGGCATTACTGTATGGTGTATGGTTGTGCGCAAGGTTCCTGTTCGTCTTGTTTTTCGTGTTAGTGTTCCTGTGTGTACCACTTTTGCAGCACTACCAGTGCTTAAAGCCAGGGGGTCCCGGCTCCCTCCCGATTTCTTAAAGGGACACTTAAGGCAAATACTAAGTCGATGTGGACTGTTTACATACCATTCCAGAAACCTCGCAACGCTTGTTTCGTGCCAAAAAAAAAAAAAAAAAAGACTTAGTTTACGAGAAAATTGAATCTGAAAAGTACGAATACCTTAATTGCAATTCAAATCTCCCGCCACCCAACCGCGGAGTGGTGACGTTGCATACACCATCACCGCCCTTTGTTGCCGTCGGTAAGTAAAACGGCGCCCGAGAGATAGTGGTACGTTTTTTTGCACAAACCGCAAGCGAGTGGCCATGGAAAAACGAAGCAGAGACAGAGCAGTGGATTCGCCGCTGCAGCTGCTTTTCGTCAAGTGGCGTGGACTGTTCGGGCATCCCGTGACATGACATGGAAGTGGAATTCTCTGCTACTTGCAGTTTGAGCGACTTTTGCGATCCAGTAAAACCAGCGCAGCACTGCGCGGTAACTAAATTACTGAAACGCGGGCGGCACAGGGTCTAGCGAAAACGGAATCGTTAGACTGCCCACATCGTTGTCAAGGGCGAGGAGGAGGAATAAACTTTTATTGCAGAACCAGCACTTTAAGATGGCCGGGCCTAAGCCTCCCATGAGGGGACGTTGAGGGCTTGCCTCGCCGCCGCCTCACTGGCGTGCTGGGTCGCCCAGGTTTGGTCGTCGAGGGCGGAGCTCCACAGAGCCTCATGCAACCTCAACGAGAGGGTCGTGGTGTTAATTTGTGTGTACTGTGCTGGGCACTCCCACAGCATATGCGGAAGCGTAGCCAGGCGAGTGCCACAGCACCGGCAGTTGGGGGTATTGTAAACTTCAGGGAATATAAGGTGGAGGCGGGCGGGTGAAGGGTACGTATTTGTTTGTAGCAGACCCAGGGTGGTAGCCTGTGCCCGGCTGAACTTGGGGTGAGGTGGGGGGAAGGTTCGGCGACTAAGGTAAAATGCCTTAACGAGATCGTTATAAGTAGTCAGATTGTCCCTGGTGTCCAACTCGTCTCCAGTGTCTCTGGCGCGGTCGACTAGGCCTCGCGCAGTGGAGTGGGTGACCTCGTTGAGATTGGGGAGGTGTGGGTGGACAGTGCCCGCGTGGGCCGGGATCCATGTCAGGGAGATCATGCTTTCTTTAGAGTGTGGTGCCTGGCGGAGGATACGAAGAGTTTGAGGAGAACTACGGCCTTTGCTGAAGTTAGTGATGGCTGAGCGAGAGTCGCACACGATGGTGTGACAGGTGGGATCTAGAGTGGCCAGGGCGATGGCCACTTCTTCAACCGTTTCGGCAGTGGGGGTAGTGACGCTGGAGGCGTGGTGTAGGACTCCATTGCGTGTGACGACGGCCACAAATCGTGTGCCATGGGAATACTGGGCTGCATCAACAAATGTAACGCCAGGTACATGAGCAAGGGCTTTTATGATAGCTCCGGCCTGAGCTTGGCGCTGGGCCCTGTTATATTCAGGGTGCATATTTCTAGGAGCAGGGTCTGTGTGGATCCAGCTACGGATGCCAGTCGGGATCGATTGTTTGGGTCTCTGTTGCTGATGGTTAGTAAAGCCAAGGGGTAATGAGTTCTTCTTTCTAAAAATTAAATACAAGTGGACAAGTAGCGTTTTTTTTATCTTATAATGCAATACAATTATGTTTTTATAACGAGTGGTTGAGGACCAGTGAAAGAATATAAATGAGGAGTGCCTTCGTCACTAGGCAGGTACTTGAATGTCCCGGGGGGAGTCTTTAATTGTGTCCTGCATTTACCTCAATTTCTCGATTACTAAGGCTCTGTTCGCGATAATATTGATGCCTTAGAGATTCTTGAGCACTAGTCTATCACTTTAGCTTGACTTAATATTTTCCTTTAGTGTCCCTTCAAGTAGGCGCTTGGTCCTCCTCGGCAGGTCAACTGTAGCCCTGCGGCACCCATTCGACAAGTGCTGGAGGCAGTTTTGTTACCAATAGGGCCTTCCGTGGGGTAATTCTAACTCTCCAATTTTTCGATTAACAATGTAATCACGATTAAGCGGTTGATGCGGCATGGGCAAAAACAGGAAAGTACATATTTTCGTATTGCTGCATGCATTCCCCTGTAGCTCTGCAAATCACGATCATCACCCTTGTTTGATTAAGATTCTTGGCAGAACATACTGTTTCATGAGCGACTCAAGTACGAAGCTACCTGCTCGTGAATTGAAGGTTCACCTTGGTTTCTTTAGGTTACCAGTTAATTTTCATTCGCTTAGTTGTGCATTATAGTGTTGTGTTATACCAAAGACGCATGCATTTTTTGTCCCCTTTTGTAGGCAAGTATAGGCGTGAAACCATAAAATATATTGTTGTAGTGGCTCAGGTGGTCAATCAAGCAAGGCAACTAATGATCTGTGTTTAGCTAGACTTACTTGTTTTGAGTTCACATATCTTTTTCCCTTTGGCTCTTGAGTAATTTTTGAAAAAACATTTCAAACATGCAATGTTTTTCTAAGTGTTTGATTGAATTGGCACATTAAATAAATTCTTGAAATACACTCAGAACAATATATATATCTACAGAACACCTATAAAAATTAATTTAATTCTAGAGAAACTTGGCTTCATTATACTGCTAGAAGTTGGCTTTTTCAGCACCAGTGAAGTAAACGAGAAGTGAACCTCCCAAAAACAACTTTTGTAGCCTGTGAGAGTTGTGACGAAACCGACTGTAACGTAGAAACACATTTAGTCATGCAGGAAGGCCCTTGTATGGCACACCTCAAACCCAATATCACAAAGAGTGCCATTCTAGTCTTTACAGCGCGTATGCGTTTCATTCTTTTTATACTTTTCTTTGTCCGTAATATCACTATCGCTTCCGACTCCAAGTTTAGTCTTCAGAGTCTGAAGAATTCTCACTGATTACCCTTTTGCTGCAGTTTCTTTGCTGAAAGCTCCCGTCACACGTTTCATCCAGTGATGGCAGCACTTTTCTTGTTACCAACTTTAATGGTGAATTCGGGTGAATGATTCAGTCTGCCAAGTCAAATTGCAAGGGCTCCAATTCGAGTCAGTGAAAGCACTTGCCATCCGAACGGCAGGTCACTTTCCAGAACAGTGAAAGGGAAGGAAGTGAAGGCCAGTGGGAAGTTTTGGTGACATCTGACTGAACACCGCCGCATCACATAGCATTATATTATCATGGCGAGTGACAGGGAAAGAGCAATGGGCTACAAAAGCAACCGCTACAGTGGTCGTTGCTTGCAAGACAGTCCTACGTCAGCACGGCAAGTTTTCAGTGCTATGATAAGATTCTGTCACTGCTTGCCGCTCAACTCAAAGGAACTGAGGATGCTGCTAACAACGGTGATAGTATCGCCGAAAGTGATCATTGGAGAATACGTCCCTTGGTCGCCGCCCTATAAGCCCCCCCTCCCCTCCACTGAAGGGAGACTAAGCCCTGACCACAACCATACACCATACAGTCACGTTTCTACTGCATCACTCCAAGGTTAGTACTATGTATCAGCTCAGATTCTGGGAGTTCATTTTTCAGTGATATAGCAGTGCTGTAGTGCAGAAAACTAAAACTACTGAACACGAATGTCTTGTAAAAAAAATTTGAAAAAAAAAAATAAATAGAAGAAAACTGAGAATGGATAATGTGCACTGACCAATATAACCAGTAATGGGAATCTCACGCAGAAATAGGCTTCAATAGAGAAGTCGTTTTCTCCCCCAAAAAAGAGAACACTGTCACCCACACGTGGCACTATGTTCACACCACTGACAGGCACCATCACAAATGTCCCCTGGCTTCACACTTCAGCACGAAACCCATGGATGAAGGGTAGGCCTGTGCAAGTCCGCTTCTGGTATTGCACATAATCTTCACCAAAGAAGGTCAGCAGCGTGATCTCTTCTTCCTCAACCCTCGTCCTAAAGAACTTCCATGATGCAAGAGTATAGGCCACAGTGCAGACTGGGTTGACCAGGACAACCTAAAAACATGAAAGTAGCAGTTCAACAGCCAGTAGCATTCAGTCAAACATCAAACATTAATAGGCCTCACAAGTGTGCAGTGTTGCCAGGTCAACATTATACAAACAATGCAGAAGACAGGAGAAAACAAGGTAGAAATAGCACGCCATTGATACCTCAGTGCCTGTACTGCCCTTCTCATTTTGTAGGGTCTCCAAAAAAAAAAAAAAAATCTCATAGTGACTTTCGACAGCAACATGATCAGCAATGAAGCAATGTAGCAACAGGCTGTATTGCCACCACCGAGACATATCATATATAAGGCATGAAAGCAGCCAGGCTCCTTTCTCGCACTTGCCTATGAACACACGAGGCGCTGCACACACGTGGTGCCGCTGCAAAATCCACGTGTGGCTACAGAAATGCGTGGTGCAGCTCACCAAAGTATCGTGCTGTTTTACTTGAGGAACTTGTGTGATGTGGGTTCAATTTCACCCAACATCGTAAAAATTTATGTACGTTTAAACAAAATTCCGTAAACTTCTAGAAGTTGGCATACATACATTCACACTGCAATGTGAGTGAAGCGACCGAAGAATTCTAATCGCGTTAAAAATTAAATGATGGGGTTTAATGTGCCAAAAGCAAAGCATGGGGTGTGAAAGACACTGTAGCAGGGGGCTCCGGATTAATTTCAGTCACCCGGGGTTCTTTAATGTGCACCTAAATCTAAGCACTATTGCATTCCACCCGTACAAGAATGTAGCCTTCCATGGCCAGGGATCAAACTTGTGACCTCATGCTCAGCAACAGAACGCCATAGCCACCACGGTCGGTGTTGTTTTGTATTCGGTACTGTTTGCGTAATGAAGACAAACATCATTGTGCTGGCAGAAACCATGATGCTAACACTCCGCACCACTGCACTTGGGTTTCAACACACTTCATTGGTGGCAAAGTTGCCTGTGGAATGAAATTCAATGCTTAATTTAACCAGCATTCTTAATACATTTCACTCTTACTGGTGTTCTTAATGCCTCAAGGGTTTTACCTGAATCTTTTTACAACTTTGCTGACTTGAACAAAAGAAAAAAAAAAAAGACAATGGGGAATCTGTCAATGTACTTGATGACAACATAATAATTGAGTACAAGCTCTGCCTGCAAAACTGCACTGGGGGTATTTTGTAGTGATGCATTATGCTTTATTCTATACTAGTCTTATAATCCACTGCTCACGGCTGGCTGATCCCGTTGATAACGTGAGCGGACCGTCGCTCTGACCACTGACCAAGTGGAAAAAGCGTGAAAAGGCATTAGCATTGAAAAGGCATCACTACAAAATACCGGCCCTGCACTTGCACTCTGCCTCTAAGCTCCTAGACATAACAGTTCCTGGGAGACACCAACTATGAAAGAAGTTTGCCTTCGCCGTAATGTCACGAAAATGAGCTAACGTAATTGGCTGGCTCATCTATACAGATTCTCTCAGTTGGCCAATGGTGTGCTTGTCACAGCATTCCTAGGTTGCCAATGATTATAGGCATGCCCTGTGCCTGTAACCATGGAGATGAAGTGAAACTCGTACCAAAATCATTCCACTGTCGTCCCTATGTTGCTCTTAAATGCAATGCTAACAACGAAGAGGGTGGGAAAAGGAAAGCAACACTACTGAACCTGTGCTAACCATCAACTATATGGGCAAATAATGCCATATTTAAGCATAGTACATACAAATTAACAAGCAAGGGCGGAGGGCACATGGAGTGTCGTTATGATCTGATGTTCTATCAAACAAGCACTAAAAGGTAAAATATAGCTAATATTATGGAAACAAACTTGCACAGACAGCACAGCAAACAGTAAAAGCAGGTTAACTTAAAAAAAAAAGTGATAAAATAAAGCTATGACTTAAGTTGCACAAAACTTACTTTAAGACAGTATCCCTTTTTCAGTTTTTGCGCAGCATTGCATATCGAAGTAACCACACAAGGTATTGAAGTTCCCGACACAGTGTCCATGAATTTCGGTGTGGGGTGTCCATCTCCTCTCAGCTCTAGACTTTGTGAGCCATGCTGAGATCTTCAAACTGTGACAATTTGAACATGATAATAGCGATACTTCTACACTGCACAGTTGGTTCTCTGAAGTGATTGTTTTCAGTAACAACATGCAGTGTTCAATGTAGGTGCCATTGACGGACGATGCTGTGTCAATGGTGGACCATAGCAGCTTTTGGACGTAACAACCATGCAGAGAAATGTAACAAATGGGAAACTAATACACATGACCCTATGGAAACTAAATGGAACCGGTGCTTCTGAGCATCAGAGCAGGAAAAACGTAACAAACAGGAACATATCAAAAAAGGTTCTACTGTACGTGATGGCATTACTGCTTTCCATTCTGTGAATGCACAACACAATATGCTCTCCAAGATCCATTAAATCTCTCTCTCTCTCCAATATGAAAACAGTGCTAGTCAGGCACGTGTGCATTAAAAAATTTATTTTGCCATGTTTCCCTCAATTGATTCAGCCAATTAATGCATGTGAAAGTAAAGCAATCAATCACCAATGTGGCTCCCGTTTCATATCTTGCATGCGCACCAGGCAACACACATCTCAAAATCACACCTTGTATTGAAACAGGCTCAGTTTCAATGTGTTAGCAAAAACAAAGACACGTTGCAAGAAAAGGAGAGAACCTGAGTGCCAATGGACCACAGGAACCAGCCGACATAGGATGGGTGCCGACAGAGGGCATACACGCCATGGGTGACTAGCACATGCCCTTGCTCTCGGTGGTTCTGTATGATGTGGTTGAAGTTGGTGCCCGCAGTCAGCATGGCTGCTTTACGCAATCCTTCACCGACCACGCACATTGTGAGGCCCATGTAGCTGACCCACCACATTTGCTTCATGCCTAGAACGAAGCGATGAAAATGGGAACACATGTAACAAATTAGGAACAAAGAACTAAAACCAAGAAACAAATTTCACCTCACCATAATGCAATGGTTTAATGTTTAACAAGATTAAATGGCAACTACAGAAGAGTTACAGCTTCTGAGGATGACCTTCCAGCTGTTCTCTACTAGCTAAATTATTGGAACTGAACATTTACAGGCTCTCTTTATAATGAAAAAAAGAAAATATAGATAGCCATAGGATTGTGTGTCTGAGGAAAGAGACACAATTTTAGCTCAACATTTTTGGCATTTCATAGAATAATTACATGATTTGATGAAATAGCAAATCTTTTCATTCATGTTCCTGAACCAAATTTTGAGCTTTTATATTTTTATCCTTTAAGCTCTGATCAAATAGTTCAATATTATCCATACCCCATTCCTAGTCGATTTGCTTACTGTGTTTCGGTGTGGGGCAATACGTATTTTTCACAATTGTTTCCTCTCCAAAACCAAGTAACTCATCACATTTAGTGCGTTTCATTCCCTTGCTACAACTCACTGCATGCATCCGTGATTTGCTTCTAGAATATGCTTCTATCATATGGCATCCTCACCTGACAGGTCTTACTAACATGCTCGAAATGGTACAGAACAAAGCTGCGTGGTTACGTCATCCTATTCACGTTTCATAAGCGTTTCATCACTAAAAGCTGAACTTAATCTAGCTACGCTTGTCATGCGCAGGCGATATGCTCGACTATCGTTTTTTTACTCACTTTACCACAGCAACGCAACGTTCGCCCAATCGGACATTTTTCCAGCCCCTCATACTTCAACCTGTCTCGATCATGCGCACAAAGTATCGCCCATTTTCGCCCGGACGAAGAAGTACCAAAATTCGCCTTTAGTATTATGCATTAACAAATGGAACTCCCTGCCGCCCAACATCGCCAAGATATCAGATGCTTCAATGTTTCACTCAGCGCTACTGGGCTATTTACAAAATGGAAAACATTCCTAACCTGTATCTGCCTGTCTTTGTTTGATATACGGTATTTGTACGCTATATGTATGCAGTGTTCTTTCCAATGTATTGATGATCAGTGGTTTAATGGCCATGTAACAAATCGCTCTGTACTCGTTATCGATGTATTTCGTAGATTATTTTTTTAATCTATACTATTCTGGACACCTTGGTTCAAATTAACTTCCTGTTTCTTTTTTTCTTGTTTTGTTGTAAGTATTGTTGTCTTCAATTCATATTGTTTATACATTATATTTATGTACTCACCTGAAATCCCCCCCTATGTAATGCCCACTAGGACCTTTAGGGTATTGAAATAAAAGAAATTTCTTCCTCATTGCCAGCTGTTTATTCTAAAAATGTTGGTTGTCATCTATAAAATAATTCACCATGATGCACATATTACATAGTTTTACCTTTAGCTCCCTCCACAACACCGTTACCAGATTCTCTCAGCTACAAAATGTTCTCCAAAAGGTACGCCATAATTACCGAAAATTTACTTTATTTGCTGGCATAACACACTGGAATTCCATACTTCATGAAATTAAGTAATAAAGAAATGTCAATATATCACATAGCTGTTTGAAGTATTTTCTGTGATGGTCTTGCAATAGTATTTTCTAGTTTAGTTCAATAATTTAGGTTTTAGTCTGTCTAGTAATGGACTTGTAGCCGTTTTAGTGTAATTGTTCTGTAATAGTTTGTGTTGTTACGTGTGTACAGGATGAATCAATTCTGTTCCTGTAACATGTCCTGTTGCATTTTTATTAACCCTTTAATGCACTGTGCACACAATTGTGTACACTAAGATGGTGCATCAACAGCAAAAGCACTAGTGAAAGTAATGATATTTAAAATGTGTTGCGTACATTTTGAAACACTTCTGATTAGAAATAGTGTTGCCAGTTTGAATAAAAAGTGCAAAATGTTTTAGTACAGCGAGTAGGAAGGCTGGGTGTTTCTGCTCTGTGTCAGAATGTTGTGTGCAGCAGGTTCACTGGTGTCATTGTTTTTCACAATGTTTTGAACCAGGCATTATTTTCTAGTGGCTAGACAGGTGCTTTTCAAGCTTTCTGGACATGAAATAGTTTATGTTATATTTGATGTTTCTGTAGTGAGTTTTCACATAAAGTCCACCATTCTGTAAGCTTGACCAAAACTCACTAATAAATTGAAAACTCTTAATCTATTCTGCAGCTGTATGCTTTTAATGATTCTGAAGAGGCAAGAAATGTGGTGAAAGTAAGTTTTCAATCAATGGATTTGATTGGTGCGTAAAAGGGCTAAGCAGTTTGCATTTTCTATTTCAGCACAGTGGGCACAGCCAAAAGCAGACAAGACAAAGGGATGTAGACACAAACAGCACTGCTTCTATCCATCTCATCTACTTCGCACTGTACCCACAGTCATGAATAACCAACAAGCCCAACTTTCTACACTTCTATAGCGCTCGCTGTAGTCTCTAGGCTTAGAATACATGCAGACGTTAACGAGTGTCTACTGTACTTGATCAAACTGTTTCCCCATGTGAAATTGTTGTCAACAGGGGAATATCGTGAAAATGTGGCAGCAATCCAGCCAGCTGTGACTAATGTGCTGAAGAGCATGCTGGATGAAGCTTTCTCTGCCATAGTCTCAGAAACAGCTGGGCATAGGTAGCCAAAGGAACTACTTTGACAAGCCTAGTCATTAGTTTGTAAGCTCAATAAATTATTCTTTGCAAGAATCTCGATTATTATTATTAGAACTGATAGTGTGCTTGCTTCCTGTGTGGTGAGGCTACTTATGGTGGCTAGGGCATTAGTGTCAATGTGTTCGACAAAGTTTGCATGGACTTACCAGGAGCAATGCATCTCTCAACGAGAAATTCCAACCAGCTGCATGCTGCTGCTACACCATATTCCCGACTATGGTTGAGCAGGAATGAGTCAAGAGTCAGTGATTTGGGATTTGTGACTGCTGTTACAAAGTACTCAGAGAAGTGGAAGCCGCTAAGCAGTGCCAGGTACCAGCCAAATACCCGCCACGAGTCAGATCCATGGACACTTGTGAGGATTCCAAGCCCCGTCCCTGTGCCAAGCAATGCAGCTCTCCAAACAACCTTCAAGAAAAGAGAACAGCCCAGCACCAGAGTAAATTACCGAGAAAGCCGCTAACTTTAGCAAATCTTTTGGTCATCCTAATATATCAAGCTTTTTAGAGTCTTAGTGACCTTTTCAGTAACTTTCTTAGTTAAATAAACAGCCAATAAATTCCCCTGGTAGAATTCCTCATCGCTTCCATTGTATCTCAAATGGAATATATGTGCCTCCATTTGCCGCTACTTCTAAAGACATACCGAATAGCTTAATATTAGTGGGCCATATTGGTGCATCAAAGCTGGTTTTCTAGAGAAAGCACAATTTTGAGATATGCCATTTTGGAAAATCTGGGGGGCTCGTTTCTCTTTTGACATTCCAACAGTTGATTCACCACCACGGGAGGCAACTTAACCCTTTCAGACGCTGTGTACACAATTGTGTATGGCAAGATAGTGCATCTACAGAAAAAGCACTGATGAAAGTAATGATATTTAAAATGTGTTACATACATCTTGATACACTTATGATTGGATCTGTGCTGCAATATTGAATAACATGTGCAGAATGTTTTAGCAAAATGAGTGGGAAGGTGGACGGTTCTTTTTGTTCTGTGTCAGTATGTTGTATGTAGCAGGTTCACTTGTTTCATTGTTTTTCACAATATCATGCACCAAGCATAATTTTCAAGAGGCAGGATAAGTGATTTTCAAGCTTTTCAAAACACGAAATAGTTAATGTTCTCATATTTGATGTTCCTGTAGTGAGCTTTCGCATGGAGTCACATTCAGTAAACTTGACAAAACACACTAAACAATTGAAAATTCTTAATCTTTTCTGCAGCTGTACACTTTCTACGATTCTGAAGATTCAGATGCAAGAAATGTGGTGAAAGCAAGTTTTCAAAAATCAACAGGATAAAGTGGCATCTGAAAGGGTTAAAGCTTTAGCTTCAAAAATATTCAGGAAGATGTCTAGGAACAATTACACAATAGCAAGAGAAATTATTGAGCAAGTCATCATTATTAACATTTAGCAACTTTTGCTGAAATTAGAGTTTGGGGCCATGAACACACAACTTGGTCAAAAAAAAAAAAAAAGTCACCAACACTGCCCAGCAGCCATACTTGTACGTAACGAATTACATCTCATTCTATTCAATAATATTTTTTGGCAGTATTGTAATTGTTCGGTTACTTTTTATTATTTACTTATTTACAGAATACCTACATTGTTAAGAAGGCATTACATAAGGGGAACTCGTGTGGTAAAAGAAATCGTGTTTTTGCATCCAAAATATTAATAAAAACAGACCAACAGGCTCAGTAACACTCACTGTAATTCAATTACTTTTTCCAGCAACCAGTTGCTGTACAAACAAGACAAGCTGCAACAGGCGATGCAGCTTTGAGCATTTCGATTTGTCGGGACCTACAGTAGAACAGCCGCGGTAAGGCCTTATGGATGCACATGTTTAGACAGGCAAACCTGGGCGCTCAGTGGTTGTTTACTTATCTTAATGGCCAACAAATTGAACTGACACATTGGCTTACCTTGACGAACAGGTGGCTGTCCTTCAGGACCCTTTTCGGAAATGGCCAATGGCCATTTTGGACGTTTATACATACTGATAATTTTTCTTACTTTTTCATTGGCCCTACTAAAAGTGCCTTCTCTACACCCCAGCAACCATGGTGCACTGCACTTCAGATGCAATCATTGTGGCATTGAGTAAACTCAATACTGCATGCAAGGTGTATGTACGTTACAACACTGCCCTTCCCTCTAGTGTGCACATAGAGCTAGTTTTATGTGTCACTGCCTGATGTATTCACAAGAAAACAAGATGACTGACGAAAGTTGTGAAAAGTAATTCTCAGTGAAAAACGATGTGTGAAGGGGTGCAGAGGATGCACTGAAAAACCCTGGACAGCTCATTCTGTTTACCATATTTGTGCAGTATTAATAATGGCTTGAAGGAAATTAACATAAAACAACGTGACTACGTTTTAGTAATTGCTGAATTACTTTCGTGGGCAGTACTTCGTCAATGCAATCGATTACATTTTTCAATGTAATGTGTGCAAGTCTGCCAGCACCTAATAAATCATTGAGCTAATGCAACGAGTTATCAAATATATTTGCAAGGACGAGGGACAAGGGCATGAATCAATCAAAGATAATAGAACTTTTCGGTATCGTTGCAAGCAACAGCAATACTTAAGGACATTTGCGAGTTACTGCAGATTCAACTTTATGTTGAAAGCAATTCCTACATGGTCATTTTAAAGAAAGCGTGATTACCATCCTGCTATACAAACTTTCATTAAAATGGAATTTTGGGGTTTTACGTGCCAAAAACAATGATTATGACGAGGCACGCCGTAGCGGGGGACTCCGGATTAATTCTGACCACCTGGGGTTCTTTAACGTGCACCCAATGAACGGTACACGGGCGGTACACGAATGGTACAGGGGGCTCCACATCAACTTTTGCCACCTGGGCACGTGCACTGAAAGCATGGCATATGAGTGCTTTTGCATTCCGCTCCCTCCGAAATGCGGCTGCCACTAATCGAACCCGCAGCGGCGGGTGCTGTCGGAGAAAGCAACACCGGCACATGACAGACCTAGCAGGCAGTAAAAAACCTCATCGATATTGGTGCTGACCAGTTTCTCTCAGCCGCAACCGAGTGAAAGAATATTGATCGGGAAATGAGTGTGCAAGCGAGCCTACCTTGTACGCATTTCCACGGGGTTTGTAAAATATGTACAGGACACCGTGAATACATGTGGAGTACACCGTTGAGAGCAAGAGCCAGTAATCTTCGACAACATAGTGAAGCAGCTGACCTAAGGCACCAATCAGGGAGATGAGCACAACGCTAGCCGCTAAACAGAAACAGTAAAGGCTGATCCTCCCATTCGTGCTGAGCGCCATGATTGATGCGTTGCGGCCGCCGCCCGCGCCTCCTGCCAGATGCTCCTGTACGTTGGTTCGTGAGCAGAAACTTACTTTTAGAAAACCTACTTATGTGGTGTAAATAAAACAAAAGGCGCAATGTACAAGTGTGTAAGCACGAATGAGATGTAATAACTTTATGCATAAAAAGAAAAACGAAAGCGAAACTGCCTTAGCGTTTATGAAAAAGAAGGTTTGGCCCATGGTTTGGCCACACTGAGGGTACGTCATAAGCGGAAATCAACTGACGCAACTTCCTACATTTGGCATGGAGCTTGTGCTTGGTGGCGGGTACTTGCGCTTATGTTTTTTTTAGCGCTGTGGATGTTGTGCGTACACATACAAAGAGTGCTTAGCGGCATGACTCACAGTTAGGAGACCCCTTGGCGACACTTTGCACGTTGCTGCGCCCTTCCTGGTTTTCCTACATGGATATTAGCCTGGCGTGACACTTCCAAAGTAAGTTCTACCAAACTTTCTGTAGTCTGTCTGCCTTTCTTTTTGCTGTCCGCTCGCGCTTGTGTGTCTTGGTCCCAGAGACATAACACCTTCGCCGCGACGGCCGCGGTTTAGTTGTAGTTCGACACTGTCGCATCCTAATTAGAGCAATATTCAACTCTGCGATTTTTTTTTTCGTTTCTTTCTGCTTTGTTAATCATTCGCGCTTGCAGTGGCATGCGCCTTTGCGATGCTGAAGGCAGTTCTACGAGTTCGCGGAGCATATGAGACACATCCGCGAGCTGTGTGACCAGTTTGGCTTCTAAACAAGAACTGATTGCGGGCGTCTGTTTGATAGGTACTTGCTCTTGTCGAAATATTTCTTCTCTGGCCGAGTAAACAAACGGGTCGCAGTGCACTGTTCTCGCACCACATTACCGCTGGATGCGTCGAAAAACGCATATCTTCGCCCTCCTCCGCATTTTTGACCGTTCATTACCGTCAGTTGTACTACGTTTGACGCAGTATAGCGATGTTCTCTCGCCGCAGAAACTTCCGTCAACTATAGCAAGTTTTTCTTCGTAAATGTTCATAGCAGTTTCTTAACTACATTGCGACGCCGTCGATTTCTCTGGAATAATAACAGCAACAAAGGTATCTGCAAAAAACATAAAACGCTGACATGTTGCAGATGAACAGTGCTTTCAAACTAGTTTGTGCGAACCAGCTCGCCAAAAGTGGTCACGCGGTTCTTGATTTCGCGCGAGCAGTTTGCTAGATGCGGGGCG
Organism: Dermacentor silvarum; assembly: GCF_013339745.2. Lineage (NCBI taxonomy): Eukaryota > Metazoa > Arthropoda > Arachnida > Ixodida > Ixodidae > Dermacentor > Dermacentor silvarum. Next base: position 227,131,481 of record NC_051156.1, read on the forward strand.
GCATGTGTGCCGACCAGTGTTGTGCCGTCACTCGACGCCTCATCGCGTCTCGGTGCACGGCTATGCTGTTTGAGCCGAACACCATCCGATCGGAGGGTGGGGGCGCCCGCCCCTTGTGTCCCGTGATTTCGCCTTTCGTGTCGTCTTACCGCACTTTCCGGTGCGTAGCGGGCAGGTGCTGCTCCTTCACGTCGTTTCACGTGAAACCATCGCCTGGACGGGGGAACCGAGTATAGTTTCACCATTGTGTCGGTGCTCGGCATTTCACTGTTCTTCGCCGCAGGTCTGGAAGTATGCGCACATGGTGTGGCCGGCATTCACCGTTTAAGAAGCAGTGCACGTTTCTGCCATTTAGAACCAATGCGCGCGCCACTTCAAAGTTCGTGCGGCACATTCCTCCAAGGTCCCGTCCCCTGCCCCGCATGCGGATCAACGGTAGAAAACAGGAACCGATTCTTCGTTCGGAAGTATTTTCCCAGTAAAACCACTGTTTCTTATTTTTCAATTTCTCCGGCGAAACGTCGACACAATAAACATTTAATATATATATATATATGGACACTCGTACGAAAACATCTTTATTTGCCAATGTATCGGCCGGTGTCCGGCCTGCGTCAAGAATCTTGCATTGTCAGACGTTTTTGTACGTACGTACGTACGTCCTCTTAGTAACTATGTAGAAAAATATTCTATGGATATATATATGTCTTTCATTGTAAGCCTTCCATGAAATACTTAATCGCCATTATAATAGGTTGCGTCTATTTCAGTGCAAGACATATCAATTCAAAAAACGCTACATCTTAAACTGGTAATTGTTTGAAATAGGCTTTGGAATGAAGTCCAGCCTAGAGCACTGCATGAAGCCGCGGGCCCGGGCTGGACTCGGGCTTGAAGCCACGGGCCCGGACTCGGGCTCTCTAATTAAAAGGGCCTAAGCCGGGCCTTCGAGCACACGCGAACGTTATGCATTGCAAGGTTCAAGGCATTCTGTGTCAAGCTGAAGTGACACATTCAAAGAGCTGGCTCTTGTATACCTTAGCACAGAAATGAGTTTCCACAAAAACGAACATTGTTTCTGGGTCAGGAAAAATAAATTGTACAATAAATCCCTGTTCAAACCATTTCCCTGTTACTAACTACATTTGCGATTGCAATATTACTACTCTCGACACTATTATATAATTTTAGCGCTAACGCAAGGTATGTCTCTTTGACTCTTTCTACTTGTGCGTTTGTTTTATGCTGTGCGCTCGTGAATTCTCCTGTTTATATATATTCGCATGCTAAATGAGCTCATTGGACCAAATAGTACGGCAAAGGTAAATGCATGCGCACCAGCAGAAAAATAACAGCACAGGCTATGGGCCAGATCATGCACTGATGTTCCCATGGGAGAAACAAAGATTTCGTTTTCTTTTATTGCTTATACACTGCAGCTACTAGACCTCGACAAGGTGAGGCAGACACATACGGTACAATCTGCAAGTAATATATATATATATATATATATATATATATATATATATATATATATATTACTTACAGGCCGGGCCTGATCATGTACTCGCGGGCCCTGGATAAGCTTAGTAATTAATGAACGTCCGGGCCGGGCTTAGTACTAAACACGGGTCCGGGGCGGGTCCGGGCTTGGTCATGTACGCCCGGTCTCGGGCTGGGCCCGGGCTTGGTATCACGGACCCGGGCTGGGCTCGGGCCGAAAAATAAGGCCCGTGCAGTGCTCTTGTCAACCCAGCGCGCCTCCTCCTACCCTTATCCTCTGCGAAGCTTCGCCTCTTTTCTGCTTCTCCGCTTCGCTCAACGCCACCTAGACTTTCTTATAGGTGGCGTTGGTTTGCCACGCGCTCTCAGGAAGGGTCGGGCAAGAAACAATTGACGATAACTCGGGGAAGCTTTTCACTTTTCGAATCGAGATCAGGTTCTCAATCGTTCTCAATCGATTCGCATTGAATTAGGATGTGCTGAGTGGTCTCCGGATTTTTGCTGCAGCATACACATGCCTCATCTAGTTCCGAATATTTGTTTGCTCCGGTATGTTTTTGTCTTTAGGCAACCAGCTCGGGCCCCAAATAGCAAGGCCCTGCCCTTTGTGTTATCGTACAGATTCTAAATTCTAATTTATTTCTTATCATGCTTGTAAATCTCCATGATCCTTTTTGTTTCCATTCTTTGCATCCAATTCACTGTCTCCGTTTCTCTCACTTTCTTTCTGATGACTGCTGGTTGTCTGTTTACACTTTCAGTCACCCTGTGCTTGTTTGCCAATTTTCTTGACCTCTTCCCCCATTCTGTGCAGATGGATGGATGGATGGATGGATGGATGAGGCTGAACCCTTTAAATCGGGCGGTGGCATACGCCACCTAGTTTCTGTTGAAGCGATAGACCGCACGAACCTTCGCCCGCTGCGGCGGCTGCTCTTGCTGCCAGCGCTTTGACAGTCGTTGTGTGCGGTCATTCAGTGTGATCCATTCATGTTTGCTTGTTCGCGCTGACACCACGCTTGTTAATTCAGTTAGTAAGCGAATGTGTCCAAGTTTATGAAGCTGATAAAACTACTATCCCTACTCCGAATAGCTCTCTACTAATTTGCTATCGCAATTGATGCTTCGCCTTTCGGGCGAAACTGCGACATTTTTTTTTTTTCGTTATTCGATTGTCAATAATACTCCAACCTTCCTTAGCTTTCACTCATTCCTTTCGTTCTTTTATTTATATTTCCGCCCCCCCCCCCCATTTTTTTCCCCACGAGCCCCATTCATTTGCGGCGACTTTTATTCTCTATGTAAGACACGATAGTTGACTGACCTCCAGCGGTGCCGATACCGCCCGCCCCCCCCCCCCCCCCCCCCTCCCCCGTCGTCGTCGTCCAGGCCCCTTCCACGAAAAGAGGAACTTACAATGACACGTCAACCGGCTAACACACGATGCTGCCTCAAATTCCTCCACCGCTTATCAGTAGTGCATTGTCTGTCTTTTCAATTCTACACTCTTGCCGCTAACACACTCTCGCTCGTTACCTCACCCACCCACCTTACCTTCTCTCCCTTTTAGAAGAACCCTACCTATATATACAGTGCCGAGGAGAGCATATGTCGCCTTGAAGAAGGCAAGTCCACTTGTCGAAACGTTGGCTCCAGCTCTCGTGTTGCTCATCGTCTTGAATTTCCATCCCCCGTGTTTTCCCTAATCTTAAATTAGTTATTTGGCTCGTTTTCTGCACATTGTTATAGAAGGACGACGCAACTAATAATATGGAAAATTATTTGGAGAAAGCCTGTGGATTAATTGGAATACACTGTTTTTAGTCTGCGCAAGGTGCCACACGTTAGTTATGTTTATGAATTTATTTTCGCTGATATTTATTCATTTACCCAACATCGCGCCTCGTCGCCATTGGGACGCTCGGGCCAAAAAGTTTGGAGAGCCGTGCTCTATAGCACTAAACTACTCCGCGAAAAGGGTCTATATAGACTCCGCGGTACTGAAAACAGCGCATATAGAGTTGGACGACGACACAAGTCCGACTGAAAATCTTCAGCCTATGCTTCCTTGCAAAGCCGTGAGGAAGAGGAAATAACTTTATTGGAAATAAGGAAAAGAAATGCAAACCGACTGGCCTTGCGCCTGTGAAGGGCTCCTGCGGTTAGCTGGCAGCCGTGATTGTGTAATGGTTAGCATCTTGGCTTCGTGGCCAGCCGACAGGCCGGGCCTGCGGTGCGATAACGTGGCTGGACTTCGGTCGTGCAGCTTGTGCATTGTGGTATATACGATGAGGACGAGAGCATCTGTGATGCGTGGTGGTTGCATTTGGGTACTCACTGTAAATGCCATGCGGTGTGAGTATCGCGTTTGAGTCTCTGAAAGTGTGCAGGCCGTGTGTATCCAGCATTGGCGTGATCCCGACAAGCGGTTGCTACTATTTGTCTGCCAAATCACTGGTCAGCGGAACGCATTTCGGACGTGTCTCGGTGGCGTTGGCACAACACGTGCTACATGCGCGCGTGAACGGCGCCCAGTTGACATCGCGAAACTCGGCGCGGATCTCGCGTGAAACGTCTCTGCCCGGGCGAAGCAGTCGGCCCATTGCGGACTCGCTGGGAGGCACGTGTGTCGATGGAAAGCTGTAGTTATTTGGACATTTCTTGCGCGTTTATCACCGGCCCTTTCACATCGTGTTACCGCTGGAACAAATGTGTGCCCCCAATAAGTAATATGGTTTTTAATTCCGCGTGTTCCCTGCATTTAGGCCATGTTCAGCTATCGTTTGCTCTTCTTTCCCGCGGATTCCCTTACCTTTCCTCTGTTGTCCTTAATGCTCCAGGTATCGCAGAGCGTCCTCATTAACCACTGTATGGCTGCTGCGACATGCGAGCAACACATTATTTTTTTTTCACGCGCTGTTCACGTGTATATGTATAACGAACGCACTTATAGTCGGATGACAGACGAGTTCGGCACTCCTGTCAATCGCGACCGATTTGAGTTTTCTGGCACCGTGACGGCCCGTCGCTTCAGCCACACTTATGCACGTATCGTGAAAAGCCCCAGAGATTCATTTTATTTTTAATGAGACTACCGTGGTATTTTCGATGTCCTTCGGACGTATTCGCTGTCAATGAGTGGGTGCAGATTATTTCCTCTAATGCGCCTCGGTTTCTCCTTGCCTTGCTTGACGCGTCATCGCCCGTGATTCGTCGAAAGCGCTTGGAAGTTTTGACGCAGAGGCTTGATCTAAAAGTGCTGCAAGAAAGTGAATCGGACCTTGCATTATCTTGTTTTGGCGCGTCGTTCTGGCGGTGTTTCCTTTCACATTCTTCAGAAAAAAGGAAAAGAAAAAAAAACGGTTAACTTTGTTATCGCTATGCCGTGTGCAGAGAACACGCCACAGGATAAACATCGGCGTCGCGCGACCCTGCCGGAGGCGTAAGGTTTCTAAATGTTGAAATGCTCGCTTTCCGGTTGGCTTTGTTTCGTGCGTCAGAGTAGGCATAACTTCAGTAACCCAATCGCCGCTTTGGCATCCATTGTTCTGTGAATGTTTTGGTGAAAGCTCAACGTTGGGTGGGGCGTCTATGCCCCGCTAAATTTGTGCACCTTAATTCTTGTCGTATTTTCGCGATTGCCTCCGAACTCAATTGCTGACGATATTTCGCGCAAAAGAGTGAGTGGCAGTGAACTGCTACGCTTAGTGCTTTGGCGAAACTGCTTACTTGATTTATAGTCGTCAACTGCGACATTTCATTGACATAACCGACCGCCCTATAAAAGAAAGTACACATCACAGTCGCTCGTTTTGTTTTAGGGGCGAAGCACCTTAGGGCCGACCGAGCCTTGTCCCTCCCTCGTCTCCCGTCGTCCGTAGCTCTGGTTTGCATGGAGTCCGCTAGGGGCGCTGCGGTGCACAAGGGCATTCGTTCCCGACGCGCGCTCTCTTTCTCTCTTCAGCCATGCATGATAACGGTCGCTGCTGATAACGGCGCGCCCGCTATGGATGAAAAGGCGGCAGTGGCGGCTCAACTGCAAGCGGAGTCGAGGGCTCGCAAAGCTGCTGCAGCACGGCGACGCAGACAACAAGCGGACCTGGAGTCTAGGGCGCGGGAAGCTGCAGCAACACGCAACGCCAGCAAGCGGACCCGGAGCTGAGGGCTCGCAAAGCTGCAGCAGCACGGCAACGCCGGCATGCGGACCCGGAGCTGAGGGCTCGCAAAGCTTGGGTCCGCATACGGCGGCAAACGCTTCCGGCGTTCTGCCGCCGCTTCCCGCGCTCTCGCCGCCTCTGGGTCCGCTTACCGGCGTCGGGGGATTCACAGTTAACCGAATTATCCCCCGGTGCTTCGCCCACCAGTGGCGCACCGACGGGGGGGGGGGGGGGGGGGTTTGGGGCCGTAACCCTCCCCCCCTGAGGCCGCCGTAACCCCCCCCCCCCTTTTGTTTAACCCCTTTTCTTTGCTTACGCATTTGAGTACTGCAACTAAGATGTAAGACGCGCAACCGTCTGCACACTCGCAAAAAGCGCATTTTTTTGACAATTTCCCGTGAAGAAATCGAAATTGGTGCTGCTTAGATGGTATTGGCATACTGTCAACCCCCCCCCCCCCCCCCCCCCTGGCAGAGATACTGGGTGCGCTACTGTCGCCCACTCATCATTCACTTCGTGGATACGCGGTGATTTTTTTTTTTTTTTGTGACAAGGCTTTTCACCTTCCACAGCAAAGTGCACGTGCACTCTTCAACCGTTGCGCTAATTGGTACACACCGAGTTACGGAAAGTGCGAGAATGCCCCAGCCATTTTTGAAATTTTTAACTCCTTCACGAACTTCTGACCACTTTTGTCGACGAATAGAGGTGAAGCGTTGCAGGAATCGATGTCATCTTGTGTAAAGACTGACACGAAGACTATAAGAAGTGTGGGGTGAAATAAACGTTCGTAAAACAGGCGGGACCCGCACGAGGCGGCGAGAAGCCTTCTCAAAATTGATTATGCAAATTTCTGCGGAATTAACTGGTCTTTTTATGAAGACTGTGAGCCATAAGTTCATACGTCCTGAATGGCGGCTTGATGATGGCGATGATCATTGTGGCCTTTCCCATTGTATCGGGTGGGCACATCCTGGTGCCCTGATAAAAAAGATACAGAAAAAGAAAAGCTGCATCAGTTCTATGAACAATGCGCATGCGCCTTGTTCACTGTCCCCCTGACCACCACTTCAGAAGCCTGGCCTTCGTGATGGAAGTCGCCGACAGGGGGTGCACGTTTGTGTTGTGGCCATTTCGCGCTTCCACAAAACGGGAAGTGTGGTGCCTTCTGGTTGACGAGGGCACAAGCGACCACATCGGAGTACAATGGCTTGTGGAGGCACAGCAACGCCATCTACATTTCGCGGGGCCAACTTGATCTCGGCGAAAAAAAAAAAAAAAAAATCAACATCTGCCGTTCGAGGCTTGTTGCGCCAAGTACTCTACTGCGCTAGCACACAATACAAATAAAGCGTAATAAGTGAGAACATTCGCCACTACATCGCGTCACAATCTAACGTTGAGGATCCTATCTATATTTATAGACTTCATTCTATAGCCGCACACATTACACTAGTGAGCCTTGAGAAGTAGCATATCCATGTGTCATTAGTACCAACAGACATCTATTATTTCATTGTTAAGATGAAATCAACATTACAGTGAAATGATTCCCAAAAACCACACTTTATTCTTCACTAACACAGCATGCGTGTCCCCTGTAGTTTTTCTCGGGCACTGAAGGCATAGCTAAAGCGTAATATTTGGTGAATAAGCAGTTCGACAATAAAGTTACTGATCAAATCTTACAAAGTTAACACTATATATAGCCACAGACGATATTCTAGTTGACATTAAGCGGAAGAAATGGAGCTGCTGATGGGCAGGCCATGTAATGCGTGGGATGGATAACCGGTGGACCATTAGGGTTACAGAATGGATACCAAGAGAAGGGAAGCGCAGTCGAGGACGGCAGAAAACCAGGTGGGATGATGAAGTTAGGAAATTCGCGGGCGCAAGTTGGAATACGCTAGCGCAAGACAGGGGTAATTGGAGATCGCAGGGAGAGGCCTTCGTCCTGCAGTGGACATAAATATAGGCTGATGATGATGATGATGATGATGATGATGATGATATAGCCATTGCTTTTTATGGCTGCGCATAAGAGTTTTGACGACATTACAGTCTTAAATACGGTAATACAATCTCGGCATATCTCAGCGCGCATCGCCACGGGCAAACTTGAGAATGTCTGCACAGTTTCCTACTCATAATTATTCGTGGATGTAAGCAAACAGCCTGTAACATGACATTTTCCTATTCTAATGGAATTGTCTATACTTTTTCAAATGTTTCCATTGAAGACGTATTGGATGCACAATTTTCAGCAACTAGTGCTTTGCCCCGCGAGATGTAGTCGCGCTTCAATCGCACGACCAAAATTCATGTCGCTGCACGTTGGCTTGGAACCGTATTTCAGCCTGGCCTTCGCGACCATGTGAATTGACCTTGGCGTGACGGCCTTCCTCAGGTCCGCGCCCGGCTTGACTCCCTCCGAGTATCCAAGCAACACATAGGGGTTAGATGGAAGTGATCAACGATGAGCGAACTGACCAAAACAAGTGCCAATGTCGGCTCGAGGCTTCCTTTTTATCGCCCTCCTCGACAACGTTGCCGAATGCGTGGTCTGGCAGCCCAGGCGAGCGCTCTGCTGCAGCGATGTGTTCGCGTTGCAGTTACGGCGCTTTTCTCTTTGCGGGTGCCGATTGACAGCTATGTAGACAGATCGGCAAACGTCAAAGAAAGCTTCGCCTACATAACCGATTCCCACATATGTGTGGGTTCTTCTTGAGAAAGTGCCGCATGGTATAATGCAACATTTCCGTCTCACTTAAAAACGCGCGTTTGACGATCTGTTCTTCGGTTTGACAAACCTATTAGTGGACCTCACGGGGAAAATCACTCACCACAGCCGAGATAAACAGCGGCGATAAAAAAAGGCAGATTAAGTTAAAATGCTACTTTCTATAAGATTGGACGTTCTTCTATGGTTCGCATTAGTGTAGTTATACTCCGCGCGAAGAATACACTTGCCGCGGTCATAGCTGCCTGATAGCGCGAGCGGCGCTCCGTGCCAATGGTTGCGGACGTGTGGATCTGTCATTGGAATTAAGCATATATAGAAAGGGTTGGGGGGAAGGTCGCACCACCGCCGGCACACGATATTCCCTCGTCGCGCGGTGACCTGTCATTCTTTGTGGGCTCGCGGCGTACTTCCATATCACTTGGTCTGCTGCCTTTCGGTGCATACCACGTGGTGCACGGCGCTCGTCACCTCCAACAACCTTCTTTCTTGCTTTGTGGCAATGTCGCCTGTGTTGTGAAATCCCTCCGTTCAACCCCCCCCCCCCCCCCCTTTCTCCACGCACGCACTTTTACTCAGGTCGCGAAAAGCATTTCACTGAACTCTGACTACCCCCATAATTAGCCATTGGTTTGCTAAGTTATCCACCACTGAAACTTTACTCCAGCATATCAATAACGCAACTGCGGGCTTTGCATTCAATTTCGCTCACCTCAATCAACATTTTGAGGCATCAATCTCGGCGTAGTATGTAGGATGTTCTTTAGCTGCACCATATTTTTTTAAAATTGCCTGTAGCATGCATATAGCACACAATTAGTTATTGAGCTAAATAACTCGATGAGGCGGCCATTACTTCTACGAGAAATCAAAATACTGAATTGAATAATTACCATCATTACACTAGTAGTAGAAAAACTTTATTATATACAGAAACCGGATGGGCTCCTACCCCAGTCCCCCGGAGTAGGGAGTTTGGCAGGGTGGTGCCCCTATTCCAAGGCCCCACTAGCACGGGCCATCCGCTCAGCTCGTTGGATTAGATCGTATCTGATATTCCAGGGCCGGGCTAGACAGCAGTGCCTCCCATTCGTTCCATGTGCCGTTTGTTTCGTGTTCTCCGTGTTCTGCACACTCCCACGTGATGTGAAAGAGTGTTGGTGTAGCTTCACACCACGGGCATATGTCTCCGTATGCCGTGGGGTAGATCAGGTGGAGAGCGTGCAGATTTATGTAGGTGTTCGTCTGTAATCTTCGCATCACGGTTGCCTCCGCAGCGCTGAGTTTTCAGTGGGGGGGTGGATAGATTCTTCCGTTTTCTCTATATTATTTCAGAATTGTTGCAAAGCAAGGGTCCAGGGATGCAGGGATGTAGAGTCCGCATGCAGGTTCCCGGTGACGCCCTCGTGCCCAGGTGCCCAGTTCACAGTTTGGATGCATTGAACCGTGGGGTCCCATCCAGTCCCGACAAGTATTCGGAGCGCATGTGCTGCAATTTTGCCCCTTAGATAGTTTCTGCAAGCTTTCTGTGAGTCTGTGAGTATTTTTAATGGAGCTTTTCGCGTGCATCCCACTTTTGTTGCGCGCGCAATTGCCGCGGAAGGTATAATCACCGCAACCCGAGCTAGACAAGCCTTTCACGGAGGCAGAAGTCAAAGCAGCCATCTTTAGTACAAAAAAGAACGCGGCTGCGGGTGCAGATCGAATCAGTAATGGTACGATCAGAAACCTAAATGACGTAGCCATTGTAGCTCCCACAAAATATATAAACAAACATTGGCTTTGAGGCACTTTGCCACAACAATGGGAACACGCGATTGTGCTCATGGTGCTTAAACCAGGAAAAGAAAATCACCAGCCCTTCTCCTGTTGAGAAAATTGGAGTAAGTGAGGCTTGTGTGTGTGTGCCTGACCGACTACTTTCCCATAGTTACGAGGCGTGCACCACCGTTGTCGGGTTCCTGGAGGCCAAGACGACGCTGTCGCAGGCGTTCCGCTTCGTTTGCCCCACGGTGGTTTCCCGTAAACTCAGGGTCGGCGTCTCTTCGCTGACGTTTGGCCTCAACATCGCGCTCCTGCAACTCGGGGTCCGCGGCTCTTCGCAGACGTTTCGCCTGGGCTTCGGAAGCCCTCACGCTAGAATCGGCACGTCGACGCCGAGCCCTTTCCCGAGCGAGCTCGCGGCGCCGTTGCTCAAACGCAGCCTGCTCCTCGATGGAACGCACCACGCGCGGCCTTCCCATCCGTCACCGAAACTGATCTGAGGCGAGGGAAGTCCGACGGAGCTCGTGCCAACCCCCTTTCCTTCCCTTTCCCTCCCCACAACACACCAAACAACTCTGATTGGTTGCGCGCGTCACGTTCACCGCCCATGCGCCCTGTAAAGATGGTAAACCAGCGGAGCCGAAATGTGCGGCCCCAATATGAGCTAAAGTTCCTAGATTTTCTGCTCGTTACAAAATAATATCTAGGGACTTTAGTGTGAGCCACACGTGATTTTCTTTCCTTCTCTCTTCCTTCCTTCCTTCCTTCCTTCTTTCCTTCCTTTGAGCTACACACGCGATTTATTTCCTTCTCTCTCGCTTTCTTCCTATCTTTCTTCCTTCTTTTCATTCCTTCCTTCCTTACTTTTTGTCGTACTTCTTGTCATACCTTCCTCTTGTTCATACCTCTTGTCATACCCGCATATCCCTGGCTCATGCGGGTATGCGCCACACGTGATTTTATTATCCTCAGTCGTGACGTAACTGACGAGCATCTGATGTTATTGGTGTCATGACCTCTCAGTCATGTTGGTCATACATTCATACCCTTCCATGACAATGTTGGTATCATCATCAGCAGCAGCAGCAGCCGCCGCCGCCGCCGCCGCCGCCGACGACGACGACGACGACGACGAGATCTGCAATGGGTGTAAATGTTTACCAAGCTTCTCCCAAGAACGTACTAATTATTCACGTCTTTGAATGTAAATTGCACCTTGCTTTTTCTAAATACTTCAGAATGTAAAAAAAGAACTGCTTCCAAATGCCGAATTGCCTGCTCCAAAGTGCTCCAAAATGAAATTTCTGATGCTCCAAAAATTGCTCCGATTCAAAAGTCCGCAGTCGCATCACTGCAACAGGCGGCTAGCACCATGGACGAAAACACGAGACGTACTACGGGGACTCCAATGCTCGGCGGAAAAGTCTGAGCTTATCCGCTTTACAACGAGAAAAGCTGGAAGTCAAGCTAGAAGGAAAAATCATTCCAGAGAAAGATACCATAAGAATACTGGTTATGTGGCTGCAAGCTAATCAGACATGCCTGCACAGGCTAAATACGTTCAAATTATTACACTAATTACACGTTTTAATTATTGTGAGGCACATATTTCAATCTACGAATCGTAGCTAGTAAATATACAGGGTGTCCCAGCTATCACGCAGCACGATTTAAAAAGAGGAGCGGCGTTACGCGAACCAAACGTAGTGCGTATTGTTTCCAGTACAGTGGAGTAGCCGCCAGTCATTTTTTCGTTGGTTAGATTTAATTAGGTAATTGTAAGTAATTATCTAACTCGAGAAGTACTGTCCTATTTATCGAAGTGTCAATGAGAAAATTGTAGAGCAACATGAAAAACTCGCGATACAGCTTTCTGTTGCTCACTACGTGCTACATAAATGTGTTCCGAGTGTGAAAGAAGCCCACAAATACACGCAGAATTGCCGTGCGACTGGCTGCTCGAGGCACTTTCCGCGCAGGCGCCGAAGGTCTCGAAAGCGGCGTTTCAATCCATCGATAGCGGGCGGCCATTTTTTCCTTCTCCTTTGACGATCGCGAAACTTCGGAGCGCGTTTAAAAATCACCGTCTCGCGGGAAAAAAGCGAACTGCTTCGAAAACTAAAGTATAGTTCTCCTCCGTCACGTCCGATAGCGCAGTATGTCTGTGAGCGGCGCGGAAGGTCTCGAAAGCGGCGTTTCAAACCATCGATAGAGGGCTAACCATGTACAATGTGCGCGGTACGGAAAGAGTTAAACGGCAGGATCCCGCTATGCACTTTTCTGTTCTGCGTGGAATTCCACTCCCTCATACCTGCCTGATACACAGACTACGATTATAGGCGTCGCTTTCACGCGCAAGTACTTGCACATCATCGGACTGTTCAGCGTCTGGTGTTGTTGAGACTATAGACCATGTGCTCGTGGTGTGCCCTGTGTATGCGCGCGAAAGGTACACACTGGCCTTTAGGCATTTAGACAATAGACCGCTGCCGGAGGACCTCCTGCTATAGGCGCATAGCCAGAGAGTTGGCAGACGATAGAGGCAATGCGTGCTCTGTCACGTTTCTTAGGCGACACGGGCCTGCACTCGTGCTTGTGATGGTACCACATATGCGTTGTGTTCTGTCACTTCGTTTCCCCCATTGCGACCCTCTTTCTTCCCCTTTTCTTCTTCCCTTACGTAGAATAGCAGGCCAGATACTCCATTTTCCGGCCAACCTCTCTGCATTTTACAATCGATAAACTTATTTCATTAAAGCCACGTTTCAAGAACCCGCACGATAGTTATACACCAATGTGGCATACACGTGATTATCTTTACATACACTGCGTGCTCTAATATTACAAGCACGAGAGACAGCCACAAACAAGTAGCTCATGCATCATAAAAATGGAAACCTCCAAGAATAGAACCATCAAACACGAAAATGTACGGCGCGCAAAAAAAAAAAAAAAAAAATATTAATAAACGGCAACAACCGGCCATAATTCAGTGACTTCAGTAGAGTCAATGCTGCGTAATGATGCTAGCTACAGTTTGTTGTACGAACGAAGAGTTACCAATTTAGGGTATACAATTTCCCAGGAAGAAGGCAGGATAGGATCCAGGACAGCCGGTTGTCCTTTGAAACGAAACTGGAGCATGAACCTCAGTATTTTCTTGCGTTATGCCGTTTTCGTTCATCTTGTTAATGAGTCGGTAACAACGTCTTGGTTTCCGCTCAGACATTTGCATTAAGTTTCCGCCCACTCATTTGCATATATCTAGTACGTGAATATTACCTTTACCGTACGGGTATCAGATAGCGTATTCAAATTTTGATTTATGATAACAAATCAGCGGGGGTCAGTATGATGGCTCTTGTTTAATCATGCTTCAGTTTATGCCACAAAGAAAAGGTTAACGTTATTACACGCCTTAAATATATGGATATTCCAGCTTGAATTATTAGCTGTCTTGACAGCGGCATATTCACCAACTTTACTGAGTGGTCTGGACGAATATTCGCCTCCTGTTAGTCATGCTTGTGAGAACGGTTTAGTCCACGTTGTTTCTATATATATATATATATATATATATATATATATATATATATCATTATCTGGTCATTTTGGCGACTAACTTACCTGAATAAAACAAGTCATCTGAAAAAAGGAACGTATGCGAGCTTGCTTGTTTAAAACGCAAACTGTCACTATATGTGAACAAGATATTGCACATGACCAGTTACGCTTCTATAGCAAGCGCTGAATTAACTGGTAAAAGACCCGAATAATTTTCATGAATGCTAACAAACTGATTGTGGTTTGCCTTGGTTTCTTCATGTTTTTAAAGGGGCCCAACCACTTTTGATCGAAGCGGAGAAAGACATTTGAAGTGAAAATATGCTATTTCAGAAATACTTTGTCGCAAAAAATACTTCTATGCGTTCAGCAGGAGCGGAGTTATTGGCAGTCAAACAAGGCCTCGGCTGTGCTCCCCTTCCTCTCTCAATGCCTTGCACTGCGATGGCTACGGCGGAGTGGGGCGTGACCACAACGCTCCGCCTTCGAAATGTCACCGTGGCGCGCAGTTCAAATTTCATCTTGGATGTTAACGTAGACCCCACGACTTCCGATTTTGGTGCCTACGACGCGCTAAACGTAAGCCAAACGCGGTTGTCCTCAGCGAGCAGCCAATGGACTCGGGGCGGCACCCCGCGGCGGCCGCAGTGTAGCCGACCGCAGCGACCAATAGCAGCCGCGTATTGGAATGTGCTTTATTGCGTACTAAAGCACACAGAGGATCATGGCTTCTGTTGAAACGAGAGCGTTTGAGAGAAAGGTGACTTAACGCTCCGCTTGCGAGCTCCACGCACCGCGTACGACAGCAAAACTTGGCTGAGATGTTCACAGCACCCGCAGACTATGTTATTTGACCAAGCCCAACGGGGGGCCCCTTTAAACATGCCGAAAAGGGGCCCTCCCGAGGAAGCTTGATGGGCGGAACCGATAGCATCATCACGATGCGGTGCACTTCGTGCGACGGACGTGACGTCAGTATCCTTAACTATGGTTCATGGATCAGTCGGTATAAGAATGCAGCTGATCGCTCAAGTGCCGTGGACAAAAATGATTTCAAAACGAGAAGCCTTGATTATGAAAAGCGTTGTCTAGCGCGCCGTTTGGGGCCGGGATTCCCACCGCACCGTTGCACCCTGGTCCGTGACCGCGGGCAACGCCTTTGCCGCGGGCATCGAGCGGTCTGGTGCAAACGCGGCGCTGAGCCCTTCACACAACTATTTCGGGGCATGGGGTGGGCGCGGGCGCGTGGCAGCAGAAGCCGTTGCCAGAGGAGCTGGCTAAATGGGCTTGAGGTGTTGGCCTCGCTTTTTTCTGTTTCTCCCCGCTGATCGTCGCCTGCTGCTGGGGCGTCGTCCCTCGACAGGGGCCCGTGCGCTTCCTGTCGCCCGCCAAAGCAAACCACTGTTGTTGCAGCTCCGATTGTCGCCGGGTGCCACGGCTCTCGCTTGGAAAACAAAAAAGGAGCGCGCAAGGAACGGCGACGGAACGGAAAAACGATAGGTCTGACGTTATACGGACGCGGTCGGTGTGGTTTTAGAGAGCAAACTGTCGTAGCTGATATATAGTTGAGATTAAGAGCAAGAACGGGACTTGGGAGATCACGTAATGCGTGGACCCTGACAAGATAAGGGTGTCGATGAAAAGGAAACGCAGTTCAGAACAGCAGGCAGGAGTAACCATCGTCCTGAAGAGGTCATAAGTGGTGTTGATGACGATCCCGTCTTATTTTTGAGCGATCGTACTTTTCACTTCCGCGCCGCATGACGTCGAACGCGACGCCTCACTCCGTCGATACTCTGGAGTTGTGCGCGATGTCAATAACGTCGATCGCAGGTGCACCATTCATGCTATCCTTAAAGGGCTCCTCAACCACCCCTCGGGCTTGGTGAAAAATTTGTCGCAGTTTCACCTGAAAGGCGAAGCATCAATTGCGATAGCAAATTAGTAGAGAGCTATACGGAGTAAGGATAGTTTTATCAGCTGTATAAACTTGGACATGCAGCAGCACCAGCAATGCGCAGAACTGTTGTCGACGCCGTCGGCGTTTTGCAGCTTCGCACCGAACGCGCGCGGCGTTGGTTACTGTTGCCGGTGCCTCTGGGGGCGGCTCGGAGGTTTTCGACGAGATCAGAATGGGACACTCGTCAAGCGGTGTCGGAAATCTTACCCACCTTCTAGCCTCGCAACGTTTTTATATAAATACGCATTTGGTGCCGCAGCTAAACGTCACCTCCCCTCCCGCCCTCCCCCCCCCCCCCTCCCCCAAATGTCCTTTCGCTCGACGGAAGAAGTCGCGCTTGCTCTCTATATATGGTCATTGTAAAGGAGGAAAGAGACGCTTAATTCTGCAGCCCTTCGTGGAGCACGGCGCAGAACGAGCGTTTGCTCTCCGACGTGCGTTCGTTCCCCGTGAAAGCGCGCGTCCCTCGCGCCCTTTCACTCGCACATACAGCGTCCAGAGCGCGGCGACGATTTCATCGCCGTTGACGTCATACGGAACCTCACGGCGCCGACGACGGTGACGACGACGGCAGAAATCCGCTTTGGAGTGTCAATATAATTGCTATCGCAATAAAACACAGTCAGCGGATATAGCATAAAAGTTGTCGCAGTTTCACCTGAAAGGCGAAACATCAATTGCGATAGCAAATTTGAAGAGAGCTATACGGAGTAATGATAGCAGCTTTATCAGCTGTATAAACTTGGACATGCAGCAGCACCGGCAACACGCAGAACTGTTGTCGACGCCGTCGGCGTTTTGCCCGCGTTCGCTCAAAATGCGTGCGGCGTTGGTGACTGTTGCCGGAGCCTCTGATATATAAATAAGCACTGGGTGCCGCAGCTAAACGTCGCCTCCCTTCCCCCCCCCCCTCCCCCACGGCCTGTCGCGCGTCGGAAGAAGGCACGTTTGCTCTACATACATGGTGATTGTAGAGGAGGAAAGAGACGCCTACTTCTGCAGCCCTTAACGCGCAGAAAAGCGCAGAACGCGCGTTTGTTCTCCGCCGTGCGTTCACTCCCCGTGAAAGCGCGCGTCCCTCGCGCCCTTTCACTCGCACATACAGCGTTCGGCCCGCGGCGACGATTTCATCTCCATTGACGTCATACGGAACCTCACGGCGACGCCGACGGCAGAAATCTGCTTTTGAGTGTCCATATAATTGCTATCGCAATAATACGCTGCTGTCATCTCAGACAAATTTTGCAGTCGTGTGCGGCGCGTGGAGCTGGCAAGCGGAGCGCGAAGTCACCTTTTTCTCGAACGCTCTCTTTTCAACATAAGCCGTCTCCTCACTCTTTTCGGGCGCTGTACATATTCCCATACGCGGCTGCTATCGGCAAATAGCTGACATCAGTCAAGAAGGGTGTTTGGATCAGTGAGCTTCTTCCTACTGTTACTGTGTATATTTATTGACGTTCATTTATTGACGTGTTGCTGTGTATATTTATTGACGCAGGATCATAATTGCCTGAAGTAAGCGAAAATCTGCTTTCGCATTTCCATTATAATTACGTACTTACGGAAGAAGCCGACTATGGTCTTTTCACGCTCGGCCGCGTCCGCCCGCGTAGGAATTACACTTTGGCCACCCTGCTCATAGGTGTCGGACGTAACCGTCGGGTTTCGAACCACGTGGAACTTAAGGTCAGACCACACGCACGCTTGCCAGCGCGTGCTCACTCCTGGCCGCTCCTGGTTACACGCCTTGGCAGACTTCGCTTTGTATTGAAATATTGATAGCGCTTCAAAATGCGCAAGTTTGACATGGCTACTATCCGTCGGCCAAGTATGGTGCAGGACACAGCATATATGAGCGCGAGCGGACACTCAAGCCCTGTCGTGCACGAAGCAAACGCTGCGCATACGCACTATACAGTTGCATGTAGGTGCCATCTGCTACATAGCGTAGACACCGCGGCCGCCGCGGGTGTGCCGCGACGACTCCGCTGGCTGAGCGCACGGCGGCTCGCTGAGGACAACCGTGTTTGGCGCGTCGTATATAGGTGCCAAAATCGGAAGTGGCGTCTACACATGGACACTCTGTGCTCACTGAGCCTCACTTCGTTAACACCGTTGCCATTAGAAAAGGCAGGCACTGTACGCTCGTCCACGTTCATGAAGCATCCAATGGTGTGACAGCCAGACGTATGTCCAGGTCCGTTCTAAAAATTGAAATTCATAGTCATCATCGTATACTTATGCCTACTGCAGGACGAACGTCTCTCCCAGCTTTATCTGCAATTACACCTGTCTTGCGCTTGCTGCTTCCAAGTTATTCCTGCAAATTATCTAATTTCATCACACCACCGAATTCTCCACCATCCTCGCATGCGTTTTATTGCGATAGCAATTCTATGGACGCTCCGAGCGCATTTCTGCCGTCGCCGTGAGGTTCCGTGTAAAGTCCAACGGCAATCCATCGCCGCGCGCCATACGCTGTGTGTGCGAGTGAAAGCGTACGAGGGTGAGCCGGCAATCGCGGCTCAATGTAGCGCACGCGAGGGAGGAAGGCAGGCCGGAAGCGAGCGGTTTTCTTTCGCGCGCGAGGCACGGGGGCGAGGTGACGGAGGGGGTGCGTTCTGCTCCGTCGGCTGCTCCTCCATAGCTCGGCCAAGGTCGATCCAAATGGTCGCGAAGCTTCGGGCGAAAAGCAGTTCAGAACGAATTGTCATCGACATCAGCAAGGGTGGTTATGGGAGCAGCGATTGAACCGCGACTATGTTTGGAGGGAACAAACATTGCGAAAAAAAGCGTTTTTTTTAATTAAAGCGATACACAGTTAGATTCATTCAACGAAAATAAAATTCCTAATCAATTTTATATACGCATGGCGAGAAAAGAACAACTCTATTTTACTTGATCATTATCAATGAATACCTTCTTTTCAGCGCCCACTGTAGGAGCGCCCACCGATAGCGGCGGCCGTTGACGCCGCTATCACTTGCAATGCAATGCAGCTCTTAAAGTGGGCAGAAAGGGGCACTCGTAAAGTTCACCTGTTACAATACCCCCCCCCCCCCCCCTCACATGTTGTGTTGCTTTGCTTGTCGACGTTTGTCTGAATTTGGTGACGCGTGTAGATTCATTGTTTCTTACCCTGTTCAGTCAAAAGTAGGGAGTTGCGACCGCCAGATAATTGTTCACTTTAGGTGTTTTCGTGCGACAGCGCTGGCCGACGGGCTTGGCGTCCGACGAAAGGACGAGCACTCTACGCCCAAAGCGTTTGTCGGCCTCCAAACAAACTATGTTTTGCGCAAGGGTGCGGTTTCGACACCAGTATGGCTGAACTTTTCCTGCATCGGTTTCCGCGCTGAAAGCTCGAAACGCCCATCACGTCGAATGGCGGGGCATTTGCAAATACAGCTCTAATGGCAGGCCCCCGAAAACAAATTTCGCGCCTTTGAGAACAAAATGACGTCACTTTTTTTTCTTGCGCCGGAAGTGTTCCCTCCTCACACAGATGGCGCTAAGCCCCATGAACCGCCATGTTTTGAACGTATGGGCTTCTATGGAAGCTTCGCTACTAGGTGTATTTACCTTGGCGCGGCCGCGCAGGCGCCGTATCCTGAAAGCGATCTGCGATATGGGCGAAGTGCGCGCCCGCGCGGACTTCATATTCAAATGGATCTGCGATGGGGTCAAAGTGCATGCGTCGAGTGCCAGTAGCTTCGTATGCGCTGTGGTTTGGACGTTTAGTTTTAGCGTTGAAGCGAGACGAGAGACAGCGCGAAGGTCAATTTGCCCGCTGCTGCTGGTGCACTTTCTCACTCAGGCGTTTTCACAGCGAGTTACCGCGGTCAGCGAGCGAGATGTGTTCATGTTTACCTGTGCGCGCGTAACGCTGTGCTTGTCTATTTAGTTAGTAAGCGAATGTTTACAACTTTACATGACCAATTAAACTACTATCCTTGCTTCGTATAACTCTCTACTAATTTGCTATCGCAATCGATGCTTCTCCTTTCGGGTGAAGCTACTTCTTTGTTTTTTTCTAAATTCTTGGATGTTTCAATATCATTCTTTCTCAAGTTGCGTCGCACTGTATGTTTATCGGTCTTCTCAACGAGCAATTTTCCGCTGCTTCTATTTTCTAAATCCAGTACATTCATTCATTGGTGCTAACACAAACATGAGCATATACCGCCTTGTTTTAATGTGTTTCTTACCTTTCCATTCCAGTGAACTTGCCAGTCTCTAGCATCAACAAGTCAATAGACCAAAGCTTCGTGACATAAACCGGTCAGCGCGCGCGGGCGTGCGTCTCAGTGCGCGCTTTCTGCTATACTCATCGAACATTGCAGCCTCGACGCTGTAGCAGAAACCTTCCTCGCAGAAGTGCTTGCTGCATAACCGAGTTGTAGCCGATGGCTGCTTGCCGGAAGTTTCGCCATCCAAGCTACACGCAGCTCCTTGGCCTGCGGATACGTGCGAAGGCTGACACCGGGCACCGTTGCGTACGTCTGGCACTGCGCGGCACCGAGCAGTAGCCTACCATGTCGAAAGCCTTCAAAGGCAGCCACTATACCTATTATAGTGCTTTCAAGCGTTGTCAAGCAGACACCCGGTGCAATTTAAGCGTTCGCGTTGGCTTTCTAGCTCTGAGTAACTTCGTGTACAGGGTCGTCCACTCTAAGTACGAACACGGCGCGGCCGCGCATCGAAGCTAAGCGCCGCAAGCGCACAGGGGCTTGGATGTGACACTTCGTGTCTTCTGCTAAAGTGCACGAGCGCGCTGTACTTTAGCAGACAACAGACGGCACAAACACGGCTCACTCGCGCGCTTTACCAGACGACACGAAGCCCCGCCTCCAAGCCCGCGTGCGCCTGCGTCGCTTAGCTTCGATGCGCGGCCGCGCCGTGTGCGCTGGCGCTCCGCGGAGCGCGGTCATAAAGCCTACATCAAGGGACTTTACGCGGTCACGCTGCGCCGTGTTCGTACTAAGAATGGACGACCCTGTACATCATATAATTTCCATACGGAGGGTATACAAAATCGGTGACGGCAGCTTTTTTGTTTTCCTGTTTTCATACTGTAAAAAAAAGTATAAACTAGCGTTAACGCTGTGTGCCATGACGACTCCGAATGCATCGCGTGGGCTAGCAGCGCTATAGGTACGCAACATTTGTCAAGCGCGTGTCGCAAGATCTTGTTGCTCGTGGTTGTAAATTACACGTTTACAATCGAATGCCAACATCCTGGCCTCCAGCAAGCCCTCAGTAACCTAGATAATCCGCGCCGTCCTTACCATGCGAATTCGCGGCACTTATCAGCTGTGACGCTCAAAGACTGGCAGAGAGCACGGATGCGCCCGCCTTAGCGCCCTACAGCAAGTGCGTCTCAGGGACATAGTGGCCGTATACGAATAGTTGAACGAACGAGCAAGCGAACGACTAAACGAGCAAGCGAACGACTAAACAAGCGTGCGAACGATCAAACTATATATAACAAGGAAACGACTAAACGAACGATGACTAAACCAGCCAGTGAACTAGCGGGCGACGGCACGTTTTCTTTGCAAGTGCTCCACCGCCGCATCTTGACCTTCACATACTTTAAAGCTAACGCGAATTAGCACGTACGTCTCAAAGATCTATGATGCTCTCGTTCGGCGACGAACGCACCCCGTAGCTCGGTTTCTGGAGAGCACGCACGCTTTTCATCACTGCCTTTGTATCATAAGTCCACCGGGCAACTGCCAACGACGAACACGAACAAAAGAGGCAAACAAAGCTATTCGCTCTAAAGAAGGCTAGTAATTAACCACAAAAGGCAGAGGGTTGCTTTGCTAAGATGAGTTTTAACGCTCGAGCCTCAAATGTTGTCAGAAGGACTGGGCTGAATCTTAAGTTTCGTAATCATGTTTGCACACGCATCCTCGCGTGTCCGCGAATTTAAGCCTATTTGCGTACAAAATGATTAAGCTTCTTGCCTTTGCTGAAACTATTTCGGCATCCGGAGGCTAATCACGTCATGGTGATAGAAAATGCTGCGAAGCGACGTCGCACTTGCCGCAAAACGTAGTTCAAGGCGTTCGCAAGCCAAAACAACATGCAAGAGCAACGGCGCCAATATGCGCTCTTTGCCAGGCAGACGCTTCTCAAGCGAAAATGGCGATGGAGCGCGAGTAGTGCGCGAATGTAAACTAGAGTGTACTAGGAACGTATTCTAGTACACTCTAATGTAAACAAACGAAGCCGGCGCGAGCGCCCACGTGATGCCATTAGACCAATAGTTACGTGACGTCGGCCTCGGCTAGGGCGCGTGAGGAGGAGGAGGTATTCTTCAAAGCGTGTCGGCCCGACGGCGTGTGTCCTCTGAGATTGGGAGATCTCGGAGGTCATAGATGACAGGCTTGTCCTGATTTTGCAACGGATCGGCAGACTTAGAAAGTACACATACAAGGCGCTCCCGGCTGCCATTGCGCTGCCTCTCACACTTTTTTCGGAGGCGCACTCAAGGCGTGGCGAATAGTTAAAATCACTCATGTGCACTCTGTATGCGAAATTTGAAGCATTGTTGAGTAGCGTCTCGCACGAAAAGTACGCTATCATGCTATGCTAAAACTCGCTTCCTGCAAAGTTCGTTTGCGGAATGGAAACGCTATTTATCTTAACCCCGCTATTACGTTAACGTTAAACTAAAGCTGTCTAATACTAGTGTGCAACCGGTATTTTCACCCGCTAAGTCTCGCAGTCCTTCAGTAGACGCTAATCATCTTCGGTGTCTTGCACCGAAGATGAGGTGCGGTGCGGTGCCTGGCGAGTGCTATGACGGCTACTTCTCTGTGAAAAAGAAGAAGAAATAAACTTTATTTAAAGTGCCGGCACTTTGCTTTTAGTGGCCTCAGGTGTCGGCTCGAACTCCTTGGACTCGGGTGGCATCTTCGGCTTGCTGGACGGCCCACAGCTGATCTTCCAGCTCCGAACTTTTCAGGGCCGCCTCCCAGCGGCGGCGTCGCCGACGGAGCAGGTCCCCGGCGGCCCCAGCAGCCGGGGCAACGGCGGGAATGAGCGAGCTCGAGGCTTCCTTTAATCTATTAACGCCTGCCGTTATGGGTGCGTCGCGAACGGCGGCGGTTTCAGTACCGTTGTTGCCTGCACATTCCCAGAGCATGTGTCGCAGCGTTGCTCTGAGTCCGCACGCTTTACAAGCATCCGTCGGATATAAGCTAGGGTAACAGTGGCGTAAGACTGCTGGACTTGGGTAACTGTTTGTTTGTAGTAAGCGTAAGTTTACGGCCTCTTTCCTGTTTAATTTAACGTGCGGTGGCGGGAATTTGCGTCTTTCGAGTCTGTAGTATTGTGTGAGGTCTCTGAACGTGGTCAGGCGATCGCCCCACAGCCATTGTGATTGTTGTTGTTGCAGCGTGTCTGTCGTAGTGTCTCGATCCGGCAGATCCGACGCCCCGCACTCGGGGGCGGAGGCGGCGTCCACGTAGTCTGTGAAAGATCTGCCAGCGTTCGCGAGAAAGCATGGCACGACGTCTTCCAGGTTTGCCCAATGTACACAATGTACACAAATGCGCGAGCTACTGTACGTGGCGTTTCACTGCTTAAAAGCCAACTGCAATGACACTTCCAAGTGTGCTTAAGGTACTGTAGATATACTGCAGCTTACGTGCAAAATTTGACGCTTGAAATACGAGCGGACGTGTCATGAAAAGCTCGCAAGAATAGACGTTTTTTGAGAACGTAAAAAAGAAAGGAAGAATACCGATGCTATCACCTATCTCCGGAAGTGACGCATGTCCTAGGCAGGACCCGAGCGTGCTTGTTGGCTGTGTGAATACGACAATACTTGGTGTTATACCGTGCTCTGTAAACACTATATAAGCCTCTTCTCTGAGCACGCCATAGGTGGGCCCCTCACCGCCTCGGTCTGCGTTTGTGAGAGCCTAAATTGTGCGCAGCGGCGGGACTTCTCTGCTGTCCCAGCGCTTGGGCCGAGCTCGTGCGCATTTATGCTGCTTTCCGGCCGCCTTACCGCGCTCTATTTCGGATCGCGCGCTGTTCCCGACAATCTGTGGGCCTTGTTCCGCAGAATGAATCCTTCGCATGCGCCGCTGGGGAGGATCTTGTGTCGCCGAACGAAGCGAGGGCCCTCGGCGTTGATGCGCTTCCTCCTTTTTTGTTTGCAAATAGATGCATCTTCTGTTTTGGGCTCTCGAGAATGGTCGTCCACATCGTGACATCATTGTCCTTTTCGTAAATACGATAGCGCTGCGGAGAGCGGGCGGCTCCGTGCTGTGCGACTTCGAACGTACGGCGGGTGCGTGCATGGTCTTTCCATGATACTTACCGCTGCATGCACTCAAAAGGGAGTATCATTGTTCCGAACGCACATGATATATATAGGCTGCTTTTTAACTTGGATAATGATAATGGTCGAGCTTCAGCGAGGCTTAATAAATTCGCTTACACACACGCACACACGCAGACGCACGCGCACACACTCACACACGCGCGCGCGCTAGATCGGGAACCGAGGAGACCGGTTTTTGTAAGGGTATGTCTTGTTTATTGATCAATTTCCTTCTCCCAAGTTCACGTATGTATCACCTGACTAACGTGAACGACGTATGGATCACGTGGACATGCGCCGCCAACGCTGAGAATGATGGCGCGCCTAACATATCCAGCGTAGAGTTACTGTATATGCTACCTTTGGTAGCATATTTATTTATTCACGTTGCCTCACAGGCTTCAGCATCGGAGCATTGTGTGAGGGGGGGGGGGGGGATTACATAGATAGGGGTAATGTCAGGAGCATGAGTAATATGACTATGCAAAAACAATGCTTATTGACTGTTAGTACCCATCACTGAAAAGTAAACATAACGTTATACAATACTTAATAATGTGTTAGTATTTAGAAAAAATGGCCGTTACTTCGGCCCTAAAACTAGTTGGATCACGGATCTCCACGATGTGCTCAGGAAGACCATTCCAGTGAATGATAGCCTGCGGCAAAGCCGATGAATTAAATGCAACGGTTCTACCAGAAATGCGTTGGAAGCTTAAAGGGTTGTTTAAACGACGTGAAGTGCGGTAAGGTTGTACAAGAGGCAGCGTTGAATGATTGACGCTATGGACTATCTTGTGGAATAGACAGATTAGGGCGATTATTCTCCTTGATTGCAATTTAGAAAGTGAGAGCGATGATTTAATGCTTGTTATGCTTGAGTGACGGTTGTAGTTCCTGGAAATTAAACGTGCGGCACGATTTTGAACCAATTCGAGGGAATTAATTAAATAAGCCTGATGAGGTGACCAAATGGGTGATGCGTACTCGAGTTGCGGACGAACAAATGTTTGATGGGCGAGCTTACGCTTAGTGGCAGGAGTTCCATGGAGATTACGTTTTAGATATCCTAATGTGCGCGATGCTTTGGCTGTTACTTTCTGTATGTGGGTGGACCAGCAGAGGTTACTCGTGAAATGAACGCCTAGGTATTTATATGAAAGCGTACGGGACACTAAGGTATACAGTAACGTGGCTCCCACGTATATGCTACCTTTAGTAGCATATACAGTAACTATATTCCAGTGTTAACTCTAATCATTATCATCATGCATCATCATCAGTCTATTTTCATATCCACCGCTGAACGAAGGCCTCTCCCAACAATCTCCAGTTACCCCTGTCTTGCGCTAGCTAATTCCAACTTGCACTTTCAAATTTCCTAATTTCATCACCCCACATAATTTCCGGCCGTCCTCGACTCTAATACACATACATAAGTACACATGAAAGTAGATGGGAATACGGTGCCGCGGTAGCTCAATGAGTAAGAGCATCGCACGCGTGAAGCGAAGACGTGGGTTCGTATCCCACCGGCGGCCAGTTCTTTCGTCTACTTTAATTCCCTTTATTTACCATTTCTACATTTCGATTAAACAATCAATTTTCTCATGTGGTTGTGACTTCTATATATATAGCGCAGCTCTGTGAGGAATTATCAGGCAATGCCTGGGGTATTATTGGCCTTAGTGAGGGTAGAAGAACTGGTGTGGCTTATACAGTGCTGACTAACGGCCACATCCTCTACTACAGATGTCTTCAAGATAAGAGAGAATACGGGGTAGGATTTCTCATTCATAAGGACATAGCCGGCAACATTGATGAATTCTACAGTATTAATGAGAGGGTAGCAGTCGTCGTAATAAAGCTAAATATGATATAGATTAATAGTAGTACAAGCCGACGCCCCAACCTCCAGTCACGATGATGAAGAAATAGAACAGTTTTATGAAGATGTTGAATTAGCAATGAGAAAGGTGCAAACTCAGTACAATATAGTCACGGGCGACTTCAATGCAAAAGTGGGGGAAAAGCAGGCTGGTGAGCAAGCAATTTGCAACTACGGAATAGATTCTAAGAACACTAGAGGAGAGATGTTGGCAGAATTCGCGGAAAGGAATAGGCTCCGAATAATGAATACCTTCTTCAGGAAGCGCAGTATATATCAGGAAGCGGACCTGTAAAATCCCTAATGGAGAAACAATAAACGAAATAGATTTCATACTCTCTGCATAGTGTTGGATGTAGAAGTGTTAGGGTAAAGGGCAGTGATCAAAGGTTAGTGAGGTCTATGATTGCTCTCACTTGAAGAGAGCAAGAGCAAAATTAGTCGAGAAGAAACAGGCCAACCTATACGCAGTAAGGGTAAAAGCAGACGAGTTCAGGCTGGTGCTAGCAAAGAAATATGCAGCTTTAGAATGGAAGATGAAGATGACATAGAGCCTAGAAGTAACAAATGAAACCGTAACTAGACCTATTTCAGTAGCAGTAATTGAAATGGGAGGTATATATTTCAGGGTAGCAACAATTGAAATGGGAGGTATAAGGCTAAGGCGGCCAGGTAAGCTCTCCCAAGTAACAAAGGACCTAATAAACGACAAAGCGTGAAAGTGCTCAAGTGATCAGGTAGAATTCGGTGAACTGTCAAAGCTGATAAAGAAGAAAAAGTAAGCGATATTCGAAATTATAACACCGGAAAGAAAGCAGTAAAAAATGACCGTAGCATGACATCAAGGGGCCCAAAACTTGGCATATGACAAGGAGACATGTATGCACTGAAAGATAAGCAGGGTAATATCTGCACTGAAAGATAAGCTGGGTAATATCATCAGCAATTATATAGTAAAACCATCAGAAATGTTCTATACTGACCTGTACAATACCGAGAGCAGCCACGCAACCTTCATTAGAAGTAATGATGATCAGGATACATAGGCTCTTTCTATAACTATAAGTTAGAAGGGCTTTGCAAGGCATGTCCCGAGGAAAAGCTGCAGGAGCGCCTACCGCGGAGCGCCTACCGCACGGTATAGTGCGCGCCGTCCAGTCATCACTATTCGACAGGAGCGGACATCCGGTTTGACTGCACTGCGTGATGATGTTGCCTCTATACTGCGATATTTTCGTTCCCGTTGTCTTTTATTTGAAAGCGACAAAATATGACGGCGCAAACTGTACCACACGCACCGCTGTTCGCGGTTCATTTGACGCTGATAGAACGTACGGTTTCGCCGCGTTTGGCGATAATATTTGCCCTATGCTGTGATATTTTAACTTGTTTTCTGTAATTTTCGTTCTTCGCTTTGAAATAAAGGAGAGCCAAAAAGAGACGAAATGGGGGGAGCATCATCGCGCAGTGCGGTCAAACCGGATGTCAATTGTGATGACTGGACCTTCCGTTAGGGCGCTCCGCTGTTCGCGTTTCGTTTGACGCCAATAGTACACATTGGCACGTACTCAGTGACTAAAGCTGGTCCGACGATGGGGTTTCGAATTCTGGACGTACGTACGTACACATAGCCTTCGGAAATTCCGTGAAGTACCCTAAGAATGCTATGACGCATTAAACCACTTCCTCTTTGTATCATCAATTAGAGAGAGAAAAAATTCTTTGCCCAGTCCTGCAGTTGCTGGTACAGGCACAACACAATTTCACAGCCGGTAAAAACGATGTCTTCTGCATGGCTGGCCTGCAGAAAAGCTGTTTGCGTGCATTCGCGCATGGCTGTAACAAAACAACGAGGAATGCATACAACACCATGTTCTTGGTGACGAGGCTTTATGCGTTGAATCTTCGAACTTCTGGTGTGTTCACCTGTGGAAACAGCTAGGCCTGCGCGTGCCATTGAGCACGCGTGTACAGTGCCGCTGCAGGCGAGGTAAAGACCAGAAACAGACGGCCACAAGAGAAATACGCACATGATTCATTTTGCGGTCCTCTGTCTCGCGCATTAAAGGGACACTAAAGAGAAACCGGAAGTTGAGCTTAAATGATAGATTATCCTTTCACGATCACAGCCATACCATTCTTACTACAAACAGATGTTTAATAGGCGAGAAAATAGCGAAAAACTGAAGGATAGGTGCTGACGCCCTTTCGAATTTCCCGCACTACACGTTGTGACGTCGGAGATTACAAATGCAGGCCGGTCGCGATTGGTCGAGCGATTTAGCGCTGTTAATAAAACGCAAAATGAAATACACCTTAAACGTACATAAACAGTATTTGCCAACTTTTCAAACCGTTTCAAGCGAGGCAGTACAAGTTTAGCACAAAATTAAATAAATAAGAAAAAATGGCATGGCGATGCATGCGGCCGTGATAGTTTCGTAGTTTCGTTTTTGGTCAATGCATCGTCGCGCGCGCCTGTTCCGCTCTACGGTGTTTGGTTGCGTGTTGCGTGGCTCGAAAAACGTTGACTTCGCGGGAAACAGCCAGAAAATGCCTCGTGTGTGTAGTGTTGAGGGCTGTATAAATGGCCCAAGGCGCTTGCTCAGGGGTAGCGGCAGTGTTGACTCGATTGTGTCCTTTCATGTGGTGTCGCGCGGTCAGCCCCGGCTCCCCGGCGTTCGCAGTGGATCAGTGCTCTGCCGATGATAAAACGGCAAAAGAGCCAGAGAAACCGATGGTGTGCTCTCTGCATTTCTCGCCCTCGGATTATGTGTAAACCCTGCCCTCGGAAAGTATCTTGGCCTGCCCCAGAGGCCAGTCCTTTCTCGAGCAGCTGTTCCCTCAATGCGGCCTTCATCAAACCCCCTTCCGGTGCCCCTGCAGCAGCAAACTGGCGGCTCGGTGAGTGCTGAATGTCATTAAATAAAGCCACGAAATAACCATACCGAGTACGTGCGCAACTTTCTACGCTTGTTCTGTCGGGAACATCGTCGCCTGGCGGACCGGACGCTTCGCCTTCCGTCGACGAAAACCAAGCTCACCGCCATCGCACGCGGAAACACCTACCGCTCGAGCACGGAGGATCATTTCGCGCTCCGTTTCACTGAATATCGCTGAAATGCAGTCCTGCTTCCCTGGCGAGCTCTTCGTTGCAAGGTTCAGCTGCAGCAACGGTATCCATCGCGGCGAACGCAAACGCAGCGACCATGCATGCAGCCATGATGCATCCAGTGCCTCGGCCGTTTACGCAAGTGGTGACGTATCATGGCGCATTCTGATTCGCCGAGAGCAATGAAATCTGTGACGACACTGCTTCAGCGCCAAATCTGGGGCGAGAGAAATTGAGGAAGAGATATTTGGTCTTTGTTTACGAATTTCTCCGCTAATAACTCATATTTTTGCACCCAACAAAAACTGCATGCATTCCTGAAGGTCCCTCTTTTATTCCAGCTGAACTTCGTGTTTCTCTTTAGTGTCCCTTTAAACTATTTTCCGTCGTTCACAAGCTAGCCCGCAGTAGTAAGTGAGGGCGTCACTGACGGTGTCACTGTGTTACGATTCTTATGAATCTCGCGGCGTTGTTCACAGCCCGCCAATATGTATGGAAGACCCGAGCTTTTACCGAATTATTCCGTTAATTGCCTTCTGCTTACAAAAAGTTGTCGCAGTTTCACCCGAAAGGCGAAGCATCAATTGCGATAGCAAATTTGTAGAGAGCTATACGGAGTAATGATAGTAGCTTTATCAGCTGTATAAACTTGGACATGCAGCAGCACCGGCAACACGCAGAACTGTTGTCGACGCCGTTGGCGTTATGACCGCGTTCGCACAAAACGCGTGCGGCGTTGGTGACTGTTGCCGGAGCCTCTGGGGGCGGCTCGGTTTTCGACGACATCAGAACGCGACACTCGTCGAGCTGCGTCGGAAGTCTTTACCACCTTCTCGCCTCACAACGTTTTATTGCGATAGCAATTATATGGACACTCAAAAGCAGATTTCTGCCGTCGCCGTCGCCGTGAGGTTCCGTATGACGTCAATGGAGATGAAATCGTCACCGCGCGCCGAACGCTGTATGTGCGAGTGAAAGGGCGCGAGGGGCGCGCGCTTTCACGGGGAGTGAACGCACGGCGGAGAACAAACGCGCGTTCTGCGCCGTGCTCGCTTAAGGGCTGCAGAAGTAGGCGTCTCTTTCCTCCTTTACAATCACCATATATGTAGAGCAAACGCGCCTTCTTCCGACGCGCGAGAGGCAGTGGGGGAGGGGGAGGGAAGGGAGGCGACGTTTAGCTGCGGCACGAAGTGCCTATTTATATCAGAGGCTCCGGCAACAGTCACCAACGCCGCACGCATTTTCAGCAAACGCGGGCAAAACGCCGACGGCGTCGACAACAGTTCTGCGTGTTGCCGGTGCTGCTGCATGTCCAAATTTATACCGCTGATAAAGTTATCATTACTCCGTATAGCTCTCTACAAATTTGCTATCGCAATTGATGCTTCGCCTTTCAGGTGAAACTGCGACAACTTTTTTTTACATAAATACGCTCTTGGTGCCGCAGCTAAACGTCGCCTCCCTTCCCTCCCGCCCCCCACCGCCTTTCGCGCGTCGGAAGAAGCGCGTTTGCGCTACATATATGGTGATTGTAAAGGAGGAAAGAGACGCCTACTTCTGCAACCCTTCAGGGAGCACGGCGCAGAACGCGCGTTTGCTGTCCGACGTGCGTTCGCTCCCCGTGAAAGCGCGCGTCCCTCGCGCCCTTTCACTCGCACATACAGCGTCCGGAGCGCGACCCTTCTTTCGCTCCCACTTACCCCTCCCCGTTGGCGCTGAGCCGTGCTCCCTCAAGGGCTGCAGAAGATAGCGCCAACCTTTCCCTTTCCCTCAAGAACCACTTATCATCGGCGACGATTTCATCGCCGTTGACGTCATACGGAACCTCACGGCGACGGCGATGGCGACGCCGACGGCAGAAATCTGCTTTGGAGTGTCCATATAATTGCTATCGCAATAATAAACGTTGCGGGTGCATATCATTCCGTTTCAGGCTGCCTCGCTTTTGACCGACCTTCGTGGGTATATTGCACGTTTGTGCACTTCGTTGGAGTGGCACGTGGTTCAGTTCCAATCCCCGCAGCCGGTCAAGGTCCTGGGCGCGCTGTGGGCCGCTGACTTGGCGCGCCTATTCTTGGTGCTCGAGCTCCGACTTTTGGCGGCTCCGCCGTGGCAGAATTGTTCGGCCAAGCTCTAAAACGGGACGCACGTGATTTACTCTGCCCTCGCTGACTGTTCGGGCGTGCTCATGTGCTCACGCGCTACATTCTATACGTGCAGGTTGTCGCTTACGGTTGCGAGAAATGTTTCTCAGCGAAGCTGTATATTGACCCTTTTCGCGGAGCAGTTTGTTCTCGAGAAACGAGACGGCGCTTTCTGCGGCGCGCCGCGCGTTGCCTCAGCGAAAGCGCACGATTACGAAACCATTATATACCGCTTCTTCCCTGTTTCTGTGCGATCAGCTGTCGGAAATGCTATTCGGTTTTCGCTTGCGCACCGTGCCGTAATCATGCTGGATTGAACCACGTGGGTCGAAGACGTGTGCAGTAGTTGACTGCAAAAATAGTGACTGGCAATTAAGGAATGGAATGAATTCTTGTGGTCAAGTTCACGGACCGTTGCTACATATACGGACAGCCTGTGTTGCCGGCCCATCTCGATGCACGACTTTCCTCGCGGATAAAAAAATTTCACTCATCCGCCAGCGTTGTATCGCTAACCTCTAAAGAAAAGACTTCAACCCCAGAACGTTGGCAAGAGTGAGTACCGCTCGTTACAGTGACAAAGGTAGTAGCGCCGGCCGCTTCCTGACATCGAAGTTTCGCGCACGTTATCTTCACACATCTACCCCAGCTCGCATGCAAACTTACGCGCACTCCATCGCCAACGTATTAAAAATATTGTGACGGGGTTAGATGTTACGAGCCACCTCATTGGATTAATGAAGACGACGGCGATCGCTGGCGTTAGAGCTGGTGAAGAGTGTTTATGCCTTCCAAAATACGTTGCAAATGCCGTACTATACCTGGAAGCGAGTATCCCACCCATTTTATGCCGATTTCACCTTCTGACCGTTCAGACTTTCTTAAGACTATATAAGTCACCATTAAGCCGTCCTCAAATAATTTTCATCCCCGATCCAGAATTATTTTTTTCCTGTTCAGTGGCCCAGGTTTCATACACCACAGATTATATTTGTGCAAACATTACTTGAACCACTAAATGTGCAAATTCGTCATGTGCTTCCTTATAACACACATTCAAATTACCCGGAAATCAGGTTCGATGACATTTTCCCAAAATACGCGTAACCAGTACCTTACGGCATCTTAAACAGCATGTTACAAGAGCACCTAAGCACCCTAGGAACAAACATTATCATTGCGACAGATGCATCACAGTGCGAGGAAAAGACAGGCATTGGAGACTGGTCTTTTTTCTTTAAGATTGCTTGATTCTGTGCCTATTTTTCTGGCTAAGTTTTTAGCAGTAATTCTAGCTTTACGTAAATTAGACCAAACGATTACAACAGCTGCTATTATTACTGACTCCCTATCTGTATGCTCTTCCCTTACCGCTACTAATCATTCACCGATGCTAAAACTCTTTCACTTGCTAGTTCCTGCCCATGTGCAATATGTTCATTTTATTTGGATACCTGGTCATAAAAGTTTGATTTTTAATGAAACTGCCGATTCACTGGCAAAAACATCACTTTCCGGCCCAGTTCTTCCTTTTCTACCAGTAACAGCACACATCCCGGCGGCTATATTTCGGATGCGATCAATCAGAAAAGCTTTATCAAATCCACTTCTGACTGCTTCTCCAGATTATAAGCACCTGGCGTTTCTCTGGCGTATCGAATCATGTAGCGCAAAGATGCTTGATGTCTCTCTCACTAAATTACGTTGCCGCATTCCCTCCCCGAATTTCTACTTACACAGGTCGGGTTCGGTTCCCTCTGCTCGTTTTGTGATGAGGAAGAGACACCACTTGTGCGCAAGTGTTCGATGTCTGCAATTTTTCGCACGACCGCACGCGTGTGCGGTGTGGCTTGCGGCGATGGGCGGCTCGAGCATAAACAGTCCCTCAGAGGTTGGCCGTATTTAATTCCATTGAGGCCACAACACCGTGCTCAGTTTATTTTTTCTCCGTCTGTACTTATCAAAGACTTGGAAAACATCACAACAGGACGAACAAGTAATGGTCGAGTGACATTGTACCAGCCTCTGCAGTGACTCGTGTTGAGTGGATCGCTCTATAGGACCCTGAACAATTTGATTACTTCCGTATGACCTCTTTGAAATAATCAAACTGCCCAGAACGCTTTATTACCGCACTGATCAAAGTTTTCGAAAATGTTCCCAAATAGGTGTTTTTAATTATCAATCAGATCGTAATTGATAACCGCGTGTCTTTTTTCGCTTCTAGACTTTATACCGACCGTGGTGCACATACAGTTACGCAGGGCGGTGCGGACGCCACCGAAGAGGGCGTCTCGCGCGCCTCATGTCCCGCATTTCTGGCCATGTGTTTATTGTTTGTGTTATTAGCAACATCATCGCACGTAGCTTTATTGCTATCTCAGCAAATTTCGCACTGTCATGAATGCACGATAATGTCGATGTGAGTCATCGACATTATCGTGCATTCATGATGTTAGTATCAAATTGTTATATTGTATGACCTTGAATCTCGCTAGGTGTGACCATATACGGGAAGCGTGTGAAAATGAGTCTCAGTACTCCTCTAACCTCCGAGGCCCCTTGTACAATTTGTTGTTTCCATTTTTTTTTCACAACTCACTTGCAAGTGATTACTCAAAATATTCGTTCTGGATGTGAAGTCCGGTGCATGTGGACCTGAACGGAAGTGGTTTACTCATATTCTTGCCATCCGCTTTCGAGAAATTTGACACTAAGTTGAGCTAGACCTCTTGCGTTGTCACAAACGGTGAAAAGAAACCTTGAAGTATGTTTCGAATTTTTTGAGATTGCGTGAAAATCCAGAAAGCAGCAGCATGGCAATGTACTACATGCTGTTCCATCTTCATCTCTGCGTTTAAGCAGTGAAAGACAGATTTTACCATAGCAAACATGAAGATATGGTTACTTCTCCCGCGTACATGGAGATGCAGCTTTTAGCATCTAACCGTGGTAATTAAACTTATAAAGAAGTGTTTTTCACGTTCGTAACATACCAATAGGCAAAAAGAACCAGCTTGAAGAGCGATTATGTCCCATAGCTGTATTTGGACCTCGGGAGGTTAAGAAGGAGGAGTCCACGTGTGCAGAAATTTGTGGCATGATGCGTGTCGCTCTTTGCGTTCACTGATGTACACCTTTTCCACACCAGGGGCGGCATGCCGTTCCCGTCGGCGGCGTCCACCTTCAGTCTGGGCTCCTCCTCCTCGTCGTCGGGGGGCCCACCGGGCGGTCCCAGCCTGTACGAGTTCCTGCTAGAGGCCGAGCTCTCCTCGTACTACGACGCGCTACGCAATGACCTCAAGGTGTCCTCGGTCGGGCAGCTCAAGTACGTCGAGGAGGACGACCTCTCGCACCTGGGCATGAGCCGGCCCGAGCAGAGGCGCCTGCGAAAGTACTTCCACAAGTACTTCCCCCAGACCTACCTGCGAAAGATCAAGCAGGTGAGCGTTACTCAGCACTTGATGCATGCACAACTGTCGAGTGGTGCGACTCATGCGACCAGCTGCTTATTCCTTAGTGGATCGAACCTGGAACTCGAGCGCTTATTTCGGTGGTGGGCAAAATTGTTTTATTTGAAGGCAGTGCCTTCCTTGGCGTACCTCACTTTTCCGTGTCGGGTATGTGTGTTTCAAGCCTCTTTAGTGGACTGATCCTGGGGATACAGTGCTGTCTAAAATTGTGGGCCGATCCCGAAGATAGTCAAGTCTAAAGCCGCTCCCGTGGGTTTGTGCATTCAAAAAAACTTTAGCACCCTTCCAACTCTATGTGAAGAGGGAAGACCAGCGAAGCTGTTGGGTCTATATTTTTGGAACTCTATTGGGAGTATATTTGCGTGCATTTTGGATATAGAGACATACACTCAAAGTTCCCGGTTGTTTTCATCTCGGCGCGCGCACTAGCGCCGACGCACTCACGTGGCCGCCGCGGAAAGCTACGTCGTGTTATACGAAAGATCCCCGCGAAACCCCGGAAATTTCAGTGGGCGCCGCAAGGTAGCGCTACGCTTTGGAGCAATGTACGTTTCAGCCGAGGCCGCTAGGTGGCGCTCCGCTCCGGAACGATGTACAACGGCGCTAGACGCAAACTTCACATACAAAGGCACACACACGATTGTAGAAGAGAGACTAATGGCGAATTGGGAGAATGGCCATTGGGAGAACAGGAGCACTCAAAAGCACGCTGAAAGTGCTCGTTCCACAGGCGACGTGTTTCAGTGGTCGAACAGGAGTGGGAGCGCCGTCATCCAGTGGTAGAACAAGAGCAGTTTCGCTGCGCCGAGAGCAGCTGGGAGCAGTCCGGACTGCTCTCGCTTGAAAAGCGGAGTACGGAGGAAGTCACGTGGCTTAAACCGTCATATCTTCCTCATTTCTTTTTATTTGCTTCAGCCAGCGCGCGCGGCGGCAATGGCGGCAGCCTAGCGTGGTTTGTGTTTTGACACCGCTGATTTTGACGTCGGTGATACGAGCGAGATTCGCAGCGATTTAGCGACAGATCCTGGCATTTCTAGTCCGCCTTGCTTCTCGTCGGATGCGCGGGGGACAGCGGCAGCAAAGCGTCTTCGCCTTGCTGAAGTGCTTGAGACGCTCGACGGTGACAGCAGCGAAAGCTGCTAGAGCTCAACTTGAGATGATCTTCGCAGGCGGAAGCGTTGTGGGATGCGTCGGCGCTGCACAAAAGTATGTAGTACGTGGCCGCAAACGGTGACAGCGTTAATTAAGCCCGACAGATTACAAGACGATCAGGCGTGTTCTGCCGCTCTCCTGCAGAGAATGGTGGGACGTCGATTGCTTTAGTCACATGGTACATTTCTCCTCACAAGTCCCCCTCCCAACTGCTCTCCGAATGCACGCCGTATTCCAGTGGCGGGTCGAGTGTGCCTGCTCTCACTGCGCTG
The DNA here is from genome assembly GCF_013339745.2 of Dermacentor silvarum. Taxonomy (NCBI): domain Eukaryota; kingdom Metazoa; phylum Arthropoda; class Arachnida; order Ixodida; family Ixodidae; genus Dermacentor; species Dermacentor silvarum. The sequence continues at coordinate 227,167,554 of NC_051156.1, forward strand.
TCACCCGACTCCGCACTGCGCGGCGCCCTACTCCTCTTCTCCCAATGGAATTCGCCATAAGTTTTATCTTATTTTAGACTCCGGCTGCCCAATCGCGGCGCGCCTACAAGCGCGACACACGCGTGGCTGCTGGTGGAGAAGCTCGTCACGTTATGCGAAAGCCCCGGATATTTAAGTGGGCGCCAAAAGGTGGTGCTACGCTTTGGATCGATGCAACTTTCAACCGGCGCCGCAAGGGGACGCGACGCTCCGGAGCGATGTATGAGCTGGTGCGTGGAATCTGGAAAAGGAGTAATGGTGCCAGCGCTAACGTTCGCAAATGTCATTCTATGCTTAAAATGGGACATCATGTGGGGATTGGAAGTTAACCAAAGATCAGTAGGCCGGTTGACTTTGGAAGCCCACGGTAAAACCACATATGAGGCAGTGTAAGGTAACATGGCTTGGGCATCTTTTGAAGTCAGAGAAGCACAGAGCAAAATTAGTTTTCAAGAAACACTCGGGAAGATGGATGAAAATAAACGGGTGACTAAAGAGCACAAGTATCTGTAACTGAAAAGCGTGTACACAGAATGGAGGAAGAGGTCAAGAAAGTTGGCAACCAAGTACAGGATAATTCAAACTAAATAGACAACCAGGAGTCATCAGAAAGAAACTGAGAGAAATCGAGATGATGAATTAGATGCAAAGAATGGAAACAAAAAGGACAATAGATATTTACAAGAATGAGAAGAAAGAAATTAGAAGGGAAAATCTGTACGACAACACAAAGAGCAGTGCCTTGCTTTTTGAGGCTCTAGCCGGTTGCCTAAGGACCAAAACATATCGGAGCAAATATTTGGAGCTAGATGAGGCATGTGTATGCTGCAGCAAAGATCCGGAAACCACTCAACACTTCCTAATGGTATGTGAAGGGATTCTCACCCAGTGAGAACAGTAGGTAGCGTAAACCTTCCAGAAGCGCTTGCGTTCAAAGTGGCCGAAAGCATCAACCGGTCAGCAGTCGAGATAAGCAAGAGATGTTTACAGTTCTGCTGAAAAAAAAAAGCAGGGAAGAGATTGATACAACCTGATTTTATCTCTTAGTCATGGGTAGAGGTGCAAGGTAGATATTCAGGGGAAAATATTAATGTAGTGTATACAAAAGTGCTAGATAAAAAACATGTATAACATACCTGCATAAATCAAGCAGGCTAGGTGACTATTTGTCACCGTCCCGTTTCAAAGGGGAGGCCAATAAATCATCATGTACGCTAATGCACAAATAACCTACACACCATATAGGAGAGACTATGACGTTTTTTTTTTATTAAAGACGGATCGCCAATCGCAGCGCGCGTACTAGGGCTGAGGCGCTCACATGGCCGCCAGAGAGAGCTACGTCATGTAAGGAAGAAGCAAACATAAGGTCCTCCGAAATGCGCGATATGGTGCACAAGTTTTTCACGATCGCGAAGTTTAAAGACGCCACTATCCCGACGTTTTCATAAGATGCCACAAGGTGGCGCGACGCGTCTGAAATTGTTGATCTACTTCCTGTCTGTTGCCGGGCACGGTCTCCTGGAACCTAGCCTATTCGCAATGCACACGGACTACAGGTGGCGCGCGAGGCGATCCATGATGGCGGACCGAGAGAGTATCAGAATAGGTGACCCGTAAAAGAGCGAGGGATTCTGGGATGCGCCGTCTGCTAGCTGTTTCCGGTTCGAGTCAGCGCAGCCGCCGCTTCGCGGTTGAAGCCCGTTGATGCGCTTGCAGTCCGGCTTTGTCACGCATGAATATTACACGGTTGCAGGCGCCTACCGAACCATTGTCGGCTGTTCAAATTCAAGCGTTAAAGGTAAACGCATGTAACTATACTGCCTTGCATCATCCCTTGCTGAGTCAGCTGCGCACAAGAGGCATGACTGCCATTTCCATACTGTAACAAGGCAGAGACCATCAGTGAACAAAAAGAAAATGAACGTATACAGTGCCACTTATCAGGCGACGATGAGCTGTGTAAGGGCCGACACGGAATGATTCCCCAAGATATTTCTTTCTCTAACATTTACTCAAACAACCAGAACTATTTCAGTACTCGCATGCACATATAGCGGTATTATGAAACATGGATTTAAGGCTCAAATTCAAACGGGACACAGCGAGATAAACCGCCGCGGTTGCTTAGTGGCTATGGTGTTGGGTTTCCGAGGGTTTCCGATTCCCGAGGTCATGGAATCGAATCCCAGCTACGGTGGCCGCATTTCGGTGGGGTCGAAATGCGAAAACACCCGTGTACGTAGATTTAGGTGCACGTTAAAGAACCCCAGGTGGTCGAAATTATTCCAGAGCCCCCCACTAAGGGTACCTCATAATCAAATCGTAGTTTTAGCACGTAAAGCCCCATAATTTAATTTAACAGCGAGATACTTAATACTCTATCGTAACCAACTAGCGCACATTGTTTCGTTGAAAGCAGACAGAGGAAATGCGCAGCCGTAATATGTCGGCGATACGGCCATTCCTCCATCTAGTTGACAAAAAAGCGAGAACTTCTCACTTCAAATGAACCTCGAGTTTTGACCGAGAAATGCCGTTGACAGCGCGCAGTTTTCAAACATTTTCAGCACTTCATTTTTTAATTACGCTAGCTGCGCCGTTATGCGACGATATCGGTTGCAGCGACGATCACAGAGCAGCATTTACCAGACCGCTGTAGCCATCGCCTCAGCACCCGATTTTCAAAGTAACGCTTGATAAATTATCGGATAAAGATAACTTTTTCATCTGTCTAACTGACCCGCAGGCAGAGCAGTCAGTGACGATGCGTCCAAGCAGCGGCAAATGTCGTAGAGCTAAACCTGTCAGAAAGAAAAAAATCTGACGAAACGAAAACCGAAGTTCGTTTATGAATATAAGCATGTCCTTACCCCTCTTGGCTTGTCATCGTCGCGCCCAGAGTGAACTGAAACCTAGAAATCAGCTGCATGAATAGTACGACATTGCTTGGTCGACAAAGCGGACGGAAAGCCTCGCACGACTGACAGTTGAAACCGCGCAGAAAAACATGCGCCGGGCATGCCGCCGCGTCGTCCATCGAACCGGAAGCTGCCAGCAGACGGCGCGCCCCACAATTCTTTGCGATTGCTCGTTTTACCGGTTACCTATAGGCGACTGCGCGTCCGTGTGGTAGCATGCCGGGCTTTTTCTCATCATTCTCGTCGCACGCCGAGTGTATTCTTATTTTTCAGATTTTATTCTCATCGGCTGCGAAATGCCGTTGCATAACCAAAAGCGTGCATAACGAGAAGTGCGTGCGTGCTTGTTATTTTACGGCGAATGACGCCCTTCACCTTTCTGAAGGATGCATGCGACGCGAAGCGTATCTACAGAACGAACGCTATGGCTGGAGTGCAGCGTTTTCGGTTTAAGTAAGAAAACGTACACCGATCATGGAACGACAGAGAGCTGAGCTAGTTGGTTAAGATTCATAATGCAAAATAGGTAAGGCGTGAAGACACGGACACAAAAGAAGGGGACAACGCAAACGGCGTTTGTGTTGTCCACTTCTCTTGTGTCCGTGTCTGCACGCCGATCTGCTTTTTTTTTTCACCGATCTTGCTTTCCAATCAATCAATCAAAAAAAAAAAGATCAGTGCAAGCAAATATACCACAGAGCTAGCGATCGGCACGAAGCTCCGAACCTAGTTACGATCCGTCAGTTACGCTCGAAAACCAGTCACCAGCGGCCTAAATAGCTCTACAAATAATCAACTGTTGCGGGAACGTTTGGGCAGCCTTATTTACAAATATTTAGCTGTAGCAGTAGCGTTCGGACGTAGTAAGGCATAGGCGCGAACTTGTTAGCTCGTCTTTTCGTGCCGCATTGAACGTGCCGTTCATGTAAGCTACAACGACCACATCGTAAAAGCGTAATTTTTATGCTTTCGTGAACACTGTCAACGATTAGCATTCTGCTAACCAATGTTGCTCCAGAAGAAGTCTTCGGCGACCAAGTGTGCGCTACAAACTTTCATTGGCGGAGTCACAGGCTTGCCGATCTGCAGCTTCACCGCCGACTTCGTTTTAAGATGCGCGTCCAGCGGAAACAAATCAAGGCCTATCTCATCTTTCACCGCTCGGTTGGTGCACTGAGGTACGCAACACTTTTTTGTTCTTCCATAGCGTATTCAGAAGCTGTTAGGAAAACAGAACGCGCCCGCGCATAGAGAGCCACACGGTAACACTGTGCCATTTGACTGTGCGGATACTCTTTGAAATATTTCTCTCGCTGGCCACTACGCGGCGCGACCGTCTGTGTGCATTGCGAATAACAGCTTCGCTGTAAGAAGTGCCCGTTGCCGTGGGTGTGTGAGGTCTATAAAAATGCGGGCCGATCCCTAAGGTAATGCGGTAAAAAAAAAATGTAACGCAGTGCACCGTATTGTCTTCTGTGTGTCTTTACCATTGTAGGACCTGGGAGTCGTGGCCGCGGAGTCCGACGTCAAACTGCGGGTCGCTCTCTAGCCTACGCCACCGGTGCGTCGCGAAACGGGTAGCTGGCCTACGCTACCGGGGCGTCACATGGAGGCTAAGCGGGCCCACGCCGTCGTCCGAGCAGAGTTGACGAGGAGGGTTGCTTCTTTCGTGATGAGTACGAGGTCGAGAGGCAGGGAAAACGGAACAGGGGGCTTATTTACATGGAAGAGGCAAACTTATTTACAGGACATGGGGATACACGTACTGGCCGGAGTACGGAGCACAGTACATTGTTCTCGTAGCATGGACTACATGATGGAGCTGATGAGATAGCACTGGCTACACCTCTCACGGAGAGCACTAGGAAGAGTTCCTACTACATCTCAGGGCAGATGGGAGAGCAACTCGATGAGCCGCAAAAGTCCGCTTAAAAGCGAAGTTGCCGTAAAGGCCAAGCTGCGGTCCCACCTTCCTCCAAACGGAGCGCCGAGAGTCACCGAAGGGTCCGCCTTGAGGGCGAGGTTGCGCATAATCCCCCGGCGCCTTTGTTACCTGAACACATTCGGAGAAGTGCCCTCGGGCACACACTGCTCACTCCGCCACAGAAAGGAGGGGACACGCGTAGACAGGCGGCTTCGCGCTTGACTCGAACTGGCGCGTCTGGGTTCCCTGGAAGGGCCAGCCATCAACGGGTTTGTCTGGAGAACGGCCTTGGCGGCTAGCGGGCCGGTCGAGCGGCCGTGAGAAAGCGTCCTAGAAGCAGCCCTTTTCCAAGAGTTTCTTACTCCTTGCGTCGTGGTCGGCGCCCAGGTGATATCTAGTAACCACGTGTTCTCGGAAACGTGTCTAGGCATGGTGTCGCCGCTGATATTTCCCGTGGGACGTTTTCCGGCTTCCCGAAGTGATTCGTCACAGGCAACCAGAAGATACTCCAAGTTCGCTGCCCCCGCTGGTCGCCCAACGTAACACCATATTCTTAGCGCGGTTCCCCGCTGAATACGAACAACCAACTAGCCGATGCTTTCACGATAAAAGAATTTCAGTAGTCCGACGCTCCTCCTACTCCCCTCACTCAAGGGGTGACGCGATAGAGTGCCGTGCGCAGTGACTCCGCCCCATTTCTACTGCCGAACTCGCTCAGGAAGGCATTGTCTTTCATCGACGTTAACTAGAGGTTGAATCGCCTCTGACTTTATCTTTTTTTCTTTGCATAGGGGCGTGATGTCCCCTCTTGCTAGTTACCGCCTTGAGGGGAAGGGAAATGGTTCTAGGGAGAGGAACGCGGGAAGAGTTCTATGGCGAAAAAAATGGGCATCAGTAGCCGTGATTCCGGGAGGTAATGCCCGGCGGAATATAATATTTCTCTTCTGTGCTCTAGTTCTCTGGTTTTCTGCTCGGCCTTATCCGCCGCTGAAAATTCGTTGGCCGTGGTGCTGCGGGCTGCTTCAGAAAGTTTTTCTGTCGATGCCTCGTTAGTTCTGGGCACTGTCGGCTCGTGCTCCGCGATGCTGCGTCTTGAACTGTCTGCGACGATGCTGCACTAGAGCTTTTGTGGGAAAGTGCCCGCCCTCACTCTGCGCACGCAGACCTTGGCCGCTTGCGCAATTGGATCTGCCTCTTGGGGCAGCAGCCTCTTCAGTGTGGCCTTGCGTTGTGCTTTTGCCTTTCTGCTGTGCCAGACGGGTGCGCGGTCTGTGTTAATCGCGGTTACGGCCTTGTGCCGGGTGTCGCTTCCACGCGGCCTCATGCGGCCGTTCGTTTCCTGTAATGCCGGCACGGCCCCGAACCCACTGAAAAGTGATTTTGTATCCAAATGCTTGCAGCTCGCGCGTCATTTGTCCGCCTCTCTGTGTAGTAAGGCCCGCTTTTGACTCCGCCTCTCGGGCGGTGTACGACGCCCTTGGAGGATATTCGCCGTTGTTGTGGCATCCTCCGTGCAGCGCAGGCTACGGCAGCCATGCTCAGGAATTTTGGACATTGCCCCTTCGGCAGTCTAGCGTGACCTCACGGGAGAGGAGAGGAAAAGAAGAGCTCAACCCTGTGAGAACGCTTCGAGAGGGTGCAGATGAAAAGGAGAATGGGGAGGGGCGATGGCGTTTAGTCACGCCGTCCAATACTCGCGTTGGAAGGGGAGAGCGTGAGGCGCGCCAACCAATGGTGGTGTACAAATGGGGTGTGAGAGGAGTTCGCGTTAGCGTTGGTTGTATTCACCCTTTTCCCGGCGCTCCCGTGTGGGCGCTGCCATGTTTGACCGCGTGGTGACGTGTCCATTGCTTGCCTCAGCTGCCTCCGTTGCCTCCGTGTTTACAATGCAAGCGCGTGACGCCGGTGCGACGCAGCAAACCTCCGCTTCGACGCATATCGTAGACGGTGACAGTGTGGACGACACGAAGCTTTGGCCACAGCTTTAGAGCACATGTAAGTGCTTTCAGAGCTCACTAAGCCTTCTCCAAAAGGCGCGAGCAGCGTATACGGTGCTTGTACTAAGAGCGGGGCTGGAAATGTATTCCAAGCTGTCCAAACTTTCCGCTTATGAATTAAATCAGGATCACTGTGCGTTGTATATTTGGCAAACATTTTGAAGCAATGGCTTGTCATGTTTCTGACTCAGTAAAGTTCCTCGGTTCCTCGGTGCGGCCACTGTCTCATTGTTTATTTTTAGCCTAATCGCTCGTGGGTGTGGTCTGCTGCGACAGCGTTGTTCTTGTTGCGCACAAAGCTGGGAATGCAAATGTTCTGTACCTTGTGGTAGCTTGTAGCGAAGACTTATTATCGCTAGTCCTTCGCTTACTATGTGGACCATCACGAAACGTTCAGCTTCCAACACTCGTGTCTTGTCGGTGTAGTCACCGTCACTCATGCCTCGGCAAATTGATTCAAGTGAGTGCCCATTCACTTATTATTGATACGTTGGCCATAGGGGGGGGGGGGGGTAAGTTTGCATGCGAGTAGGGGTGGATGTGTGTAGATAAGTGCGAGAAACTTACTATGCCAGTAAGTGGCACTACTTCCTTTAGTAACGAGCGGTACTCACTCTTAAGTGCCGACGTTCTGGAGCTGAAGTCCTTTCTTTGGAGGTTAGCTATACAACGTTGGCGGGCGAATTATCTTTTTTTATCCTCGAGGAAAGCCATGCATCGCGAAGGACCGGCAACACAAGCAGTCCTTATGTAGCAGCGGCGACACAGGTTGATTCCGTTCCTTACATATTCCTTATATTCGCATTATTTATATGCGAATCACTATTTTTGCAGCTGACTACCGCACATGTCTTCCCGTTATCGTTACACATTTTGCAGCATGAATTGGGCACAGTACATTAGCGAAAATCCTGTTGCATTTCCGACAGCAGATGGCACGGTAGCAGGGCAGAAGCAGTAATGGTTTCGTATACGTGCGCATTCGCTGAGGCAACGTATGGCGCGTCGCCGAAAGCGCCATCTCGTTCCTCTAGAGCAAACTGCTCCGCGAAAAAGGTCAATATACGGAGCTTTGGTCACGGACTCTTGTCTGGGAACGTCGCAGAAAACTGTGAGGAACGCGCTAGGTAGTAGGAACGCCGTCGCCCGTGGACGCCGAGCCAGTTCTTTTAGAGCCGGGCATTGTATAACCATCGTCTAAGTGTTAAAAAATACCCCAATATCCTACTCGGAGCCAGCACCGAAGCCTCTTTCCGCGTACGTAGCGAAGGGGTCGGTTTACCATTTTGTAGCCAAATTCAACATAGCAAATCCCCAATATAGCTAAACCCCAACATAGCAAATCCCACCAGAGTGCCAGCTTCGCTGGACTTCCCTCTTCTTAGGGTGGAAGGGCTCTGACTTTTTGTTACCAACGTTGTAAAATTCAACGGAGTGCCGAATAAGAGCTAGAAAACGAGGACTTGGGTAGTGGGGTTGAGTTTTACTTTGGTGTAACAGCAACGATAATGATTACCAATGTCACTAGCCCTCAGTGTACACTAACTAGGACTGAATAACTGGAGCAGAGGGACTGTTCTTTTTTTTTTTCTTTTGTTACAACCGCAGGAGGCCGGCAGACAATGAAGCCAAGGAAAGCATAATGTAAATTAGCCAAGTGGAACGTGAAAGCAGTGCGGAAAAGGGAAATGAAAGTGTCTAGTTGGTGGGAGCCGCGTTACACGCGCGATTCCCCCCCCCCCCCCCCCCCCCCCTTTTCCGTTCACTATTTCTGGCTTTGAGCATGTGTACAGGTGTAGGTGTTAGCTAGCGCCGTCTACGGCCACTTAAGAGCGTGCGTTCATGCCCCCCCCCCCCCTTTTTTTTTATTGTTTCCATTTGAAAATAAAAAAGAACGGTTAGGATGCCGCTATATAGCTTTTTTTATGCTTTGTTGTCACTGGCGTATTTCACAAACTAAAGCGACAGCCCAAAAAAGGACAACGGGTCCAAGAAACGCAAAACCGATGCTACATGAAACTAAAAACCATAGGAAACTATTTACAGAATGCGTTTCCATCGCATTCTGCTGAATTACTGAGTTTATATGCTCAAGAGCCGACAATACACATGCACGAGTTGACGGAGAGCACGGAAAGAAGCAGCATCACAACTGCACTGCAAGCGCTCAGCCCGACTAGACGAGTGCCAAACTCTGTTGTATTGGGCACTTGGGTCTCAGCGCGTCAGTCGCCATGCGCTCGAACGTTTGCTGCCAACGGTTGTCATCCGGTGGTGCCCCGGAATATTCCGTGCAGCGTGCGTATACGTGTAGTTATGTCGGGGCCATGCATGACCGCACGGGCCTTCTGCTGCTGGCACATGTGTATTGCGGTGGTGTTCGGTACTTTACAGAATTATTCCCATTCATAAGCGCGGAAATTCTCTGCTTGAAGCACTTCTCCTTGCATTATTCTAAAAGAAATCCCCGTAAATTTCCCTGCATAGACATATGCGTATAATTATGCGTATGCCTCTACATATGCGTATAATAAATCGCAGCTGCTCGCCACTGCGGTACCACCTACGTGACTAAGCGAGGTTTAACGGCTTCTTTGCCGGCGCTTGGTCGCTCAGTCTCGCCATGGATGGCACGCCGGCTGGGCCATCTGTGCGTGCGCTTAAGCGCAAGCGACAGGCTGAATCCAGTCATCCAGTAGATATAGCTAGACGGCAGGCCTGCTGCGAAATCTCAATGAAAGGCAAAGTTGGCTGCTGAACCACCGGAGCAACGGGAGGCCAGATGAGCACGTTATAGAGATGCTTATACCAAGCGCGGAAGCGTGCATTAAAGAAACACTGTGTGCATAGCCTATGGAAAACCAAGCTACACAGACCTTTCGCTCGTGATAACTAGGTTTACAAGAGTTACACCTCAGTCAACTTTTATATACCATGTGTCCCACGTAATTTGCGCCAAAATTTAAAAATATGCAGATGGCGTATAGTGGCGTTGCGCTGCTGAGCCCCCGAGGTCGCGGGATCAAATCCCGGCCGCAGCGGCCGCATTTCGATGGGGGTGAAATATGCAAAAATGATGGTTTGTTCGATGGCATAATTTTATTATTTATTTCATCAGTTCGAAGATTGCTTTCAACATCGCAGACTCCATTTTTTCCCCTTTTGTCTAAAATAACGGCGCAAGATAGCCCGGACCCGCCGGGGTGGCTCAGTCAGCTAAGGCGTTGCGCTGCTGAGCACGAGGTTGCGGGATCGAATCCCGGCCGCGGCGGCCGCATTTCGATGGAGACGAAATGCAAAAACGCCCGTGTACTTTGTAGTGCACATTAAAGAACCCCAGGTGGTCAAAATTAATCCGGAGCCCTCCACAACGGCGTGCCTCATAATCAGAACTGGTTTTGGCACGTAAAACCCCAGAAAGAAGAAGCAAGATAGCCCGGAAAAATAAGAACATCCCTGCAGTATGTCGCAGCCTCGCGGCCTTGAGCGCATAGCCGCGGCTGCGGTGGTCGAGATTGCGTAGCGTAAGCACGTGCTTCGCGAGTTGGAACGGAGCCAGCTTGCGCGCGCGCTTGGCTTAGCAGCCCCGGCCGCTCGGTTGCTGCCGAGCTGGGCGAAAGAGCAAGACGGACGCAGTAGCCCTTACGTAAAGCAAATAACTCATTACGAACGCCAGGAGTAGGATTCGTCGTGTTACATAGTGCACTCGCAATCGTGTCAGATGCCATGCATATCTCGCCCACATCCAGCGGCCAGGCCTCGGTTTGGCAACACTTGTTATTTTTTCAGTTCCCGTGTCAGCATCAGCTTTCTTTGTTGTCTCGCTCAAGAAAATGCCGTGATCTTTTTTCTTTTTATTTCTGTCTTTCTTCCTGCGATATCCTGCTCATGATAGCTGTACACATGCCAGAAAAAGCATATATAGATAGCTTTCGACAACTTTACCGATTTACTTCCGACTTGGATTTATGCGCTTGCCTTTCGCGTGAAGGCGGTAACTCTCTGGTCCCTCGTTTTGATATTGCCAAGCAACGTTCGCGCGATGTTCGAGGCCGCAGTCTCCTGACCACAAGCGCGCGCCTTGGCTACATTTGCGACGGTATCGGCAGTTTGGTCTTTCTATGGCCAGGACGCCCGTAGTCCGTACTGAAGAAGAACGTGCACGGAAAGAGCGCCGGTGTGAGTAACAGCGTACGAATGGGCGCGAAGGTGACGGGAAGCCGCAATAGCCGAATGCGTGTCGTCCGAAGGATCCGTAACGTCGGATAGCCGCTCTATGACCGATGAAGAACAACAGCGTGCCCTTGAGGATCGCCTTCGCGAACAGAAGCGGGAGTGGGCGCGAAAACATCGGTAACCAGTTGCAGTACGTCACAATGACCACAAAGCAATGATTACCATAAATTACAAAGTAAAGAGAAAATAAAAGACCGTAACGACACCGAAGTTATGTGTATTTGTCTTTATTCAATCTATATAGCAATTAACCATATATAACTCGATATATATAATTATCAATAAGTGCACTTTCGCTGGTCTTCCATCTTCACATAGTGCATGGAAGGGCTCTGAATTTTTCATGTGCTCATGTGCCTTAACCATTTCCGTGTATCGCCCACTTGAGACAGTACTGCCATATTGCAGTATCGGGAAAAAAGGAAAAAAAAAACGATGCTCCATATGGGGGGATCATATGGGGACATCCGTCTACCATATACACGATATATGGAAACATACGAGACCCCGACATGTTGCTATGGGATTATTGGATATTTTTTTCGGTAGCGTTAACCTGCGAGGCATTTATAAATAAACAGCCAACCGGCTTTCGTCATGCTTTTAGTGTCCCCAACATGTTCGACGACCTGCTGTAGGGATTCGTACTGGTCCTCCGACATGTGCAGGAATGGCTGAACCAAGCGGAGCGTCGTAGCTGGTGTGATGGATGTCCCCGCACAGCCGCATCCAGAGCGAGGCTTGCCGTTATGCGGCCGTCAAAAATGCGCTGCTTCCCTGCTGATGGTAGACGTGTTGCGAAAAGGAGGCTGCGTCGTCGGACGCGTTCCGCCCACACGTGGACTGTCAGCGAGTTTCCAGTTTCTTCGTTTGCTCGCTGTGCGTCTCTCCGCCTTGATTGTCAGTCCGCACTAATTAAGGCTGATGGCATGGGTGTGCGTGTAATATTTAGGGCACGGCGGTGGCTTGGCATCAGCCCGGGGCGCGCCCTTGTACGCTGACTCGTCGAGCTCGCCCCGACTGCCGGCCGACTGTGCCAAGAATGGTTCTTCGTGGTAGCGGTAAGCACGCTTCGTTCGTACAGTCGAATCTTTCGGGCGACTCTTAAGAGGTCCACTCCGTGTAGTCTGGCTTGCGTCATCCAACCTGGAAGAAGCAGAAAAAGTGCTGATCCGCCGCCGTTTTCCTTTCCCCCGAGGTCGGACGAGTGCAAGGCCGACTTCGGGTTTTATTTTAAGGGCTAGTGTACGCTTTTTTTTTTTTCGATTAAGACCTTTTCTCCCAAGAGATATTGTCAAACCGTTGAATACTTAGTTAGATAATGGGTCACAAGACGCCGCTACAAACATTAAACAAGTAAATTATAGGGTTTTACGTGCCAAAAACACAATATGATTATGAGGCACGCCGTAGTGGGGGACTCCGGATTAATTTCGACCACCTGGTCTTCTTTAACCTGCACCAAATGCAAGGTACACGGACGTTCTTGTATTTCGCCCCATTGAAAGGCGGCCGGAGTTGGATCCCATGCCTTCGAGCTTAGCAGCGCAACGCCACTACGGCGGATCGCTACGAACGTTGCTCCTGTAAAGTCAGCGACATTGTGCTCCTACCAGGAGTCATCAAAGAGAAACAGAGGCGGTAGATTTGATGCAAAGGACGGAAGAAAAGACCATGGAGATCTTTACAAATAATATACCAAGAAAGAAATCGGGAGGGAATATCTGTATAAAACAAAGGGCAGCGCTTTTCTAATTGAGGCCCGACCTGGCTGCCCGAGGACAGAAACATGGCGGCGCAAATATTCGCAGCAGGATGAGTCATGTGTCTCCTGCAGAAAAAGTCCGGAAACGACTCAGCATATCGTAGTTGGATATTCACCCAGCAAGACGCGTCCATCTTGCAGAGAAGCGTTGGGAGTGGATGCAACAAGCATTAACGGCTGAGCAGTCAAGATAAGCAACATATGTGTAGAGTATCGGTGGGAAAAAAAGGGAAACGGATTAATAGAACCGGAGTCGTTACATCTGTCGTTACAGTACCAGTCGTTACATCTGGATTAATAGAACCGGAGTCGTAACTGTACAACACGGAGAGAGAGAGAGAAATAACTTTATTGGGTCCAGCGGTTTGGGGACTAGGCCCCCGCCTAAACGGAGGCCAGAAGCCCGGATTAATTTCGACCACCTGCGGTCTCCTTTAACCTACACCCAATGCAAGGTACACGGGCGTTTTTGCATTTCGCCCCCATTGAAATGCGGCCGGAATTCGATCCCACGCCTTCGAGCTTAGCAGCGCCCCGCCTAAACGGCAGCCAGAAGCACGGAGAAAGTGGTTTTAATGAAGAACGAAAGGATCAAGGAAATATAAGCAAGATGCTAGACCGGGGATAGATGTATAGTGAAACCTGATTAGCTGGAATAGGTTACCTATATAGGTGACTATTCGTCGCCTCCCCTGTTTTAAAGGAGATCATCATCATTTGTGAGTTTATCTGGGGACCTTATGCTCCTGATAGGTGTTGTGGGGAGGAGCGCATTGGCGCACGCTGCACCTGCCGTACACGGCTCCGGTAATCTGTGAAGCGTAAGCTAGAAAGCTCTCTAATATTATCCGCTGGAAGTGATGGGCGCAGGACGTGTAGATTGCGAGAAGCTTGAAACACGAAATTTCATTAAGCGAAATTGCGCCCCGTTTTGCAAAACGCCGCTTTAGGAATTGAAGCACAAAAGTAAATGGGCCGGCAATGTATTTTCTGCGCTAAGTTCGCTAATTATTATCTCTAAACTGTCATCCTGAGTATTCGTTCCGAGTAGATCCACCTGGCGAACTCCCCGGCAACAATTTGTAAATTGCAATGTGCCGTAAGATATATAATCGAAAACTTAATTTGTTAATTTTTTAATTAGTCAAATAGGTATTTCGTTTTTTTTTGTGAAAACAATGTACGACTGTTCGAGCGATCCAAATTGTGCTACCTGACACGGATGATTTTTAAAAATTGGTTGATGTCTACGTAGAAACAACTGGTGTAGTGATAAATCACGATCAAATTCCACGGAATTCCCTCATATTCCAATATACGGCTTGTAGCCCGTGAGTTCGCAACCATATATATATATATATAAGGAAGGCAGCGCGCATGCAGTTAGCAGCCATCCCTGCTCGCCCTTTATCATTGCATCCACCAATGATTATTACCAACAATTATATATGGCACGCGGGCCGCGTAAGCGTCAGCCGCACACACTCATTCACAGCTACGGCAGGGATAGAGAATACGCGTGCTCTCCTTCCCATTCACGTTTGATTACGTGACCTACAACCGGAATATTGAGCGCGTGGGAAGATAATGCCCATCAAGCCGCCATCCTTTTCGGCTCACTCTTACGTGCCTTTTCCCGCACCCACAGTGTATGGGTTGCTCATTTATATGGCTTTTGGATTGAGTACGGAACATCGCGGCGACGCCAACAGCGGAAATTTATATATATATATATATATATATATATATATATATATATATATATATATATATTGGTGTGAATAAACTTGTTCGAAACAACTACCCCTCTGGCATCACTGTGCCATCACAATTTCTTTTTCTTGTGTGCATTTTTTTGCAATATTGTGCTGCCCCATTTTTTAACACTTTTAAAAAGTTGTTTTACGTACCCCCCGAATCTACTTTTTGCTTCATATAACTTGATACAACATAGCATTCCCAAGTTTGCGAACTTCCCGAAAAATTCGGAAGAGTTGGCAGGTATTTTGTGTCACGTTCAGCTTGCAGCTAGCATGCACCTTCTCGTTATACGAGCAAGCGCATGTTGCCTCTTAGTGGCATTTCGTCGTCATAAAGCCAACATCGGCAACATCAAGCAAATCATTCTTTGTGCTGAGGAGCTTTCTATCAGTTGGTGACCCCTTAAGGCTCATTCACACTAGGCCGACGCGTCACCGATTTTGGTCTGCCGACTGTTGGCGACAGCTTTTCCTTCCTTTAAACCGTTGGTCACAGTGTTTTCCGTCCTGTAAACTGCTGTCGCCAACAGTCGGCAGACCAAAATCTGTGTCGTGTCGGCCTAGTGTGAATGAGATTTTAGCGTATATGACGCAAAGAGACAAAATGCTCCAGCAAAAACACGACTTATTCCCCGAAGACTTCAGCGTATCCAAAAGCTTCTACCAGTTTCCTCTTTTCAAATAAGCGCATACGCAACGACAGTCCACTGCATGTGAGTGAGCGTTTTGTTCCATGAATTAAGAAGCAAGCCACATGTGCATGAGCGAGTCGTGGTACACCACATTGCGGAATAACATTCAAACACGTAAGCTCTGTTACTTGATTACACGAAAGGCCGTGCAATACCGCACTACGCAGACTGAATTATGTGGGAGAAGTGTCTCCATACATCGTGCGTTGCGATTGATGAGTTTCGCCGGTGTACTGACATATTTCTTCGATGTGCTTGCGCGCAACCGTGCCAGTGAGGCTCATCGAATGATCGGGCGCTTCGGTAGTACAAGCATTTTTGCAGCGCAAGACAGTGCATGCCATACCAACTGTTTTATTTCATTTTAAATGCGTAAGCATTTCTATGCTTACCCAACGAGAAAACCCATGTCTGTCCGTCCGTCCGTCCAGTAAGACGATCGCTTTCAAGATAGAGCCCGCAGCAGCGAGTGACTTCACCGCGTGCTGCCTGTCGCTTCCACGCGAAGGAAGCGGCGAGAACACAGCACTCACGAAGCTCTCAGCACACGCCGCACCCTGCCCCTTTCGCAGGTTGTTTTATTCGCTTTCAAGATATGGGCCCGCGCCTCTCTCTTCAACGCGAAGCGGCGAGAATATAGCGTGCGAAGCTATCAGCAGTCGGCACACACTGATCGCATCGTAGATCGCTTTCTAGATATGGTTCGCGCTGATGTGCCATACGCAGCCGACGCCGGAGTACGGTTGATCATGGTTCATAGTGGTTCAACGCGGATGGATAGGGCGCTAAAGAGCGATAACGGCTTATAATTATCGGAACGTCATCAGCGTAAGGCCCCTGTGTTTTTCAAAAGTAGCGCAAACTCCTCTCCGCGCCGTTTCCCCCTCGCCCCTCCCTCTCGGCCGCCATTTTAGTGAGGAAGCGCGCGGCCGCTACGCCGCTACCGCCCGCTTCATTTCGCATCGCATGCGGCGCGTTGAAGCGCTTGCTTGAAACGCGACTGTTCTGGGTGCATTTTCACAAGGCTGTTCGTACGTAAAATATCTACGTAAGATATGTAGTACCTTCAATTATTAAGAGAATCTGCGTCGCTCAGACGAGGAAGCAGTCTTTACTACTGCTGATTGTTTCTCGGAATCGAATAGTGTTCAGTTTACCTGACGCATTTACGAAAACAAAGAACTGCATGAAACTATGCACACAGAACACGGCGGAGACATTTATGTGCTAAATACCCTCAACATTATTTTATTTATTCCAAAATGCATCGCGCGTTTCCCCCCCCCCCTCCCCCCCCCCCTCAGTTATATGCCTTGGTTCCCGTGTGTGTGCTCGCGCTTTCTGCGTTTTGCTCTTTAATTGGCGACTCTTCCATGATGTTCATTTATGAGAAGTCATGCCTTTATTCATATTGCCCAAATGCGCCCTTTTGTTCGCCACAGAGCATAAACCGGGACTTTTTTTTTACTCAGTCATTGGTTGATGGTGAACCCGCGAACGCACCCACCTTCCCGCGTTCATCACTAACTGGGTGAGAACAGCGATCAGAACCTCCCTCAGTTAGGATGCCTCCAAATGCCAAGAACTTTTAAATATTTCCTATGAACACACATTTACACATAGTTGAAACAAAGGAAACATGATTATTGTAGCGAATAAAGAGCACTCTTTCTCATTCACAAGTTTCCAAGTATGATAACACATTGAAACAAAGAAATCATTGCACATTGCCTCTTCGCGCATTTGTAAGCGTATACATAAAGATAAAGGCACTCTTTCACAACAGAAATATATTCATAATAAGACAAAACATTCAAACAAAACAATTACTGCACATAACATCAGCATTGCATAAAGGTAAGATCACCTTTATGAATTCCTAATATTTAAATAATAAGATAAAGACATTGCAACACAGTAATCATTGCACATTACATACTTGCACATTATTATAGTGAAAACTTGAAACAAAATTATTGCACGTTTGTAACGGCATCCCTCGTTGCAATACTCCTGCTACCAGACTTTTTTGAAGCCAGTCGCATACGGTGGAGGCATATCGCTCGCCGTTTGAGGTTTCATTTGCCACGAGGAACCGCAAAAAGCTTGCCCCCCTTGGCAATGCTATTCGAACATCCAACAGCACAGCAAGTCGGTATCGTGCTGCAGCCGAGCGCATCTTCAAAAATGATAAAAGGCTACGCTCACGCACAGCGCACATGTGTCCCGGTGTTCCTACGCTCACTAATGGCGCCGTTTTCCCGCGATAACGAAAGCTGCGCGGGTTATTCGTCACGTGTCAAGCCTCGTCCAATGGGAGGGCGGAAAACGGCGAAGAAATCAGGAGAGGGGTAGAGAGCGGGGAGGAAATTCTTCTTTCCTATTTGAACAATGGTTAGCGCTACCTTTGGAACATACAAGGACCTTACATCAGCGTACTTGGCGCCGCCACCTGCAGTAGTTTGCTTGCGTCATCAATTCACCTTGCACCGCCGTCGGCAGCAGTTCATGTCGCCGCAGTGCTGTCGTTTATACTGGTCGATTCACATTTCATAACATTGATAGTGACACTGGACTGTGTGGAGATGAGAAAGTGTCACAATGCTTACGCATACATAAACAACTCCCAGAGGAGTTTCTGCATAATTTTTTGCATCATGTGTATGCGAGAAACGTGCTATACACGAGAAACGTGAAAGCACTAGCCAACACTTCTCGTATTCATGGCCTAGAAAGGACCTATAAATCGCGCTGTGCACACCATGCACTACACAAAAACTTAAAGTAGTTATGAACTTAAAATACCCATGCCTGCAGAAAGTGAATATAACCATACGAATGTGTTGTACCGGCGGTACAAAATTAATGTCAGGTGAGCACAGTTTCTATAAAGGCTTTGTTGAAAGATTTGGTTATTGTGGTATAACAGCCATCTCTAGAACCACATGTAGTGCCGACTTGGAGCATTGTAAACATAGGGAAAATTGCGACTTTGAAAAAAATTAATGACAAACACGCCACATCCCTGATGCGTTTCGGTGGTCGTGGGATGCGCCTTACGTTGGGGCGTTCCTTCACCGACCGAAATGCCACTGATCTCTGACGGCTCATGCGCTTTGAGTCGTGCAATGCTGATAGATAAGCACTCAATGAGTTGAGGGGTTATATGGGTTTCATCACGGTTGATAATGGATCGGCGTGCGTATAGATAAGGTGCTAAGGAGCGATAAGGGCTTACAATGATCGGATCAATTCTTATAAGGTTGATTAGGGTTGATAAGGGCTGGAACAAGTCTGATAAAGTGAATGGTAATTACCGATAATAGTTAAGAGTCGGATTATGTCCGATAAGGTTGATAAGGATAGGATCGATTGCGATAAGATCGATGACTACCGATAAGGGATGAGAAGGGTCGGATCGAGTCCAATAAGATTGATTACAGATAGGGGTTGATAATGACCGATTAGGGTTGATAAGTGTTTATACTGGTGGGATCAAGTTTGATAAGATTGATAATGACACCCAGCTGCGTGGAGATGAGCAAGTGGCTAAGGCTTACGCATACTTAGACAACTCAAGTGGAGTTTCTGCGTTAATATTTTTTCTGCGCATGGCCTGAAGGCGTTGTCTCCCTGCGCCGCAGGGCAACGGAGTCTCGAGTGCGGGCTGATAACGCATTCGATTCGTCACTCCACTTGGCCGAGTGCAAATAGACTTGTCAAGGTTGGCGCTAGTGAGGAGCGAGATTGATCCGCGATCACCAGCTCACTCTTGCATCCTTTCACTTGCACATACAGCATGGGGCACGCAGCGCCGATTTTATCGCCCTTGGACTTTATACGGAACCTCATGGCGACAGCGACGGCAGAAATTCGCCTGGGGCAGTGGCGCACCGACAGGGGGGGGGGGGGGGGGGGCGATTCGAGGGTTGTAACCCCCCCCTGAGGCTGACTTAACCCCCCCTTTTGTTTAACCCCTTTTCTTTCCTTACTCATTTGAGTGCTGCAACTCAGATGTAAGACGCGCAATCGTCTGCACACTCGCAAAAAGTGCATTTCTTTTTACAATTTCCCGTGAAGAAATCGAAATTAGTGCTGTTTAGATGGTATTGGCAAACTGTCAACCCCCCCCTGGCAGAGATCCTGGGTGCGCTACTGGCCTGGGTTGTCCATATAATTGCTGTCAGAATAAAATCCTTTTGGTTATAGTGCGGTACCGCTTATAGTGCAGATATTCGTGACTCCAGCGACTTACGGTATAAGCGGTCTACACTGTATCATGAGGAGGAAAGTGGCCAGTTGGAACAATGTGCCTTGGAGTACAGATTGGGAGTATGCACAACAATATTTAAAATTAATTTGTAGAATAATTTTGCAACTGTCGGCCACGCTGTTTGGCAAACGTAAGCAGAGGTCTTGGATAATGAATAGAAATTTTGTGCATATCCACATGCCTGAAAAGGTTGCCAGAGTTGCCTTTTTAAGAAATTGTGTCTTTTGCTTTAACTCTAATGCATTCTACTGGCGTGTTTAAATAAAAATCTCTTAGCATTACATAGCTGTCTTTTTGTTGTGGTCACGGTTTTGTTTTCAATGAGCACTTGCAGTGCTTCATGTGGCAGGCCAGCCATGGGTAGCTGAAAGAATAACATGACCTATCATTCAGGAGGACAGGATTAAACAAACTTTAGCTGCTGCACTTGTGATTCCATCTTCAGGGATAACTGATAAATGCCATGTAAACTTAAAAAAGAGATTGGTGTTATGACCACTTTTTGATATAATCATGGTAGAACATGCCAAAAGTTGCTTGTGTAAAGGCTGAAAACCTGTGAACACCGAAAACCATTTGTGTATCTTTCCTAAAAATGGACACAGGAACATTGTAAGCATAGAAATAAGGCTTTGCAGTTGATGTGGAGAATGCAAGTGGAAGTATTTCTTTAAAAACTTCCTGTATTATTGCCCACACCTCAAGCTCTGTTTTTATAGTCGCATTTTTTATCTTTTTATCATGTTAGTACACACAGATCAATAACTGTTCTTGATATCTTTTTCTATAGAAAAAGATTGCGATAACACAGATGCTTACCTTCTTTCTTCCTTCTTTGCCTTTTCATATTTCATTGTTTATTTTGTTCTGTTGTTACTTGCTGTTGTGTTTACACTATGTTAGTTTCCATTTTTGAAGTAATATAAATTTTGAAAAGGAACCGATAACCACAGATGGAAAGCGAGGAGCAGGTTTACTTCAGGAAAATCTGGCGTCCAGGAACTTCCAAGATTGTGTTGAGAAACAAACAGTGAAAAATTCCACAGCTAAATACAAGAGAGGAAAAACGGGCAATAAGACATACAAAAAAGTCACAGGCCTGCGCGGTACACGCTGCACAGTCCCAGCGTAAGCTGGTGAAGCGGCTCAAGAGTAGCTCCAATTTCGGCACTACGCACAACAGGGTCTTCGCGGCAAAGTCTCTTCGCCTCGTTTTGACGAGAACAATCTGAACTGTCCACCTGGCGTCGGCGGCGAGCTGTGGCTTGTAATGCTCTCTGCATAGCAGTCTGCTGAGCCCGATCAAGCCTTAGAACTGCAACTTGCATGTCGCGCACGCTGCGTTTGCAGGCACCTTAACTAGATGGCGCCACCGTACTGTCGGAGGTTCAGGCAGATCGGGATTGCGTTGATTGCGCGCCTCGTCTGAATCGCATCTTGTCGTTTGCACCTGCGCGCGCTGCGCTTGCAGGTGCCTTACCTAGATGGTGCCACCATACTGGCGGATGCTCCGGTCATATGCCCTGGTGCGCCTGCCTAGGGAGCGTTATAGGGCATTTTTACGCTGCCCGATAGCAAGCGCTTGCGTGGCTCACTGGTAGATTTTCTGGCTCCCACGCAGCGGGCGCGGGTTCGATCCCGGCGGGAGCCAGGTACTTTTTTCGCATTTCTGGCGATAGCGGTTATGGTCCCCAGCGGCGGCGGTGGATACCATCGCGAACCGAAATGGCTATATTACGGCTTACGCTGTAAAACAAAGTTGCTGCTGTCTCAAATAGTTCCAAGTGTTTGTGTTTGAATGCAGCTCATTCCCCTGCCTGCCATGTGGTTGCCATTGCTCATTGCTGTTGGGTAGAACTTATGTTTATGCACAAATCAAATATAATAAAACGCGTGATTTCTTGTGTTGTGCAGATGATTCTCCCCAAAGCTAAAGATGACATGGACCAGTCGTCAGTGCTGTTGCTTGACACTAGCACGGACAAGGGTTCCTCGTCACAGGTTCGGGTTCCCAGCAAGCATATAATCCCTGCAGACAGCATTGTCATCAACAAAGAGCTGGGCGTCGGCGAGTTTGGTGTTGTCCAGCAAGGCGTCTGGACCAACGAAGATGGAGACAGGGTGAGCTGGTTAGGTATTGCGAGATGTTTATGAATGGCCATTTGGAAATGGCTAGGTGCCGGACAAGCAGGTTATTCTCTTCGTCTGTCCTTCAGGATATCTCAAACAGGCACAAAGGCCTGGGTCAGCCAGCTTGTCTTCACTTAGGATGAATGACCTCACATGGATAACGTCTCTTCCTTTGGTCCCGGCCGCATACCCTGAGGTGTGCTGTTCGTCACTTAAAAGTTCAGAGCAACAGGTGGTTCATTGTACCGAGAGTGTCTGACAAGTCTACATTTTCAGTGAAGAAACACTCCCAGAGGAACAACACTTCTCTTAAGTAGTATTAATGTAATATCTGGCTCATTTCACATTTCAATTTTTATTGCATAGTAATGTGTGGTGTTTAATCCATTTGGAGGCGTGCTACAAGGACAACGGTCATCTGCAACACAAATTTTTAAAGTTTGGGTAGTGCAATTCTTTAGACAGGTGTTAGTCTCCAGGGCATCTGACGTCTGTCCTAAATGTTTGTGCACTACAGTAAAAAAAAAAATGTATTTAACAGACTTTTAGATATATTAATGTGTTCACCTTAAAAATACACTTCCCATTAGCCGCAATACACTGGTCTCACCTAAACTTCCATTGCTCGAAGCACCCTCGGAAGTCTTCCGTTAAGTGCTTCGGCAGCAGTGTATCTGTTTTTGAATTGACGTCACATAGCCAAAATGCCGCCCCCAGAGCACCAGTTTGGAATTAGAGAACAAAAAAAAAAAAGTTCCAGGGAGCTAAATCTAGCTAGTGGGGAGAGAGGGTGATCAAGCACAGTGATGGAATTACGTGGAAAAAACTCGCCTACTACCAATGCAAAGTGCGCATGGGCATTACCATGGTGTAGATTTGCCAATTCCAACACTCCTCTGCCCACAACTTTGGTCACATGCAGTGCACACAATCTCTGTCACCTCCATATAGAAAGCTGCATTGACAGTTTGACCTTCAGGCACAGATTCATGGTGCACAATTATGGTAGTCAAAGAACACAATCAACGTGACTGATTTTTGCTTTCTTCTTCCAGGCTTTTTTGGCCACGGCTCATGTCTTTTTCCACTCCTTGCTCTGTGACTTCAGCTGGATGTTGTATTCATAAATCCAAGTTTTGTCGCAGGTGACAACACTTTGCAAAAATTTGTTGCTGTCGTCTGAAGTTTTCTAATCAATGCGACATATTTTACAGCGGAGCTGTTAGAATCTCACTATAATGGTCATTCCGTCGTCCGCAGCTTCGCCAATATGGGGGAGAGAGAGCTGAGAGAGAGTGAAAGCAGAGTATAAAAATAGCATCATGCAGCATAGTGGATGCGAGGTGGAGCGGAGGAGTGAGGCAGGTGGTAGTGGGACGCTTAGAGTTGCTGCTGACGCCGACCGCGTTTCCCTGCGTTCGCGCCGAACGTGCCCGGTGTCCATGACTGCAGCCGATGCCTCTGGCGGCGGCTCGGCAGGTTTTGACCAGAGAACTGGACACTCGTTGCTTCCGAAAGACTGAAGTGAGAGATTGCTAATCTTAGCATTCTCAATCTGCTCTGGCATGTCAAAAAAATATGCGTGGCTCTGCTATTGCAAACACCAGAGACCAGCGGACATGGGGGAAGCCCAGCAAAAGTTAGACTAAGCGTGTGGTTTGCCACTACTTTACTAGGCTTTCCTCTGGTGTTTGCGGTTGCAGAGCCACGCATAATTTTTTTTTGTTTTATTGCAACCTTTGTTCAGGAGTCAGCAGTTCCAGCACTGACTTGGTGCAACCTGTTTTCATTTGCAAATTTTCAGTCAAAATCCTATGAATTAGTGGCTTTCGCAAACCAAGGACTTGTGATATCCTAACAGAAGAGAATGCACATGATCATTGTTTTCATCTTCGCATGAGGTGAAGTGTGCTGATCCTGCATTGTTTTTGGGGTCTTGACAGCCCTCCTGAAAATGCTGGACCTACTTGAACTCAGTTATTTCTTTAGTGCATCCTTTCCGTAGGCCCTTTGCAATATTGGATGAACTTCTACACCATATTTCACATGAAATTTTATAATGATTCTTGTTATGTCTGTTTGTCAATGTCCACTGTGACAAAGGCTATAAATGGGTTGCATAATAAAAAAAGTGCATGCATAAAATTATGCCTTGTCAAACAGCAGTCCAGCTCCTACTTGTGGTCAACCGAGCCCTTTTGAGGGGAGAAAGTGGTGTCAATACACACACCCTCTTCAACTTTTTCAGGACTCACTGTGTGAACATTTGGGGTAGAGCTCTTACAAATAAATCCAGGTCCTATTCATTGTGTCAACTTGAGAAAAAATTCTTAAGTATTGCAAAAAATTATCCAAGATTGTCTTTGAAGTAGAGTTGCGATCTGGGTCAGTTGGTACATATTCTTGAGTATTAAACCAGTCAAAAGACGAGGTAGACGGGGTTTTTCAACAAAGCACAGTTGTTAGTCCAGTCGTTGTATGTGCCACGTCTCTTCTCTGTACTTTGTCTTTTGACTGGTTTAATACTCAAGGTCCTTGAAGCAACAACACACTCCCACTTTTGGTCAGCATTCAATTGTTGCACAGCCATATCATCAATATCAATTGCTGATAAAGCTGACAAAGCTGACATGTCCCAGTGATAATTCAGCCTCTTGTGCCAGCTTGTGTACAGAAATGCACTGGTCTTCTATGATAAAAAAAATTGCTGGCTCTCCTGTAATTGAGTAGATGAAAGCATGAAATGGCTGCCATATGGCGTCTTTTACTGCCTGTGGTGCCGCCGCCGCCTTCAACTGTGTTTCTTCTAGCAACAGTCCAACGTGCTTAGCGTCTCCCGCCACTTTTTCTTCTTGTCGCATAGAAGTGGTCAGAATGTGCGGCTTTAGGTCTCCTGTATCTGCTTTTTAAACGTTGCTATTGGAAAGGACAAATAAAACATCAGTGTACTAGAAGTTACATCTTGAGTGATATTGTGAAGAAACATTAGGAAGAACTCGGAAGCAATATTTTTTGTCACTTGTTTGGAGAGTAACTAGCATATGTAATGTGTCCCTGTGCAAAGGGTGCCAGATACCGCATTTTTAAAGTTTTGACACCCGCCATGGTTGCTTAGTGGCTATGGTGTTGGGCTGCTAAGCGCAAGGTCGCGGGATCGAATCCCAGCCACGGCGGCCGCATTTTGATGGGGGCGAAGTGCGGAAACACCCGTGTACTTAGATTTATGTGCACGTTAAACAACCCCAGGTGGTACAAATTATTCTGGAGTCCCCCACTACGGCGTGCCTCATAATCAGATCGTGATTTTGGCACGTAAAACCCCATAATTTAATTTTTTTTTTAAAGTTTTGACTGGTTGCCTGGATGATCTCGTTTTGTTCTCGCAACTTGCTGGCATGTTCTTGTTTTGAGTGCCCGGATAACGGCTCTGGCTTTTGGCTCAAGGTCACTTGAAGGTCGCCGAAAACGGGAGCCAAAAGTGTTTCATGCTTAAAACACGTCCTTGAAGAGTGATGATGGCAGCTCTTTTAGGGTGGCCGTAATCACTTGTGCTGAAAGGTCCTTGGGTTCTTTTAGGTTGCAGAAGACACGCACTAGTCATCTTAGACTGGCACTATGGCAGAATAAATTCCCTTGGCTGCTTTACCCTCTTGATGGGTAGCATTAGTGCTGAAATGTTGATCACAAAGACAGACAGATTGATAGTGTTCCTCCCATGGTAACTGTACACCAAGCACCCCAACAGCAGCTCCTTTCTTCTGTTTGTGCGAAGATGGCCTTCTGTCATTTGGTCCTGAGCATCTGCAGTAGTCTGTCTTGTAGTCATGGACTGACAGCATGTATCTCTTATCTGCAGATCCAGGTGGCCATAAAATGTCTGAGCAAGGATCAAATGCAAAACAACCCCATGGAGTTTCTCAAAGAAGCTGTCATTATGCACACCATAGACCACGAGCACATTGTCCGACTATATGGGGTTGTTTTGGACACCGTATCTCTCATGCTGGTGAGTGGAACGTTTGCAGATGTCCTAGTAATGTGACACCAACTCGGTATTTAGTTGGCTGTTTCATAATTTTCAAGCCGTCGTTGAGATGCAGGATCAATGTAGGTGTTCTGTGATGGTCCATGGTAATGCATAATTATTTATGAAGGATCTGGTTTTCCTTGTTTTACTATTATTGTTTTGCTCAACTGTCTGTTGGCCTGATATGTGTGTTACTGAGGGTTCATTTTGAAGTTGCAACAGAAACAATGACACTAAGCATAAAAAGATAAGGATATTTCCACGATCAGTGTCCTCGTCCTTATACGCTTTTCTCGCAATGAATCTGCTCTGGCTTGCCCTGTTTGCAGTTTTTGTTTTTGTTATTCTGGACATTGAAGTTTTTTGATATTAGTATATTATCATATTGGTCATGTGTGATAAGCATTTAATTAGTTGCTAGAAAACATCTGGCTCCAGTTTAATTGCTTTAGATTTCTAGGTGATCAGGATTTCTTACGTGTTGGTGAGTGACAACAGACACAATTTGCATAACCCTGACTTGCGGGTGCTGGGATGCAGGTGACTGAGTTGGCACCTCTGCGATCACTGCTCGAGTGCCTGAAGGAGGCTGCTCTGCGGCCCAGCTTCCCCGTGATGGCACTGTGTGACTTTGCCATGCAGATCTGCGATGGCATGCAGTACCTGGAGAGCAAGCGCCTCATCCACAGGGACCTGGCTGCACGGAACATCTTAGTCTTTGCCAAAAACAAGGTCTCTAACGATTCATTCAGAAAAGTAACAAGGTTTGCTTAAGTGAGACTCTTAGTGAGTGTAGAAGGAGTGTTCATTAAAGAATTCCCCTTACCCACTTTCTGTGGACTGAGAGCAATGGAACTTGGCACAGTTATGTCGTTCCCTACATAGGTGCCACCTAGGGACACGGAATTGTCCCATCTCTTTATGCAACTTTAAATACATTGCTTGTAGAAGTCGACAGGTTGCCCCAAAATCAACGTTACATTGTTGGAAAAAGGTGGAAGTCCGATGGTGCAAGTTCGAGTGAATATGGTGGATGCGGTAGAATTTCAAACCCGCAGCAGAGTGCTTCTATCTAGGCAAAATCTGAATTGTGAACTGGGGCACTGTCTTGCAGAAGGCAGACACTTTAGTAAACGTGCCATGTCTCTTGGTTTTGATGGCTTCCAGCAATTTCTACAGCAGTGAAGCATAGTATGTCCCAGTAATCATGGTACCCTTATATAGGAAATCTAGCGTCATTGCCTGCTGCCAAGGGTTGGGCAAGTGCCTTCTTTGAAGTTGCTGAGCCCGGATGCTTCCATTGCATCGATTGGACTCTGGATCAGAGTGATGGACCCAGCTTTCATCCTGTGGGATCAGTCTGTCTAAAAATTTATCCTGGTTTCTATGGCACGTTGTCAAAATAGCATGGGATCATTCGACTCGTTCCTGCTTCTGGAAAGGTGTGAGCAGGAAACTCGGCGAGCGGATGCCTTACGCAGGTGAAGATGATTTTGAATGATTTTTTCCATGGAGCCCACACAAATCTTGAAATTTTGCGCAAATTATCAAATGGTTGCGAGCCGATTTATTAAAGTGGCATCCTCTGCTTGCTGGATGGTGTGTTGATCGATAGCGGAGTGGAGAGCTGCCTTGCAATTGGAGCCATTTCCACCAAAGTCCGACCACATTTGAATTCATGATGACAGTTCTTGGACTACATATGATGTGGAATCCTCCCCATAAACCTCTTTCATGTCATCGACAGTCTCCCTTGGTGTGCGGCCTTTCAAGTAAAGGAACTTCATGACTGCTCTGTATTTCACTAGGTCCATTATCACACCTCGCACCACTTCAGCATTCGTAAAAGAAAGACCTTTTTCAGTTCAAAGTTGCAAATTGGCACGTAACCTATAGAGACTTAGTAAAACCTCGGTGATACAATCCCGGCTGGTACAAATTTTGGTGTGGTGCGAATTCGTAACATTCCCCGGCCGAAATATATTTCTCTCAATACGAAAAAAATTGGCTGTTCCGAACATGGTTGCCACGCCGCTGTGGATCATACGAACGTGTGAGCAACAGCGGCGGCGGCCGAGCCAGCAGGGCGGCCTGCACAGACAAGCCGGCACAGCGGGATCAGGGCGGGATCCATAGTCGCCGAGCAACCGACTACGTCACGCGGCTGCGCAATCTCTCATTGGTCCCCACGTCGAGCGGACCGAACCACATCACAGCCTAGCCGATGCTTAGCGAGAAAGTAGACGAGGACCGCTGCTGCAACAACGACCGCGGCGCAGCCCCCGACGGCCAAAACGCTCCCTCCACTCGAAGTGCTCAGGTATTCAGTGGCGTGCGAAAACATTCCCGAGATCATGTGCGCGCACTTATACGGTTTTCGGAAGGCAATTGTAGACAATTTGGGCAAGAAGAAAACGTCCCATTGATACGTTTTTCAAGGGATCGCGAAAAAAAAAGAAAGAACGCAGTTTTACCCGAAAGGTGAAGCAACAATTGCGATAGCAAATTAGTAGACAGCTGTACGAAGTAAGAATAGTAGTTGTACCGGCCATATGAACTTGTAAACATTCGCTTATTAAATTAACAAGCACGATGTCACGCGTGCACAGGTAAACATTAACACGTCTCGCTCGATGACCGCGGACACTCACTATCGGAACGCTGGCATGAGGAAGCGCAGGAGCATCAGCGAGCGAACTGGACCTTCGCACTGTCTCTCGCTTCAACGCGAAATAAACGTCGAAGGCACAGCGCATACGAAGCTAGTGGCACTAGGCGCACTTTGTCAACATAGCAGATCATTTTGATGATAAGGTCCGCGAGGGGCGCACACTTTGCACCCGTCGCAGATCGCTTTCAAGATACGGCACCCACGCGGGTGCGTCGTATATCATATCTGCAACGTGCCGGTCGCTTGTTGCAACGCATCGGTCACTTGTTGCAACGTACACGCTGGCTGCACCTCTGAATTTACGTGACCGCCCCATTTAAATGCAACGTAAGATGCAGGAGCATTACGAACATATGTCATGCCAAGTATCACGGGGAGCGCCCAGTAATTCGAACGCGAAAGCATTTGCGATGGTTAATTCGAACATACAGGGCACCGACAATGCTCTCAGCAGCGCGCAAAATCACGTGGCGGTGCCTCCGACCGGCATTGCTCCGACACCGCCATAGAGCAAATAAGGGCCGGTATTTTGTAGCGATGCCTTTCTGGCAATAATGCCTTTTCGCGCTTATCGCGCTTTGTCAGTGGTCAGAGCGACGGTCCGCTCGCGTTATCAACGGGATCAGCTGGCCATGAGCGGTGGATGATAAGACTAGTATGGAATAAGTCATAAGACATCGCTACAAAATTGCGGCCAAGGTCCCTGTATGTTCCAAAGGGAGCGCAAACCATTGTTCAAATAGGAAATGAGAATTTCCTCCCTGCCCTCTACCCCTCTCCCGATTTCTTCGCCGTTTTCTGCCCTCCCATTGGATGAGGCTTGACAGGTGACGAATAACCCACGCGGCTTTTCTTATCGCGGGAAAACGGTGCCATTAGTGAACACCGAGACACATGTGCGCTGTGCGTGAGCGTAGGCTGTTTACATTTTTGAAGACGCGCTCGGCTGCAGCACGATGCCGGCTTGCTGTGCTGTTGGATGTTGGAATAGCATTTCCAAGGGGGGCAAGCTTTTTGCAGTTCCTCGTGGCAAACAAAACCTCATACGGCGTGCGATATGGCTACACCGTATCGGAAGAAAGAAATTTGACTGCCACCGAGGGAGGTCATTACTAGAGGTTTGATCTTTAGGCATTAAAAAAGCACGTTTTAGGCACCAAAAATAGGCAGGAAAAGCAACGTTTTAGGCCTCCAACGTCGTAAATATAGGCACAATAAATTTTTACATAAATTCAAATAATTTCAAGCGAAGACGTGCGCGACCTGTATCTACAACAGGAAAACAAGAAATGTTATTGTTTATGATGGCACAAAGGCGCCAACAGTTGAACATAGCCATGTAATTGTCCCATAAAACTGCTGGTCTAATGACGATCATTTGGCGTAATTCAACAAGCACACTGCTCATATTCATGTTCAATGACCACTGTACTCGAGCGTTGCATAAAGTGAAACAAGCATGAAAAAGAATACTTGAAAGATGGGAATACTGATTAAAAAAGCGCTAAATTAAGACACAACAAAAACAGACAAATAATAAGTGCAACAGAGACTACAATTTACAGTTAAACCTGCTTATAACGAACTTCCGTATAACGAATTCCTGGATATAACGAAGTTTTTCTATTCCCCGCCATTACTCCATATAAGCACATGTATTTGAGACCTCTATGTAACGAAGTGGCAGCGGGAGACCCCCTCGATATAACGAATTTTCCCCTCCAACAACCTAGAGATTTCGCCCCAAATTTTGTCATTTTTGCGCGAGCAGCAACCGGAAGCACCTTCTCCGCCGCGACGGAATGCGAAGCGAGCGCCCGTGTGCGTGCATGCGTGTGCGAGGCGGGCCTGCATCCATCGACCCGGCTATCTTGCCGCCGCGGACGTGACCTTTCCCCCTCCCTTAATTTAAACCTGATCCTGCAGCTGGCCTAGCCCGCCAAGCCGGCACTCTCTCCTTTTCCAGTTAATGTTGCCGACGTGCTGGTACACGCTGTGACACATCACACTCGATGAGCGCCGGACACGCGCTGTCACACGCTGGCGGCGTGTGGAAGTGCCGCTGGAGAAGCGAGCAAAGTGACCTTCGTGCTGTTGTCTATCGCTTCAACGCAAACTGAGCGCCGAGAACACACAGCACGCACAAAGCTACAAGCCACCGACGCACCTACACTGCTAGACTCTGCCCCAACGCAGATCGCTTTCAAGATACGACCGCGCGCCGCCGCGCAGTACGCAGTTGATGCAAGAGTACAGTACAACGCCGCCCCGCTATCCCTCCCCCTCACTCCCTCGCCGATGCCTCGAGCGCAACAGAAGAAGGCGCGCTTCCTCCCTGCTTTTCTTGCGCGCGCGAGATTTAGACGCGGTCGTAGGCTCCCCTCGCACGTTTTATTGCGATAGCAATTATATGGACGCTTCAACCGGATTTCTGCCGTCGGCGTCGCCATCGCCGTGAGGTTCCGTATAGATTCCAAGGGCGATAAAATCGTCGCCGCGCGCCGTATGCGCGAGCGAAAGCGCGCGGGGGACGCACACTATCACGGAGGGCGAGCCCCCCCCTAATACGTCATAGTTGTCGCCCCCGACACTTTGGGCGGTCAGTGCCATCATCAAGCCACCAAGCCACGCGACATGAAAAGTCAAAATGGCCGCTCGGGCCGGCGCGGGGTGGCAGTTCGCAACGTATGATGCGGGAACAGTCCCACAGTTGCGACGCAACAGCGGGGTTACCAATGCATCGGGTTCTATGGGAGCTGTGCCGGGACCGGCCGAAAACGACGTAACAGCCAGGAAAACGCAGCCCCCGAAAACGACGTAACAGCGGGGTTCTACTGTAACACTATACGACGCTACGACGCCATCGTGATGCTCGCTCTTCGTTTCCGATGCATTGCGCTTGTGCGAAACGACACGCGTCCACGCATCCGGTACCTGGTGTGACATACCAATGATGAGTGCTTCGAGGAAAACGGAAAACGGATTCGCGTTACAATTGAGGGCGCGTTAGAATCGAGTAAATACGGCAAGCGTTTCTTTTTCGAATTTTCGTGCCGAACCTGCATATAACGAAATCCTCTTTATAACGAAGTTTTTCGGGAATTTGTCAATTTCGTTATATCCAGGTTTAACTGTATTAAGAAATAACAAATTCTTACATGATGACTGTTTGGTGCAACTCTGGCAATTTTCTCATATGCAATGACATTTTCGGAACTGTACAGGCAAAACACCCGAACACTGCCAAATACACTTCCGCCCATTTGAAGTGCACGTGTTTGAAGAAATCTGTTTGGAGAGCACGCGGAACGTAGTCTAAGAATCACTGTGAAGATTGTGGAAACAATTGCAAACTACCACCATCTCCAGATTTCTGGATTCAAAATTGTTCCTCTTGTCACTGAGAATGATCTTGTACGCTGAGAAGGAACGCTCGACGGCAGTGAACACATTAAAAAGTAAATCACAAATGAAACAAAAGCCGCGTGCACATTACATTTTTTTCTTTCTTCTTTTGCTCTTTACTCTCCTTTCCCCTGACGGCTCTCCGAGGTACACAGAAGCTAGGGGTTGTTTTCCGAAAGTTGCTTGAACTAGATGACTAGGATGAACCCCATAGAGTTCCGAACAGTCAATGTTGCCCGGTAACATGAATAATGGTCTCCAACTGCACTTGAAAGCGAAACTTGAGGCTAAATAGTGTTCATATAGGCGCCAATATTGAAAATAGGCATTTATAGGCATTTAGGCACAAACGCCAAAATAGGCATTTATAGGCACTATAAAAACACTATAAAAGCCCTTCTTAACCTCTAATTCATGCTCATATATCAAAATGGGGTGATAGGAGCGCAAGGAACAAAAAAGGCATTTGCCTAAAATCCGGTCTCTAGTCATTACTGAGGGAGGTTCTGATCGCTGTTCTCACCCAGTTAGTGATGAACGTGGTAAGGTGGGTGCGTTCGCGAGTTCACCTTTAGCCAACGACTGAGTAAAAAAAAAAAGTCCCGGTTTATGCTCTGCGGCGAACAAAAGGGCGCATTTTGGCAATATGAATACCAGCATGACTTCTCATAAAATGAGCATAATATAAAAGTTGCCAGTTAAAGAGCAAAACGCAGAAAGCGCGCTCACACACAGGAACCAAGGCATATAACAGGGGGAAAGAAAAGCGAGCGGATGCATTTTGGAAATTAAAAAAAAAGAAACACAAGAAAATGTATAATGATAATTTCTCTCACTACATATACTATCTTTTTTACAATTTGATGACTGTTAGTTTTCCTGTTTTGGACAAAGGGGTATCTGAGAAGAAGTTGCAGCTGTGTGTGTCGAAGGAATGCACTTGTGTTGTACTTGTGGCAGTGGTAGTGCTGCATTAACGATATCACTAATTTTGTTCTTCCTCTTCAGGTAAAGATTAGTGACTTTGGCCTCTCTCGAGCACTTGGTGTAGGCAAAGACTACTATCAGACAAACTTCAACGTTAATCTCAAGCTCCCAATTGCATGGTAAGCATAAAACCTTTGATGGTAGATAGGTACAAGGGCGAGTCAAATGAAAGGGAGCCAACCCACCCCACGCAATAATCGTTCGGTCCATTATCTGCGAGGCATGTGCATAGCACACAGGCATCTCTCATTTACCAAAGTGACATGCAGGTGTGGCTATAAATGTTCTTTAATGCTCTCATACACTGGGTTGAAGATGGTTGCCTGACATAATGGACACTCAAAAAGTTGAACAGCATGGTGTCGTGAGATTTTTGAGAGCTGAAGGTGTTTCCCAAAAAGAAATTAGTCGCCGTATGGCTGCCGTGTCGGTGAACATTGCATTTCATTGGCCACTGTGAACATTGGAGCAAACGGTTTAAAGAAGGTCGTGAAAGTTGCATAGCCGATCCAAGACAGGGCCAAAGCCACCGTGCAATCACCCACAACACAATTGCAAAGGTTGATGAGCTCATTAGACAAGAACGGAGAATAAACATCGCTGAACTGGCAGAGCATGCGAAGTCACGGTTCGGTTCACACCATAATTCATGACCATCTCGGTTATTGGCTCTAGTGTGCGCAATGGATGCCCAAGATTTTGAACCGCCGCCAGAAGACGGAGAGGTTCGGCACTGCCTTGACTCATCTGATCCGGTATCACAATGAGGGTGACGACTTCTTGTCTGCAATTGTGACTGGGGACGAATCATGGTGCCACTACTATGAGCCTCAAGCATGACGGCAAAGCTTACAGTGGAAACATTCAAATTCACTGCCCCCAAAGATATCAAAGGCTGTCATTTCCGCCGGAAAGGTGCTGTTTACTTTTTTTTTTTTTGATCGTCAGGGGCCATTACTGATCGAATTTGCTAAACCTGGAGAGACTTATCAATCATTTCTGAATTTGTAAAACACTGGATTGGGCTTGCTTGTCGCAATAAAGAGCAAACGACGCAGAAAATTCACGAATGGGGTCATCTTGCTCCACGACAATGCCAGTCCCCACGTCGTTGATGTGGTTAACACAAAACTGGCAAAGTTCAAGTGGGAAACGCTACAACATCTGCCATACAGCCCAGACCTGTCGCCTTGCGACTTCCACATTTTTGGGCAATTGAAAAAAACAGCTCAAGGGAACCAACCAGATTTGTGGCGGACGATGACGTGAAAGAGTCAGTTACAGATTTTTTGAAACAGCAACCCAAGGAGATTTACGAGATGGGAATCACGCGACTCATTAGTCAGTGGGACAAATGTCTAAATGCTCATGGAGACTACTTTTAAATAAAGTACCCCGTTTGTCATATATTCGCTTTGGCTCACTTTCATTTGACTCGCCCTCGTAAATTCATTGTGGAGTACGCAATAAATTCCACATGTTCTTGGTATGTTCCACATGGCTTTTTATGGAATCTTTCAACAGGTGTGCTCCTGAATGTATTAACTTCCTGCGATTCACATCAGCATCTGATGTATGGGCATATGGTGTAACCCTGTGGGAAATGTTCAGCTACGGATTTCAACCCTGGGCTGCATTGACTGGCCAACAGGTGAGCACCTTGTCATTTGAAGTACTAGCCAACGTGAAACAAGTACATTGTGCTAAATAATTTGGCTCATACAGCTAATACACATAGTGCTTTCATTATTCTAATAGAAAAAAATTGGAGGACGCTTAAGCTTCGCCTTTAAGAGTAGAACGCGATATCATTATCGGGACCCGTTCGCATCGCATCGTTCGCATACGGCAAGTAGGCTTTATTCAGTGCAACACT
Source organism: Dermacentor silvarum (assembly GCF_013339745.2). Taxonomy (NCBI): domain Eukaryota; kingdom Metazoa; phylum Arthropoda; class Arachnida; order Ixodida; family Ixodidae; genus Dermacentor; species Dermacentor silvarum. The sequence goes on from NC_051156.1 coordinate 227,202,257, forward strand.
GAACGTGGGAAAGCCAGCTTACAAAGATCAAGCTTTCACCCATCCTCTTAAAGCCGGCTTCACTTTTAAACAGAAATGCATTGCTGGAAGGACGTTTTTCCAGGGGGAATATAAGTGGTCTTAAATTAAAATGTGAAGGCCCTAGCACCTTTTTTTATTATTTTATTAATTGTTTGCTATTGCCCCGACGTGTGCAGGTCTGGTAGAAATGCTGGAAAGGGGTTTGTGTTTGAGTTTCCTCGTAGCAGAATTAGGTTTTCTTGTACATTCAAATTACAATCCGACGCCGATTGGTAAACAGTCCGATGGCGAATCCGACGCCAAATGGTAAAGTCGTATTTTACCATTTTTCAGACGCATTTCACCGTGAGAAATTCAATTTTTGTTCACCAAAACCTTGCATCATGTGGAGGGCCTGTGCGGTCGGGGTGGTTGGGGATGATTTTCTCCACCACCCGCATTGCACGCTGACGCCGGATTTTCTGCGACACGGCGCCCTTAATGCTATCGCGTTAATAATGCTACTGTTTGTACCACCTAAAAATGCATGTTTATCACAGTGTCAACATAGTGGGAGCAGCCATACAATTAGCACCTAGTGACTTGCTGTTTGCACCTTCCACTTGATGTTATTTCTTTACCAGCCATCGTACCTAGCTATTCTGAAGAATTTGCGACAGCAGAAAGAAAGTCTTTTCATTGTTACCAGAGCACGAGAACCCATTCCTAGCTCCTATCTTTCTCAGATCCAGTGCACTCATTAGTGTCTTGTGTGTTGACAGATATTGGAAGCAATAGATGAGCCCAACCTGCAGAGGTTGGAGCAGCCCGACTGCTGTCCAAAGGATTACTACACACTCATGCTAAAATGCTGGCAGCACGACCCAAACAAGCGGCCAAGGTTTTGTGAAATACTTCAAATGTTGCCTGATGTAAGTGACACCACAAAGGGTCTTCACCGCAACCCAAATTACTTTCTTTCCTATTCAGTTGTTGCTCTTTTGGCTGATGTGGTTCTGTGTAGGAGGCTTGAATTTAGAAACGCACTGTAAGCGTCTCTGCCTCAGCGAGACATTTTGTTTATGCTACCTTTCTTAAAGCCTCGTTAATGCGATCCTGTTCGTACGGTTTCCTGGTGACAATATTCGTGATCGAGGACACAAAAAATTACCCAATACAGTTACGCTTCTTTTTTGCCGGTTCATACATTCTTGGAAAACACAATCTTTCAGCACCAATGTTCACCACATCGTCAAACTGCGATCGTATATGTTTTCCAGCTGCTAGATCCCATACAAACCAGAAAAAGTACGAGGCACGCGCATTCGAGAATAGCAGCTGCCTGCCATAGCAGCTTCTCCGCAAAACTCACCCACCTGTCTCACATGAAAATGCCAGCGCACACTCAGTTTCATATTTCCGGTAAATTGCCTCCCGGGTCGTCGCATGCTGCGTTCACAGCTATCGCTGCCAACCCTATTGCAATAAGCATCTTCACCTATCTATTTCACAGTGCGTGGGACGTAGTTCCGTTGGATGCATACTGCGCGCTTTTAATATGCAATAACTAGAGGTAGGTTAATATTTGAAGTTCCTAATATGAATCGAATATTACAAACAAATTATTTGTATTCGAAAATGAACTATTCGGTACTTTTGAATATCAAAGCTTACCAAGTCTCAATATATCAAATATCAAAGCTTACCAATGTCAAAACTTGCCAAACTTACCAAGATTGATACCTCGCAAGCAGCATCAATCACAAGGGTCTTCGCAACGTACACCACATGTGGTACTGCGCAAGTCTCTACACCAAATACTTGGAAAATTTAATAATAGATACTTGATTCACTAATTAAATTGATTTGATTGATTTGATTTGAATCACTAATTGATTTGAATGCTCACTACTTGATTCGACTGTGATACTCAGGTATTCACACACCCCTAGCATTTAGTGAAAGGACAGAATCTGGACTGTTAAGACCCATTCAAATTGGTTTTGTAAAGAATAAAAAAACACCAAGAACGTGCATTTTGTCAGTATACTGGGAATGGGACCATTGTTTCATCACGGTCACAGAGCACACGCAGCACACAGCCAATTTCGGTCTCTTTCCCCTGCACAGAGTAGCCAGCCGGTGCTTACACTGGCTAACCTAACTGTTGTCCCTGTATTTCTCTCCTCCTCGGCCACCCACATGTACGTAGCTTGTAAATAATAAAGTGCATTCTAGAAGGGTAAAGCAAATTTCCAAACAATGAAGTTGCTAAAATATTGCCAGTTCTGCAATGTCGCTGAAAAAAGGCGCTGGTTGCTAAATTGAAGAAGTTGTCGCTAAAGGGGAGAGGCGGGTCAAAAAACTGCGATTTTCATTAAAGAAACAGGTTTTGTGTTTTTAGTTGTTTCAGCAACATTGATCTCTCCTATTTCACATATGATGAAATGAGAGCTAGAAATGATCGGGAAAAGTATAATAAACTCAGTTAAAGCATTCGAGGTGGCAAGAAAAGGCACAGATACGACACATTTTCAAGCGCGCGATGCGTCAAACTGCAGTGTCGCACGCCATTCGGCTCGTGCAAGGTGGTAGGCCTAAGCTTTTTCTCTCCAAGGTTAGCTTTGCCGCATTACAATCTCCCCGGGAAGTAATAATAATGATTAACAGAAGTAAACAGCTTTTATAACTTTCAATCGCATTTTTCCCAACTTCATATTTTGGGCAAAAGAAGGTGTTTGTGCACAACATTTTACGTACTTATTGTGTTCCAATCAAGACCACATTTGATGGGCGTAATTTTTAGGATATGTAGAATGCACTTATTTAGGATTTAATGCAATCACTTTATTTTTTTAAGGATGAGAATTTTTAATGTACTCGGGCACCAGCCACTGAATATGAAGCACCAGATACGAAATTCTCTTAAAATGTTGCTTGTAAAGGTAATCACATTATTTTGCTTATTAGCACTCAGTGGAGTGTTAGGGATAGGAAAAATAATTTTGCACTGTTCTATCATGCTAACTGCTATGTCCAGCAGCTGCACAAACATGCACTGCTTCTCACTTATGCATGGCACTTAGGACATGAAAGCATCGAGATATTCTAAAACTAAAAGTAGATTTCGAATGAAGAGATCAAGCTCTACAAGTGGTAGAATTTTCATTCACCCAGCATCATTATTTAAAAGGAAACATTTCTGAGGAGCATCTCCCCTAAACAGACAAGGAAGTCGCTATATCTAGCTATAAAATTGCTAAAATGGCAACACTGCTCTAAAGAAACATATTAAGATGAATTACCACAACTAGCCCAGCTTCAAGGTCTTCCATGTTCAGAGCATGCACCTTATTTATGGTGATGAACAGTGTACAGAAGGTATAGCCATGGAATGCTATAGTGATGATGATGTGGCATTCTTGTTACCACAAAGGACTTTACACAGCGATACTTACAATGCATGCTAAGCCACCAGTTGAGTAGCACTGTTGCTTGTACTTCCCATTACTGTCATGCTGGTTGAGGTACTACTTAAGAAACTTGCACAGATGCCAGTGCCAAGTTCCGCTCTAGGACAAGCTTTATAAACAGAATGCTTACGATTAGCAAAAAAAAAAAAAAAAAAGAAAGAAACGTGCTGACCCTCAAGCTACTTGCTTGCTTGTTTCCTGAAAAATGCTCTCGAATAAGCACAGGGCACCTGTTCTTGTGTTTTTACTCTTCGTTTCTTCTCAGTGCAAGCCAGAGCAAGTGCAGGCTATTGCAGACTGCCCAGACACTTCTATGGGAGGCTCAGTCAAACTGAAGAAAGATGCCTTACACTACAGAACAGGCGATGTCATTACAGTGCTGGACAAAAGGTGAGATAACCTGATTGTTCCAAACTTATTTTTTAATTCACAGCATGTCAGATGTGCAAGTGTGATTTGTAATCTGCAAATTTTTTTAGTTTTCTTTCTTGAGACTAACCTTTTTAAGCAGCGCTGTGTTTTTCCGATATTTTGCACCTCTGGCTTGCTTCACGACTACACTGACAGTGCAGCAGAGGTAAGGAAAAAGGCGAGTTACACAAGTGCTGAGCTGTCAACTACAGATTTGCTCTAAGAGAGGGTTTAATATACCGAGTGTTCATTTTTAAGTTTTACGGAATTTTTAGAAATCACCTATGGCAGGTAGCATAATTTGCAATTAACTTCTTAGTTAATTACTTTACGACACATTTTGCAATTTATGAATTGTAGCTGGTGAGCTTGTCAGGCATATCCACTTGGAATGAATTTCCAGAATGACACCAGTTTGGAGATATGCCCCATTAAACTTGCCGTAAGAATGCACTGTTCCACTTACTTTTTTACCAAAATGCTGTTTTATACATTGAAGCACAAAAGTAACTGGAACGCCCATATACTTCGTCCCACACTTTGGGAAATATCTCAAAACTGGTGTCATCCTGGAAATTCATTTCAAGTGAATGCATCTTGCTAACTCACCGGCTACAATTCGTAAATTGCTATACGTGTTATAAAGTAATCAACTAAGAAGCTCATTAGTCAATTTTTGTTAATTAGTTGAATATTTGTTTAGATTTTTCGTGCTACTAATGTCCGCCTCTTCGAATAACCCAGCTCAATGATAATAATTATGCTGCCTGCCACAGGCGATTTTTAAATATTATGTAAAGCCTAATTTTGAACACCCAGTATATGCATCATACTGCACATGTGCCTGCAAGGCAACGAAGCAACCATGACAACTGAATACAGTTTCTATCAGTTTTGCCATAAAAATAATTAACTAAAAAAACTAAACCAGTTAGGAACATGACTATCATGTGGTGGCCCATTGTAAAAGTGATGTTCTCTTGGAGGTCTGTTAAAGGGGTCCTGAAACATTTTTAAAACTAATCATAAAAGGGCCTCACTATTAAAGGATGTCGCTTCGTCAATCTCCTGCTGCAAAAAAAATGTTCGAATCCAACTATAAGCAGAAGTTATTGCACCGATACACAGCTTGTGTGTTGTGACGTCAACTGAAAAGTTGACGTCACACAGTAGCATCTAAAAACCCCATCTCGCAATCAGCTAGTGACACCGAAGGTTCGTTTACACACTCACGTGTAGTTTTTATGCCTCAAACAGCTCCCTAGTGCTACAGTCCCTATGACGGTACAAAATTCTAGTTTGTTTAAGAAGTGGGAGGCAAGTTTCCTTGTTTAGTTTTTTACAGTCATTGCAATGCTTAGCTACGTGGGAATAACCATCTGAAGTGCTATTTTTTTAATGTTCTTTCAGCCGAACACTAATACATCTAGCCGTCTGACTGATGAATACACACCCACAAGAAAAAGAAAATTCATACACTACTGCGCAGGCGCAGGGGACAATGGTTGACCCTTGCTTATGCTCAATCTTGCAGACAAAAGGGCTGTGGTTAGATGCCCTGTCAATCACATTCATTACTCTAGCACATAAACGCGACATTTTCTGAGGGGCTGAAAATACTACGCTGACCCCATACTGCTGCGCTACATTCTTCAAATTGTGTGCAACTTTGTGCTTCTACCGAATCACAGCATGCGCTCTTTTTTTCTTGTTATTAGTGCACGGTGTGTGCACACCACTACTTTTAACTTTCCTTACTAGTTTATCACAGGTTGCTACAATTACAGATTTTGACAGCGTCAAGTTGCCTTCATGTAGCGAGCGTGCATGCGGCACGGCAGCGAAGTACCCCATTGATGTCACACGCGAGAGGGCGTCACTTAAAGATCTCGTGGCTAATATCTTCACAGCACCGTTAGTGTTGGCCTGAATCTGTCCCAACTTGCCCAGTTTTCTCTCCTCTTTGACTTCTGGTAATAGGAAATTTGTTTGCTGTCAGAAGTCCTAGCTGCTGCAACCATCAGGGAAACTTTATTGTTCTCTGAAGCACAATGACATTGTAGAGGGGACTGACCAGGTTGCAACATGAATCAAGAATGACAAATGTGGCAAAAATTTGTCCTTGTTATTTATGTATGTGGTAAATTAAGTTTATTTGACACCATGTGATATTAAATGAACTAATTTAAACTCAACCATGAATTCAAGGATAAAACGTGCAAATATATTAAAAAAAATGCAATCAGGAAGCTGTAGGTGGTAGGCACGGGGAATACCATATGTGTTTTTGCAATAAAAGACAAGTGCATTATAATTATCACACATGGTCATTGTAGCTACTATAGACAAAATCACTGTAATTTATACAGGTGTTGGTGCAATTAGTTTTCAGGTTGCATTTTTCAACTGCTGTGAATGCAGCATAAATGATGTGGGTTTTTACAGGCAGTCTGATTGCATGGTCACATAGATATGCAGTCTCTTCATTTGCTGAAGGTGGTGACTCCACAGTATTGGTGTTAAACAATGATATGTGAATTCCTTCCCAATTGCATTGCACAGAAAGACCCCTTTGTTTCGTGCTCACTGCATCTGGGGAACTATGATAGGTCTCCAATGTTGCCATTGAATTTGTGCGAAGAAAAACATGGATGGAGGCAAAGTAAGTCTAGGTGGAGCGCAGGCTTTCAACTACTATATTCTTTAAGGAACTCAATTGGGGGCACCAAATAATATAGGCTCATTGTAAGAACATAGTTGGAAGCCCTATGCTCCATCTTTCAATAATAATAGTTGGTGTAGGCTAACATTTTAAAAAATATGACGTTGCACCACACACTGTCTACAAACATTCATGGGCATATGGAAAGGGCCAACCACCATGCGCACCTTTTGCAATCTTAAGAACCACTTCACAAGGTAATACTTGTGGTGTGCAGGCCTGATGCATGGTCCCTGTGGAAAGGTGTCACAGCTTCAGGAAAGACTGGTCTCTTCAATCCGGCTGCTACGATTGCATATCTGGGCCACAATCTGCCTTCAAGTCGTGCTAGTGGCAGCTTCACCCGATGGGATCCCCGTTCCGGTGCTGGTGTAGCCTACGCCAGTGGTCGGCGTAGTCGATTGCGGCCAGAAATGATTTCAGGCCCCCAGGTTTGTTCACCACACTTGCTTGAATCCATGCTGCTTGACTAAAGAGAAGTTGAAGCTTGTGAGTTTGTGCATATAATATAGCCAGACCTCATTACAACCAAACTAATGTAGATAACGAAATAATCCTAATTTCCCTTAACATTTAATTATAACAAAAACATATAAAATCTTGCTATAGGAAAGCAAATACTCTTATGAATGAATATAATGAACCATTTTTAGTTCATAATGAAAGATTTACTGGACACTGTACACCAAATAACTCTCTCTTTACCGCACTTATAGAAATCGATCATTTTGATCGACAGTTCTACACATTGTTAAACATTTTCTTTGAAATTCTACTAGCAACATCATGCACCGTCTGAAATGACTGAAACTATTTGTCAGATTTGACAATTTTTTTGCAGATTGGAGAGTCTGGAAAAAAAAAAAAACTTCGACTGGAGGTATCATTGAAACTAGTCTCTAGTGTTCCTAGCACTTCTTCAATAATAAGACGCAAAATTTGCACTTTTGTCGATTCGGCAACCTAATGTTTTAAACAACATCAGCAGTGAGGGCACGGAAGCTTCGCTCAGGTTGTAAAATAGGCTGTTTTAACGATGTTTCAAACAACGGTGGGTGCTCAAGAGTGTGTGTTATTTGGAAAATTGTGTTCGACTAACCTCAAGTGCAACTTAATTTTCCCCACCACCGTGGTTGCTTTTGTCTATCAGAGCTTAGAGAGCATATTCATTTTTTCCAAGAACAGTAACGGAATGGAATCGGCTTACTAACGATCAAGTACTACAGAACTCTGACCTCATTCACCAGCAGCCTCAGTGTCCATTAACATTTATTTTCTGATGCATTCATTCCCTGCTGCCCATATAGTTGCTAATTTCTTATTGTTATCAACTTTATGCCGCTTACATTTTGTAATAATATATTCACTCAATATTTATGTGTCCCTGAATAATTAAGATATGCCATGAACCTTGCTGTACTCCTATGTTGCACTGCCATCATTGAGCTTTTTTTTGTCTTCAATGCTGATCCATTTTGTTTGTTTTTTAATCATTTGCGGCCTTTGTTGTCTCTGGCTTTATTTGTAAATATTTGATCCGTGCTTGTATCTGTACGCCTACCCTGCGAAAATCCCTTCCTGGGATTGCAGTATCAATAAATAAAATATGTACAAATTATGAGCAATCCTTGCTGTCTTGTAGGGTTTCACTCTCACAAGAGCACCCAGTCAATTTCAAACAGATCTTCGACCGAAGCTTGACTAGCTGTCTAATTTCTTACATTTTGAACACTGCCTGTGCAAGTACCCTTATTGATCACTGTACTATATTGTGCAACACTCCACATTACTGTACAGGAACTGAACAAAGCATGTGGAGGCTCCAATGCCAGTTTAAAACTCGCACTAGACCGCCTTGCTTGCACAGAAAACACAATAATCAACTATGAGGAGGCTTCTGCATGCTCCCTGACCTGACAACCATTGCTTCGCATGCCTAAAGAATGCAACAACAAATGAACCAGGTGCCGTCTGCAATTAGTAAAAAAAAAATGCTCCCTGTACAATAAGAACTTACCAGTTTTCACATTTGCAAATCTACTGCTTTCCCGCATAGCATTAGCATCACTATGGCTAGTATAATAATTTTTTCTTTTTTCCCTGATTTGACTGACAAAAGTTGTAAACTAGGAACCAGGTGCATATTTTGTATATTTCAGGTTTTTTTACTCTCAGTACTTTACTAAAATTAGCAAATTATTACTTTCAATCGTATTCCTTGAGGTGCTTCTTAGAAGTTTCACATAAGAATTTTAAAAAAATTGTCTAAGCATTTATTTATACATCGATTCAAAACACCAGTGGTCAGGCTATAATTTTATGTATTGCAGTATATGCCTGCTGCTACTATGTCTTGAGTTAAAATTTTACTACATAAGAACACCGAAAATAAGCACATTTCTAGCAATAATGAAAGACTTAAGCTGAAATCTGGTATAGCGTAAAATGCTGCTAGTAAACAATCTGATGTGGTAGTCCTCAACTTCTGCAAACTTTTGACCACCTGGCAACATACAAAATTGGCTACAGTGCATAGCACAGCTGCATCATGGCCATGGCCTGCGAGAAAAGGTGGCTCACTGAGTGTGCTGAATATTTAGGCCATGCTGAACATCACTGCCGCTGACTCTCATTTTCTGTTGCAGAAGATCATGTACTTTGATTGAGTGTCTTGTACGATCACGCTGGAATAAAATGGATACAGCAGAGCGCATGTCTTAAGGTATATGCTGCATGGTGCAACCATGGCCACGATAAACATCTGCACTTGGCAGTTAAGGGATTCATGGCTTTGCATCCTGGTCGCATTGTTGGTGATCACTTCGCTTGCAATACTAACCGAACGAAACCAATTTTATCACGAGAGGGAGCGGAATTGCTTGATGTGTTCATTCCCAATATTAACGAAGATTTAATAACAGCCAATGTTTGGTGTACTGGTGATCATTTCGGGATATTCATGCTTGTAACTAAAATTTGTCTTCTAATTAAATAATTAAAAGACAGACATAATTAAAGTCTTCAGCCAGAAAGAAATTGCAATAGGTGTTTATATCAACTTTTCATAGTCATTTGATCTTCTAAATCACACTATTCTTCTTTCGAAATTACAAAAGTGTGGTGTCCGTGGCATTGCTCATGACTTATTGAATTCTTACCTATCACGTAGGACACAGTATGTTAACACAGGTACAGTCAGCCGCAAAAGTTTACGGGATGCGGTTTCCCCTGCAAATGTGAATTACTGCACTGTTAAGGCATGGCACTTCTAATTTATTGAGTCACTGTGTAGGTGGGGAAGGTTACTACATGCTGGAACATTTAATTTGAGGCTGTATGACCAAGCTTTGTGAGAATTCAGCTTCTTGGCAGATCCTGCGTCCCACAAACTTTTGCGATTGACGGTACTGGGACCTCTTCCCCGTAATTATTAAAAGCCTTTGTAAAAGCATGTGCTGATGATACTACACTTCTTGTTTCTGATTTATGTGAATACTTAGCCTAGTAAGAATAATTAACAAAATGTTTGTAGAAGTAGAAGCATGGGCACAAGCAAATTGCTTAAAGGGGTCCTGAACTACCCCTCCGACTTGGTGAAAAAATAGTCTACGGATAGCATACACGCTGTGAACATCTCGGCAAAATTTTGCAGTTGTGCGTGGCATGTGGAGCTCGCAAGCAAGGCCCAAAGTCACCTTTTTTTCCAACACTCTCTTTTCAACAGAAGCCTTTTCTTCACTCTTTTCAGGCTGCTTTATTTTGTAATATACAACCTTTGTCCGTAAAGTTTCTAGACTGATTTATTTTCTTCTCTAGAAATGATTCCCCAAAACAAGTGTTGGTGCGTATGTGTAGCGCCATCTTTTTGGGCTAACCTCAGCTATTTATGTTAATTGCTGTGGCAGCTGCTAGATGGCACTACATGTAGAAAAATACATTGTCACTAGTAGTCTGCGCATTCTACTGTGAGTGAATGTGGAGAGATGGACGTCCACCTCGAACAGCGTGTAAACATAAAATTCTGTGTGAAGCTTGGCAAGACTGCCACACAGATGTATGAGCTCCTTCGTGACGCTTACGGCAATGAGACATTATCGCGGGTGCGAGTTTTCGAGTGGCACAGGAGGTTCGTTTCGGGGAGAACGTCGGTGGAAGACGACACAAGGCAGGGGCACCCTGCAACCTCACGGAATGAAAACAATGTGGCTCGGATCAGGGAGATCGTACAGCAAGACCGCACCATTACAGTCCGCATGCGTGAGAACTTGGGGAAACGAAAGCTGAATGCCAGACTTGTGCCGCAGCCCCTCACACAGGACCAGAAGGACACGCGGGCATCAGTGAGCGCTGATTTGCTCTCTGAGGCAGAGAAGGATGCTGCATTCGTCGACAGCATCATTGCTGAAGACGAAACATGGTGTTTTTAATACGATCCTCAAACATAGAGGCAGAACGCAGAATGGCGGTCCACAAGCTCTCTGGCGTGGAGAAAGGTGCGGCGACAGAAGAACTAAAACAAAGACGATGCTGATAATTTTTTTCGATGCCACAGGTGTCGTACACCACGAGTTCATCCCACAAGGGCAGACGGTGAATCAGGAGTTTTATATCCGCGTGCTCCAACACATGCGTGATGCACTGCGATGCCATCGCCCTGACTTATGGGCATGTGGACAATGGAGCCTTCTCCACGGTAACGCAAGGCCGCACACTGCTCTCAGCGTGACAAAATTTCTTGCCAAGCACAGCATTATTGTACTTCCCCATCCGCCATACTTGCCTGACCTCTCCCCATGCGATTTTTTCCTGTTTGCTCGTGTGAAGAGAGCCCTAAAAGGAGCTGACAGCCCTGCCAAAAGAAGCCTTTTCCAACTGTTTCCAAGTCCTCAAGAAGTGTTCGAAGCTGTGTATAGACAGCAAGCCCACTGCAGCTCACTGAGGACAACTGCGTTTGGCGCGTTGTAGGCACCAAAATTGGAAAATAGTGGCGTCTACGTGAACATTCGAGATCAAATTTGAACTGCACACCACGGTGACGTTTAGTTGGCGGAGCTTTGTGGGCAGGCCCCGCTCCTCCGTAATCATTACAGTGCAAGGAATTGACGAAGGCGCGGGAGCACTGCGAAGGGTACCTTAGGCGATCTTTGATTGCCGATAACTCCACTTCTTCAGATCGCATTGAAGTACTTTTTGCAGTAAATTATTTCTGAAATACATAGCCTATTTTAACTTCATTTTCATTTCTCAACTTAAATTAAAAAGTGTTTCACAGCCTCTTTAAAATAAACCCGAGAAAAACGATAGTGGTGTTATACACACTAAAGAAATCAAAATACAGTTCTACAGGTAAATTTTTATTTGTGGAAGGAAACCATAGAGTTGGCGGACTTGGTAAAGACACTGGGTGTAATTTTCTCAAGCCAACCAACATAAAATGAACATGTTGAACATCTGCAGTCTAAAATGTCTTCTGCTTTATGCATGATTGCCCCAGACATTATACACCTGCTAAAGTCAAGCTTATACTTCATTATGCATTTGTAGCTTCACGTCTTTAATATTGCAGCCTTGTATGGTCTAATACCAGTATCACTAACTTGACAAAGTTACACCGGCTCCAGAAAAGAGTGGTTCGGTAAGGAGCAAATGTCCCATACCTTCAGCCTACTTCTAGCCTTTTCATTCAGTACGAAATACTTCTTCCGTTTCATTTGTACAGCTATAGATCACACTACCAATACAGATCAAGCTTGAGATATGATGGTATTATAGATTCTTTGGCTGGCCTCCGAGAGAACTACAGCATCAAATACACCATACATAACGAGCCGTGGATTATTCCTACTCCTAGAGCCAATTCCTGCAATCAGTTATGTTATGCACTACCTTCTGTGTTAAACAACTTATAGTACAAGTTATATGTTGATCTTCTTCATACCCCTGTCTCGGTTATTAGAAGGGTTTGTTAGGGTCAACTACTTCCTGAATAAGTTCCACCATTTCCCACAGTGTATTCTCTTATTTTTTAATGTTTAGTTGCGTTTTTATCATTAATGAGTCTACTGTATGTTGCATCATCATCACTCGTCACCACGAAATTAAATTATCGGAGTGTTCTGCTTACAGTCTTTGCTACCACTGAATGTGACGCATTTTTTTCTTGCTTAGCATTACAGTGCTACTGTTTCATGCCAGTGGGGTGTCACCTGCACATGTGCAGTGTGGTGCCACGCAATTCGTCGCTATGGAACGGGCAACATTAAGAAAGTCTGTGGCACCAACGGCATTAGGGGAACTTTGAGAATCAGTTTCAGTTTTGGAGGTCATATTACAATGAGCTAGTGGCTATGCGCTGCACAGCTAGATAATGCGGACGCCACGGTGTGTCACTACGAGCCCACTCGCCATCGAAGTGCTTGGACAACTGCATGTTCTGATTGGTTTCTGTCCGCGAGCATGGCGACGTGAGACAAGAAATGTCTAAGAAGTTATCTGTCCAAAAAACATGCGAAAGGCTTGTAAACATTTTGGAGCTCTTAAAGATGAAGAAGACAGTTGCAGAAACCTCATAGCTGTTGCCAGTATACACCAAGGCATATTTTTCAGCACCCGCTTGGAAGTAAGCACCAGCGGCTATGGTTGTGCTATGGTTGTGCTATGGTTGTGCTATGGTTGTGCTATGGTTGTGCTATGGTTGTGCTATGGTTAGCTAAGATGGTAGAAGAAATGGTTGACTCCAGTTAGACGAGGCATATCTTAAGTGGGTGGCTGCAAGTGAAGCAGATGACGGAGCGCCTTCATTCAAGATTCCCATAATGCGTTGCAGACGCCTGCTTGAAGGCCTGTGCCACTTTCTAAGGTCGTCCATTCAATTTTCGATGTGTCTCAAGCACACTCTTTAATGTCACTTTATGTAAATTTTTTTTTTACTCTGTTATTTTTCATTGCACGGCATTACAATGCTACTGTACCATGCTGGTGGGGTGACCTGTACAAGTGCGGCATGGTGGGGCGCGTGCAGCTGGTGTCTTCCTGCGTGATGCCGGTGGCAGCAGGCGCTAAAATTTTTGATGTAATATGGTGAGGCATTTGTCATGATGAACAGATGTGAAGATATTCATGAAATCATTTTCATGCTGGTTTTGCTATGGCCATTTTGAACAAATCTGTTCTCTGTATTTCATTGCAATTTTGATGCATTGTGTACATCATGCATAACATTTCATGCATTGCTGTGTGCATTAATATGTGTCAATATTAATTGTACCCATGTTTTATTTATTTATTATTATTATTATTATTATTATTATTATTATTATTATTATTATTATTATTATTATTATTATTATTATTATTATTATTATTTTCTGCACTGTCGTGTGTCACCATGTAAATGGTGTTGCGACCTTAGTCAAGCCACCACGGCTTTTAGTCCTCGCCCCTCTTGTGAAAGCAAAAATAAACTTGAACGATTAATTGTAAATTAAAATTGTAGCAGCCATTTACTTTTTCATTTAAATGTGGTCTTGTGCTTATGAGTATCTTTTGCTTTTTGATCAGATGTGCTCTGAGGCCATCTAAAGAAACACTTGCTCTTTACTTGCATAGAAAGGCTCTTCTTTGATGAACCTTTTTTTTTTTTTTTATCTGCAGGGTGACTTGAAGCATACTGGCCATGTAGGTCTTGATGGAGCGTTTTTTGGAGATGTAGCTTTCCTTGGTGATAAATATGGGCAGCTGCCAAAGCAAGTTGTGAATCCTTGTTAGTGAACTTTTTTCTTTCTGCATGCTAGAGATGAAATGCACCTCAGGCTTCTTGTATCTTTAAATATCCCTTGTCTAGGACCTGGTATAATGGTGACAAAAGCAGAACGTTTGGTTGATTCTTTCTTTTGTGTGTTTAATTACAGTCCTCTTATGATTGCTTCTCTTACTTTACTGAGCAAGTGAAGAAAACATACTAGTTATCATCAAGCTTTGTTTCACATGTGAAGTAGAAGTTGGATGCATGTTGCATATATTGTGCATATTAATTATGACATATTTGTGCAATATAAGGTTAAAACTTGCTAATCTTTTCTCCTGGTTTTATTGATATTGAGCTTTAATACTAAAAGCTGAGGTGTTACTTTGGAAGGTGTAAGTGCCACCACTCGACTAAATTTTTAAGGAAATTTTAACTTGATATTGACAAGTAGTCCAGCTGAAGCAAGTTCTTGAGCATGTTGCTGTCCTTTGGAGACACAAGAAGCAAAAAGAAATCCACACACTGGGACCTCTTTCCTTTGGCATTTCCAGATAAGCCTCAAGAAGATAAGGACTCCTCAGACTCTTCAGATATGACACCTCTCCTAAACGGCTCCAGCTCCACCGTAGATGGCAAAAGTGGCCCTGCTTTGGGTGTGTCAATTTGTCTTCGGTCTGAAAGCCTTGATTCTTATGGCATTATACCGAAATAAGTTGCTTCATGATTTCTGTTTTCTGATTAATGTCAACTGAGGTGAACCGAGTTTATTTTTATTCTTTTTAATCATTCTTTTTTGCTTTGTATTGGCTTGTTTAGAAGGTCATAACAGTTTAGCAGTTTATTTTCATTAGCTTACTAAGTGTCTCAACTGTACTGTTTTGCTCATCTGCATCACAGTCCACAAGGTAAAGTCACCAAACAGCTTTCCCGTTTTACGAGGGATTGTGCTTTGATAATACTTTTAACTGTAATACTTGAATCAAACAGAAATAAAGGCAGAGTAGTGCAACAGCCTTTGCCTTTTCTTTCATGGTTGCTCCATAGCCATACTCTCACAAATGATCTCGTGTGTATTCAAAGCACTGACATAAATTTTGTAAACATGTATGTTTGCAGAAACTTGGTCTGATACTAGTAGTGAGAAAGATCTGTCGAAGGAGTACATTCTTGAAAAAGAAATCTGTGCCAAGCCACTGGATCTGAAGCTTTCCAAGCCACTTGACCTGAAGAGCATGTCAGCAAAGGATGGCCAGAAACCTGATCATGAATATCATGAAATAAGCGATGAGGAACAGATGGATGCTACCGAGAGTCCCAAATTTGAGGCGAGTGTTTCTTTGCAGGACTTGACAAACTATTATTGGAATCTTTAGTCATGTTTGCTTGCCAGGACAGAAACCTGTATTTTCTATGCATTAACTAAACAGCAGATACATTAATTAACCTTCTTGTGTTTCAGTAATGTGGAAAGTTGGGCGAGTTGGTGATTCATCATCATACCCTATTGGTATTCTTGTGTTTGCATGCAAGTAATTGAAAAGTAACATTGCGAATCACTTAAGGACTGAACTTGGAGGTTTTTGAGTAAGGATATGTTGTTTAATTATTTTAGGCACATAATCTTTTTGGCTGATTGAGTCACCATAACCATATCTGTGTGTCCTGTGTTTGACCTTGCGTGTTGTATCTTGAAAGTCTTTCAGGAAAATAATGTGATGTTTAAATTCTTGGTTGTTAAAAGTTAAACATTTCTGCACTCTATTGTATATCTCACTTTTTGGTTGCTATGTTAGTGTTGTTGCAAATATTACACAAAGAAAGTAATTTGCACCATCATTGGCTCAAACCCAGTCCACAGAGTGTTCCACAATTTACTTGCTTCTGCCCTCTTGCAGTCTCTGGACTTGGGCCCCTCATTGATGGACGAGGTGTTTCGAGCTCTCGAGACGACTCAACTCAACTTTGACTTTGACAAAGTGCCTAAAGACAGCTGTTTTGCTAAAAGTGAGCCTCCAAAGGAAATGCCCAAATCTGCAAGCGGAACCTTCAAGAAGAAGCAGCTTGCAGCAGTAAAGCCCATTTCGGCTGCTGAGGAACAGACGCTTGAAACAGCTATTGCAATAGCTAAAGAGGCTGCTGCACAGAGCATGCAGGAAATGGATGGTCGCTCAGAATCTGATGCCACACAGGACAGCCCGCGCACCCCAAGTTCGCCAAACAAGCGGAAATTCTCCTTCAAGTTCAAGTCAAGCCCCAAATTGGGAAGGCGCACTTTCTCCGAAGAAGCAGAGGCAATTCCTGACATCCAAGACTCTCTCTCGGAAGAGGCCAAAGAAGCGTACAATAGTCTCGTCGACAAGGTGCCAGAAAAACTAGTGGCAGTTGAACCAACACCGGCAGGAGCACCAGCACCCGCAACGGCAGCTGTCAGTGAACCCCTGGATGCAGGTGCCGACATGAACCCACTGAGGCGAATTAGAAGTGGCATCCAAATTCAGCCTCGCATCAGAGGCAACCGTCACGGCATCCCGAGCAGCTGCAGGCCCACCACTCCGCACACGGCTGCACTTGCACGCTTGGCTGCCAATGCTGTCAGCTCTGGCAACACACCAAGAAACGGGCTTGGAGCTCCACCGCCGCCGCCACCCTTGCAGCAGCAGCAGCAGCAGGCAGAAGCAGAAGCAAATCCTCTTCCACTGCCGCCAAGGGACCGTACAAAGCCTGCGCAAGTGCTGAAGCATCACCAACGGAAACACCCGCTGCTGCTGCTTCCCGGTACTGTTGCAGCAGAGACAGTGGACACCTGTAAGGACTCGGGCAGTGAGTCGCCTCCTGTGCAAGAGTCTGTGACAGTGCCGAGGCAGGCTTCTGTAAATGAGCGGATAGCTGCTGTTGAAGCAAGGACAAGCAGAAGCGAGGCCGAGCCACGGTTTCCCCCACCAAAGCCAATGCGAACGTGCAGGTTTGTTAGTGCTTGTTTAGCAGCAAACTTAAATATTGTGGGGTTTCACGTGCCAAAAGCACAATCTGATTATGAGGCGTGCCATAGCGGGGAACTCCGTATCAATTTTGGCCACCTGGGGTTCTTTAACGTGCACCTAAATCTAAATGCGTGAGCATTCTTGCATTTCACCTCCATCGAGCAGCAAACTTATGCCTATGATTCCTGTGTTTTAGGGAATCTTACATGGCAGTGCAAAGCAGAAAAATTTCCAACTCTATTGTTGCAGCACAAAGCAGAACTTCTCTGATGTTGCCTGTACATTCCTGCGTGAGTTAATATGCAAAAATGGTAATTCCATTTTGTGAACAAAAAAATTGTTTTGAGTGTTCTTTCTTGGTGCATTTTGTTGCTAAATTCTACCCGCCATGATGGCTTAGTGGCTATGGCGTTATGCTGCTAAGCACGAGGTCTCAGAATCAAATCCCGGCCATGGCAGCCGCATTTCGATGGGGGTGAAATGCAAAAACACCCGTGTGTTGCATGCACGTTAGATACCCAGGTGGTCAAAATTTCCAGAGTCCCCCACTACAGCATGCCTCATAATAATATTGGGGTTTTGGCACGTAAAACCCCATAATTTAATTGTTAAATTTGCCTTTATGACATGCTCTTTTGCATTATGATATTGCAGCACGAAAGTTGCTCTTACTAATGTAGGTATTGATTTATTTTCAGTAACCCAGATGATTCATTCGAGAACCAGATTCAGGAAGAAATTGACAGCCTAGACCATCTCACAACAGCTGATGCTCCATCACCACCAACCATCTATAAGAACAGTGACCACGTCAGTTGTGAAGATCTCCTCGAGTTTGCCATGGACAGGCCTAATGCAAAAAGGTTGGACTTCTTGGAACATAATTTTGTGTGTTATGTGAGACTTATATCTAATGGTTTGGAGTACCCTAAGACTAACTTTAAATGACTTTTTACACATTCACTAATAGTGTTGTAAAAAGCAGCCAGCCCTTGGACATAATTTCTTTTTTGTCTCAAGCACTTGTTGAAGTTTTTGCTGTGAGCAGCAGTTATGAGCTAAGAAATAAGATAAATGTGTCTGTCTGTTCACATGTTCACTCAAATATTCTTATAGAGCAAATAGTTATCCAGTGGTGTGAGGAATCGGATACTATTTTGTACCTTTTAGTTATTTATGTTAAAAAAAAGTTAGGCGACAAGATATTTGCATAAGAGGAAATATATTGTTATGAGCCATGCACCTATCCTGCGGACGAATTAGAAGTGGCATAGCAGACGAGAAAAAGGACGAGGTGTATTCCGGCCTGCCATCTTTGTTGTTGTGGTGCCACTCGCTGTCACTTGTAAGTATTGTATATAAACCCTTTTTCACATCTCCCCCTAACATCTTTAGTGGAGGTTCTGTAAGTATCAAAGCCTCTCGCATTTCCTTATTTCTTCAAAATGTAACAGATTACCTGTCGCACAATTAACATGTGGTTAGCATTGTTAAATTTTTCTGTAAATCCACCCCTTATGTAACACCCCCTAGAGGTGTCCTTAAGGTAATAAAGTAAAGGGAAGTGATGCATATTCTTTTTCAAAGGTAACATACAAACTTGAGCAACAATGATGGTTTTGCAAGATTGAACAATTGAAGCTGCGAGGATGAATTTTCAAGCTGATATAAGCATCAGGATGCTGCAGCAGCTTGAAAAGAAGTGGACTGCCACTTTTATTGCACTGTCTCCGGGATTGGCCCACTTTTCATCACGCATCTCCAAGATCGACCCAGTGTACTATTGCACCATCCCCAGGACCAGCCCAACTTACTCGGCAAGAAGCCGATCGAGCAGATGCACCACACCCCAGGAAAGAAGGCACAGAAAGCTTCACTTTAATAAAGGAATTAATGTGTTGCCGTATATTTGTTATACTGTAAATATGTGCCTGTACCACTCCCATTTGTTGTTTTATTGCATAATTCCATAGAGAACAGCCGTCACATTTCTAGTGGTAATACAGACATATAAGCTGATTTGTTATGAGTGCTGTCCTGGGCGTGAGCTATTCAACAAGACAGCTGCAGCAGCTGCCATGGAGCATAGTCGTGGAGGGGTTTGTGTTTAAAGCAAAGAAAGCGTTGCTTTAAAACGTGAAGCAGAAGACTGTAGAAGCTTGAAAAGGTGCAATGTATGCCATTGCTTGTGGTTCCAGAACAACTCTTTTCAAAACCAAGTGAGCGTGTATTGAGGAGGCTTACATGCGCACCGTAATTGAGTTAACTTAAGGGAAGAGTCACTGGAGTCTGGTGGTTTTCTCCCTATCTATGCCTATCATAGTGTAGCAGTCATAGCAGTAAAACTGACCGCTAAGAAATCGCATGACCTGAAAACCTGCTGGTCTGAGTGGTTGGATCAGTTCCCGAGCTTTGCTTAAACTGCAGTGTTCAGATCCGACAGACCCACTTTGTTTTAAATTTTAACAAAGGTGCATTAGGCTGCTAATGTGAATGATCACTTTAGTGCCCATGTGTGGCACTGTTTAGGGTCACTTTGCAAACAACGAAGTACATAGCTGTGTAGGTTCAGCTGGCATTGCACAACTTTAATTTTGAACCAACACCTGAAACATTTGAAAATTGCTTATGCAAGTGGCCCAGCATCTTCAAGGTACCAGTGCCCATAGAAGTTACTTCTACGAGTTGTAGTATCATTTCTTGACGGCACCTATGGCATCACAGACTACAGTATTTGCAGTGACTGTCTTTTTTGCACGTCTCCTTGACAGGACTCAAGGCCCTGCACGAGGCGTTGACTCTGATGAGGTCCGAATCATGCAAAAAGTGCTTGCAAAAGAGGTAAGCACACACACTTACTGCCTGGGTCATCATGCTGTTGGAATGCTAACAATGTTATTTTGTTAAGTTAGCTAAACCAGGGGGGAGGAGGCTGCTATTCTGCAAGTGTCCACCTATGGACTGTCCATTCTATCCATTTCGGCCACTGCTCAGTGGATGGAGCTGTACCAGTGAGGAGACTGGCTGCGGTGCCTGCCTCCTCCTCACTGGTACCCCAGCCCAGCCAATCAGCACATCAGCAGCAGCCATATGGGACACTCTACTAGAGGTACACTTAGACTACCCCCCAGGCTCCACCTAGAACAGTGAACCTGTGATCATGCCTCCTATTTGTAGCGCATGCCATTGAGCCTTAAAATTTAAACATTTATCGATATTGAAGTGGAAGCTTTAGCCTGAGGCCATTTTTGATTTCTTTATCCAAATTCATATGAAATACAGAAATGTCAGATTACTGCTTGCTTATTTATTTATTTGTTGAAATACCTTCAAGGCTGATACGGCGTTACAGGAGAGGGTTGGGCAATATGTACAGATATAACAGGAAATACAGTAGTTATGCATTAACAAAAAACGTATACATTTCAGCATATACATTCAATGCATGAATAATTAATACCTTCTTCAGGAAGCACAGCAACAGGAAGTGGACCTGGAAAAGCCCTAATGGAGAAACAAGAAATGAAATAGATTTCATACTCTGTGCTGATCCCAGCATAGTGCTGGATGTAGAAGTGTTAGGTAGGGTAAAGTGCAGTGACCATAGGTTAGTGAGGTCTAGGATTTCTCTCAATTTGAAGAGAGAAAGAATAAAATTAGTCAAAAAGAAACAGGCCAACCTAGACGCATTAAGGGTAAAAGCAGACCAATTCAGGCTGGTGCTTACAACCAAATATGCAGCTTTAGAACAGGAAGATAAAGACAACATAGAGGTAATGAATGAAACCGTAACTAGGCTGATCTCAGCAGCAGCTATTGAAGTGGGAGGTAAGGCACCAAGGCAACCAGTAGGTAAGCTCTCCCAAGTAACAAAGGACCTAATAAAGAAACAGCAAAACATGAAAGTGTCAAACTCGAGAGACCAGATAGAATTCGCTGAACTGTCAAAACTGATCCACAAGAAAAAAGTAAGCGATATTCAAAATTATAACGTGGAAAAGATTAAGGAAGCAGTAAAATATGGACGCAGCATGAAATCAGTGAGAAGTAAACTTGGTATCGGACAAGGCAAAATGTATGCACTAAAAAATAAGCAGGGTAATATCATCAGCAATTTCGATGACATTCTAAAAGCAGCGGAAAAATTCTATACCATCCTGTACAGTACCCAAAGCAGCCAAGCTACCTTCATTCGAAGTAGTGATGAACAGGATAGAAGGGGCTCCTTCTATAACTAGCGATGAAGTTAGAAGGGCCTTGAAAGACATGACCAGGGGAAAAGCTGCTGGAGAAGATGGAATAACAGTCAATTTAATCAAAGATGGAGGAAATATCATCCTTGAAAAGCTTACGGCTCTTTATACGCAATGCTTCACGACTTCAAGTGTACCAGAAAGCTGGAAGAACACCAACATTATACTCATTCACAAGAAGGGAGACGTTAAAGAATTGAAGAATTATAGACCCATTAGCTTGCTTTCAGTATTGTATAAAATAGTCACCAAGATAATTTCCAATAGAATCAGGGCAACACTTCAGCTAACCAAGAGAACAGGCTGGCTTCAAGAAGGGATATTCTACGATGAATCATATCTATGTCATCAATCAGGTGCAGTGTAGACCGCTTATAACGTAAGTCGCCAGAGTTGTGAATATCTGCACTATAAGCGGTACCGCACTATAACCAAAACAATGATTTTCAAGCCCTGCACGTATGCAAAACATGTAGACCAAGCAGCCGTGCGTATCCGAGATTCGAAGCGTGCGACTGGGAGTTTTGCATCCGTTTAAATTTACGAACGTTGAAAGGTTAATGTCCAAGTACCCACGATCTTCACATGAAGCAGACAAAGTAGTAATCTAAAGAAATGTCTCAGTTTCGCCCGAAAGGCAAAGCATCAATTGTGACAGCAAGTTAGTAGAGAGCTATAAGGAGTAGGGATAGTAGTTTTATTGGCTGCATAAACTTGAAATATTTGCTTACTAACTGAATTAACAAGCGTGTTGTCAACGTGCACAAGCAAACATGAATAGACTCCGATGACCTCAGACAGCCACTGTCAAAACGCGGGCATGGGGAAATGCGGCCACCGCAGCGAGCAGAGGTTCGTGCGGTCTATCGCTTCAATGGAAACTGAGCGGCATAAGCACAGCGTATACAAAGGTCGGAGCCGTGTGGAGATCGATTTCAAGATACAGTGCGTGCGACAACGCCGACAGCTGACACTGGTGCGAACGCATTTGTTGGCAAAGTAGAAGCCGGACCCCCCCCCCACCTCCCTCCCTCCCTGCCTCCCGTGCTGCCTTCCCACTTTACTCCTTTCGCATGGGGGATTGCGTCGCCAGTTCCCCTTGCCCCAGTTGCAAGATATGCATTTGGTGCCGCAGCACAGCGTCGCCCTCACTTCCTCCCTCCCATACCTTCACGGCCTTTCGCGCAGTGGAAGTCGCATTTGTGCTCTCCGTGAAGGCGCGCGTCTCCCGCACGCTTTCATTTGCACATACAGCGCGCAGCATCATTTTATCGCCCTTGGACTCATGCTCCACGTCTCATGCTCCTCCTCCGCATCGCCCCCGTTGATCTCCTCTCCCATCGGTGGGCGCACCTCGTTGAGAAGCGTGCTCGCTACTGCCCTTGTCGGCGAGATTTTCCCGCGGCAACCGCATTATAACCGGTATTTCGTCGCACGCGGCTGCACTGTAAGCGGTATGCGTATACATGGAGTTCTATGGGAAAATTAACGGGAGTCTGAAAAGATCATACTATATCCGGTCCTGCACTGTAAGCGGTTACGTTATAAGTGGTCTATACTGTAATAGAGAAATCTGCGGAGTGCAATGAACCTCTCTATATGACTTTCATAGATTATGAAAAAGCATTTGATTCAGTAGAGCAAGGAGTACAGGAGGCATACGTGAATATATTGGCAAATATCTACAAGGATTACACAGCAACCTTGGTTCTCCACAAGAAAAGTATAAAGATACCTATTAAGAAAGCGGTCAGGCAAGGAGACACAATCTCTGCATGCTTAGAAGTATTCAAGCTCTTAGACTGGGAAGGCTTAGGAGTGAGGATCAACGGCGAATATCTCGGCAACCTTCGGTTTGCAGTTGACATTGTCCTATTCAGTAACAATGGGGACGAATTACAACAAATGATCGAGGTCCTTAACCGAGAAAGTGTAAAAATGAGCTTGAAGATTAATATGCAGAAGACAAAGATAATTAGTAACAACTTGATGAGGGCTAGTTGGTTCATAGTAAAGTTCACACAAAGATAATGTTCAATAGCCTGGCAAGGGAACTAAAATTCAGGATTGCCAGTCAGCCTCTAGAGTCTGTAAAGGAGTACGTTTATCTAGGTCAATTACTCACAGGGGACCCTGATCATGAGAAAGAAATTTACAGAAGAATAAAATTGGGTTGGAGTGCATACGGCAGGCATTGCCAAATCCTGACTGGGAGCTTACCACTGTCGTTGAAAAGAAAAGTGTACAATCATTGCATTTTACCGGTGGTAACATATGGGGCAGAAACTTGGAGGTTAACAAAGAAGCTCGAGAACAACTTAAGGACCACACAAAGAGCGATAGAACGAAAAATGTTAGGCTTAACGTTAAGAGACAGGAAGAGAGTGGTATGGACCAGAAAGCAAACGGGGATAGACGATATTCTAGTTGACATTAAGAGGAAAAAATGGAGCTGGGCAGACCATGTAATGCGTAGGATGGATAACCGGTGGACAATTAGAGTTACAGAATGGATACCAAGAGAATGGAAGCGCAGTCGAGGACAGCACAAAACTAGGTGGGGTGCTGAAATTAAGAAATTTGCAGGTGCAAGTTGGAATCAGCTAACGCAAGACAAGGGTAATTGGAGATTACAGGGAGAGTCCTTCGTCCTGCAGTGGACATAAATGTAGGCTGATGATGATGATGTGTTGGTTCAAGTAATGTTGATTCCACGTCTATTGTCTGCTTGGATGGTTCTTTCATCTTGACTTTAGTGGAATGTGTGCTGCAGCTAGCTTAGGTTTCTGTCTTAAAATGTTTGTCTTGTTGAGGCAATGCACGTAGTTATGTTGTAGGCTGCATCATCTTATTGTACAGTCGAACTCGGATATATCGAACCCACATATAACGAATTATTGTGTATAACGAACAGCAGTAAAATCGCCTCGAAAATTTTTGTATAACATTTTTATTATAATATATCGAATTACGAACTTTTTGAGATCCCCTTCAAATTCGATATATCTGAGTTGGATAGACAGCTGGGCTGGTTGGAACAGCATTTGTCCCATGTCCATCGTCTTGTGTTGCTGGCACTTTCCATGTTAGTTCATTTATACGAGGTCTGTTAGAAAAGTATCCGAACTTTGGCTGAAGAAAAAAAACCCGCATAAATGGAGCCTTGGAAACCTAATCGCCCTCAAATAGTCTCCTTGGGACTCCACACACTTCTCCCAGCGGTGCTGCCATTGTTGGAAGCATTCCGAGAACGCCTCTTTCGGAATGGAGTTTAGCTCAGCTGTCATTGCAGCCATATAATGTCCTCTCTTGTCTGAAATCGCGCTCCTTTCAATGGCCTCTTGATTTTGGGAAACAGCCAGAAGTCGCAGGAGGCCATATCAGTAGAGTAAGGAACCTATTGAACTACAGGAGTCTGGTTTTTTGCCAAAAAAGTCTGAATCAAGTGTGAGGAATGTGCAGGAGCATTGTCGTGATGGATGCGCCAATTTCCTGTTGACCACAACTCCAGTCTTGCGCCGCACAGCATCACGTAGGCGATGGAGGACATCCCTGTAGTACTCTTTGGTGATTGTTTGACCCTGTGGTGCGTACTCATGGTGTACCATGCCGCCGAAGTTAAAGAAAGCAGTCAGCATCACTGTGACGTTGCTGCGCACTTGGCGGGCCTTCTTTGGTCTTGGTGATGTGGAATGCTTCCACTGTGGTGACTGGGATTTGGTTCCGGGTCGTACCCGTACACCCAAGAGTCGTCACCAGTGATTATGGTGTTCATGCAGTCGGGGTCACTGTTTGTGGAATCCAGCATGTCCTGTGAGACTTCAACACGAAGTTGCTTTTGCACCGTAAGCAGCTTCGGCACGAATTTCTCCGCAACTCTCTTCATGGCCAAATCTTCGGTCATAATGGAATGTGCAGAAAAAGTGCTGATGCCCACCTCTGCCGCAATTTCTCGGATAGTCACACGGCGGTCCCGTATCACCACAGCGTTCACTTCGGCAATGACTTGGTCATTTCGGCATTTTGATGGCCGACCTCTCCACCGATGTGCGGCCGTCTTTAAACCGGTTGTACCACTCCTTAATCTGTGTGCTGCTCATTGCATCGTCACCGTAAGCCGTCTGAATCTTCTGAATGGTTTCCATTTGGCTGTCGCCCAGTTTCTGGCAAAATTTGATGCAGTAGCACTGCTCCAGTTGCTCCGTCATTTTCCTTGCAATAAAAAAACCGACGAGAGCACTGCGCACTACCTTACTCAAATGCTGCGTCCCAGCGACTGACGCTATTGGCAGGCGGGAAACAATTCGTGCATGCGCACAAAGGTTCAAGGTCGGCTGATGGAAGCACGCTTGTTTCATATCTATCAGGTGTTCACAAAAAAAAATAAGGTCGGATACTTTTCTAACCGACCTCGTATACTGAACAGTATTCCTTATTCTGTACTTAGTACTTGAAATCACTGCAATGCCAAAAAAAAAAAAAAAAAAAAAACCTGACGAAGTCTTTTTGCCGAAATGTTGGCTCCAGGCTGAGGCTTCTGTCGTTTGGCCACTTTTAATCCCTTCAGGCTTCTTGTAATCCCTTTGTTTTGTGCCACACCAGACAATCTGGGTTGTGGAGAAAAGATGGGGCCGCCCTGCTTCTAGGCACAGTAACCATTCTGTTTCTCGCACACAGCGTGTTGGTGCAGAGGAGTGCCTTGTGGCCCTAAATGAAGTGGACTGGGATGTGCACAAAGGAATCAAGTGGCTGCGGCTTCAGCAGCAGCTGTTGCAGCGGCATGGCTTGACTTTCCCAGCTGATGCCTGCTCCCACGCCCTGGAGCAGAGCGGATGGAATGTCTTGCAGGCCACCAACCTCCTCAGAGCCACACAGGCAAGCACCTTAGATGACACCACCGAAGTTTGATGTTTGAATCTGGCAAGAAATTTACTTGGGAGCTGTGGGGGAGGAAGGGAGTGTGTGAGGGTGTACAGATGTTCTGCTACACAAACTAGTAGCCCCAAATGATGAATTTTATTAGTGAAGCACACTCCATACATTATTGTTCACTACCACCACATACTTCGCAGAATAGCACCTTGGTTCTACTTTTGGTTACAGGATTCATGAATTGTGCACACAAAATGCCACACAAGTTTACCAAAAATATATTTGGCCTTTATAAGGACCTAAGAAGGAGCAAGTAGTTGAAAATGCAAACAGGTAGATGCTGAGCTGTTGAACAACGTCATATTTGTCACTGGTATTGCAAAGATTGGCCTCTAATTTTACTTGTGTGGATCCATCTAAGTAAAACAATTAAAAAAGTAGAACTAATCAGTTGTATTCCTTTTGAAGTTTCCTTTTACTTCAGAAAGAAAACTGCAGGTCAAAACACATTCTTGCATGCATCCTATAAGGAACAGTCTTGCGAACATTCTGCTCACCCTTCTTGGCTCAGGTGACACAGATAGCATGAGTGAGTGCAGGCCATTTACACTGTCCAGTCCACAGTATCGCATCGTGCCTGGTGAACAGACAAAGTGAGCCAGAAATGCCACTGCTCCTATTGTTTGCATGTAGCACAGTAGTAATGGGGCAAAGAAACAATTTAAGTCATGCAGTTTGCCACAGTGTTCTTATATGTATTGAGCAGTAAAATGTGCTGCTGCTCTTTATGCTTGTCATTTTTCACATCTGAACTGCTGCTATATTCTTCATGGAAGCTTATGAGGTTTGTTGGAGGTTCATAAATGGCAAGTGTCCTGGTTTTACGTTAATTTTACATTACATCTGTGGAGCCAGCTTCGATAGTGGCACGGGTGCCTTATGCTTTTGTATATGTTGTTTGCAGATTCTCGAGAATTTAAGTACAGCCTGTGGCCATAGATGTTTTGCAGTGTTATTTGTGCCTACTGCTTTGTGCTTGTCTTCTGTAGCAGATGGTAGACACGCTGATGTGCATGTGTGTGTGTGTGTGTGTGTTTGCCTGAACAGTGTCATAACTGTCTGCTTTACACTTTAGGAAAGCAATGAAAGAGGTGCCTTCAGAAGGTGGTGATGCTCTTATGTAATTTTCTTTTCTGTGTGCAGTTGTAGCGGCAAATGTTTTGTGTCTAACATGTGCTTCGAAACAAGAGCATGTTTTGCTTATGCTGTAAGCTTCACTTACTTGGGCACTCGAGTATGGAAAGTGTTTATTAGCTGAACAGCTCTTCAAAAATAGGTGCTCTAGGCATTCTATCTGCGATAGGAGAAATCTGGGAAGAAGTAAATTGGCTGTGCAACAGGCACGAAGCAAATAGCTGTCAAAATAATCTGTAGTCTGGTTCTGGTGCAGTGCAGATGGGTCGTTACTGCTTAGAAGAATTGCACATGTTGCTTTAATGGAAAGGATAATCAAAAGCATTTAACTAGTATTTGCTTTTTCACATTGTGCATGGAGTGAGCCACAAACACCAGACATCATTAGAAATGTCAGTTCTGGGAAAAAGTTGAGGCATATACATTGCACATACATTCTACACGTACAGTCAACATGGAGTTTTATGCTGACATACTGCCACTTATGTGTGCTACTTTTGCAAAAATACATCAAGCGCAGGACATATACAAATTCAAGCAGCTCTCTTGTATGCACAGAAGAATTCTAAATCTCAGCTGATAATGTACATTTTTACTCTGCCTCCACTCTTTACCTCTATGCCATTCAGATACTTACTATACAGGCATACTGTGGCTATTGTCAACCTGCGCACAATATTGTCCTAAAAAATCATTGTGTAGCTACTGTGAAATTGCACCCACGTAAGTGCATCTGTGTTTTCAGTGCAATGTATTATGGCACCACATAGGAGATAGTTTCTAAAATACATTTAAAAAACTGTCAGGTGTTTGTGGCTTACCATATATACATAGATATGAGCATCATATGCATGCTACTTGCGTAACAGTAGTTACCTAAATAGCAATAGCAATGCCTGTTTATCATAACTGCTTTTACAGGCGCTGCAAGATCTTAGCAGATGATTTCTTTTTGTACTTTGTTGCAGTGATATTTACTTTACTGCAAGTGTACAATAATGAGTCCAAGTATTTAGGCCTATGGATCTATAAATGCCATAAAAACTTGTCAAAAAATTACCTTTCCCATGTCTGGCTTTTGTTGTGCTTGTTATGTTGTGCCGTACAGTGTTTCGTGCTGTAAGCTTTCTCTTTTGCATCTAATTCCTTTTTTCATAGACCTCAGTGCCTCACATAGAAGCTGTTTTGTTTGTGCCAAGCACAGTCTGTGTTCATTTTTTAACAGGGTCATCTAGGATTTAGGTCATAGATGCCCTGCATCTGTAGACACATGATTGAGTTCATTTCGAAATATTAAAAGAGAATGCAGGTAGTCAGTATTTCAAGTTACACAAGTAACTCATTACGCATTACGCAAGTTACTCATTATGCATGTTCTTCACTGCTTAAGTATATTGTAGAATTTAAATACCTCCCTGTGAAGCATGTGCCATTCTCGTCATATATAATTGGTTGTCATTCCAAAGTTGCCTGCTTTGTTCTATTTCTCCAACAAACAGCTTCATTCGAATCCTCCTTTGGACATGCATGTTGGCAAGGGTGTTGGTAGAAAACCAAATGTGAAACATAGTTTGCTGTGGCATTTGCACACCACAGGCAATGCTTTGTGTTTTCTGCACAGGATACAAAAGTGCCTTGCTTTTGTCATAAGTAGGTTTTAGTTTTGTGCTCCTGATAGTGAACCAGTGAAGCATGAGCACTTGCAGTGTCTGAAAGTTCTCAACACTGAATGCAACCTAGCTTTCTTAGAGCAATGGGCAATGCTTTATTTCGCCTGTCAGTGCTGTCAAGAAAAAGAGCCCGTTAGTGTAAATATATTTATGAATAGGCTTTTCTAAGTGTTAGGTTTGCCTTGTGCAAGTTTGTATATGTTCAATGTATGCTTGAACCTATGTATTCTGTGAGCAGTGTTGTTTTGACAGGCTGCATGTCCTTGCAGATTTTAATTCACACAGTTAGCTGCCTCATACTTAGTCCTTGTGCTTGGCTGTTTGCTTATAGGTACTATTTAATAATTCACAAGCAGCTACATTCAGGCAATTTTCTTTGACTGATTGATAATAATCTTCGTCTTTTGAAACATATTTTATCTAAGTTTCTAGAGATGCAGATTATTAATAGTTTGATATGCTAACCTTTTACACTGAAACGGAAGCAAGCTGAACAACTAAACTTGCATTCCTGCGTCATACATCAGCTTTGTTTGACTGCTGAATTGAAATCTTGGCAGCTGTATGTTCAACATGCCTTCCGTACATGTGCAAGTGTGTTTTTGACCTTGTGCGAGTTGCCCTTGTGAGAAAGCAAGAAAACCACGTGTGTTCAGATGCAAAACACGCTTTCAATCTGGCTATGCATGATTGCTAATCATGTGGAAAATATTTTGGCTTGCAGTTGTTCTCTCACCTTGCTTTTAAGAATCTCAAAGTGGTGCCAGTTTTTTTTTTCCCCATCTCACTTTGCACTTAAAAATAAAATTCCCCCAATTCTATTCTGCAAGTTTGTGTCCTGCTACAACAGAGATATTTAATTTAAATTACTAACGGAAGCATCTGTCTATTTGGCATTGAAATTGCTTAGCTACCAGTGTTCTTTATATAAAGTTTTAAACTAATTTAAGC
Source organism: Dermacentor silvarum (assembly GCF_013339745.2). Taxonomy (NCBI): domain Eukaryota; kingdom Metazoa; phylum Arthropoda; class Arachnida; order Ixodida; family Ixodidae; genus Dermacentor; species Dermacentor silvarum. The sequence goes on from NC_051156.1 coordinate 227,232,531, forward strand.
TTGTAACTTTGTAACTAAGCACCTTGAGACAAGACAGGGTTTTTGTTTAATTTGCAATGTACGAGTGTCTGGAATGATCTGAATGCTACTTGCTGCTGTTTGCAGCAGCTTTGCAACAGTTCTACTTAGCATTGCATGTTGTGAATAAAATGTTTGATGAACGCAAGCTTCTGTGTCATCAAAGCAAGTCACTGTGCACGCATCATTAGTATTCATAGGCTAAGCTTGCACAGTGAAATCTTTTTGCCGCCACTGGGAAAATGTTTTTAGAACTAATAGACAGCTTTAGAATGAACAGGGTGTCTACAGACTTTCATACGAACATGCTGCCAAGGGTTATGAAATTCAGCTTATTTAAGTATGTGCAAAGCTCGGTCTAAAGTTGTCTGAAAGTACCTACCAGGAAAATGTTGTAGATCCACGTAGACCCTCACCATTGGCAGGAAAATAGTATAATGACGTAAAATGTAACACGAACAAGTAAGCCATACTCACGTTGCATACTGAATTTACTGTTACTAAACATTTATGCAAATCGATGAAATCATAATTATGCAGTTTACACTACTGTTAGCCATGTGTGAGTGTTTCTTGGTGTTTAAAATCAGTACTTTTATAAGCCTTTAGGTTTTTGCTCTTCCTAGTTTGAGATTGAAGCAACTTAACAGAACTGACATTTGCAAGAGTTGTGTAAGGAACCCAGCACAAACGGACACACAAACTAGAAAGAAGCAATGGGAAAGGTGGTGGGCTTGCCACGCTGAAATTTGTTAGAACCAAAACTATTTTTATATGTACAGTCTAGTTATGTGAACACTTGGAACACAGAGCGAAAGCCAAGAAAAAAGTTGTGCACTGCATTACACTCTGAATTGTTACAAGAACAAGCACGGTGCCATTTATTGATGCATCCTCACATCAAAGCCAGACTTCAAAAACATGTGCAAGGTAAGATCAGGGCCTGAAGATTCAATTCTTTGCCCGGTAATGACACCAAAGGGTGACTGATGCTCTTCCATATGTGGTATGCCTCGAGCAAATGGTACACGCCGAGCAACTTGGAAGTTGCTGGACAAGTGAATGCACACATAGATGACATGCATGCTGTCACCATGTCAAATGACATGGGCCACGGGGAAGATGAACGCTCCTGGGCACGACACGGCAACATCGGCACTTATCGACATCTGCGGTGGTCCCAATGAACCCTGCGTCATGATGCCCGCTCCAATGCCGACGTCGATTACGTCATGTCACGTGGTCCATTCTCAGGCTATAAGAAGCCCATCGAGCCAGCTCTTCATCAGTGGGCTTGGCAACAGCGCTGGCGGCAACATGCTTAGAAACCCGCTTTGCTTCGCTATCCAGGTTAGTGGCTATTTGCCTATGAGTTGTTACCGAAGCGACAACCGTTTCCTGGTGCTGTTGCCTTGCCCACTGTGCGTCAAAAGGTTTTTAAATTGTGTTTTGCCGGCCAACAATGATCTGTTATCTTGTGGTGACATCGAGGCCAATCCTGGGCCTTCTGAGCTGGAAAAAATGTTATCCGAATTATTGCAAGGTCAAAAAATTATCAGTTCGACTGTTGAGGGCATTGAGTGTGCGCAGAAGGAAATAGAAAAAAAGCTTACCGGAATAAATGAACGCATTGATGGTATTGATGAGCAGTTACAAAAATTGAATGGTCTAGCCGGGAGGGTTCAGAATATGGAATCAATAGTCTCGAAACTTGAATCTCAGGTGTTGGGGCTTCGGGACCAGATGGATGACATAGAGAACAGAGGTCGCAGAAACAATTTGGTAATATATGGTCTTGACGAGCGAAATACTGAGTCAAACGATGAACTAGTTAAAAAAGTACAAGAAGACATTTTTGTGAAACATTTCGGCAGGGAGGTAGTTGGCATTGAAAGATGTCATAGAATAGGAAAAAAGAAACATGTAGGTCACGTCCTGTTATATTAAAAATTCTCGACTATCGCGAAAAAATGGCCATATTGAAATCGGCGCATAAACTAAAGGGGACACATATATCCTTATCTGAAGACTTTTCCAAACGGCTTCGAGACATAAGGCAGAAGTTATGGAAGAGAGCGGCAGGAGAGAAAGCAAATGGTGCGAAAGTAAAACTCGTTTATGATAAGTTGAGCATCAATAATATCTTGTTCGGTTGGGATGAAAGGAAAAATGTACGATTTCAGATAACCAAGGCAAGGACTGACTGACACCAGAACCCTAACATCCGGTCTCTAAAGATAATAAATATTAATTGTAGGAGCGTAATTAACAAGGTCGCGGAGTTGGAGGCTCTTGTCCTTTCACACGATCCTGCCGTCACAATTATAACAGAGACTTAGCTAAATGACTCCATATATGATAGCGAGCTTGTCCCATCTGGATACAGTGCGTTTAGGAAAGATCGAGACGGTAGAGGTGGAGGCGTCAGTATCCTTTTCAAGTCGTCACTTAACATCCTGCGAATGCCGAATATACGCAATGTTGAAGGTATCTTTTGTAAAGCGTATTACAATGGCATCAGGTACATTATAGGTGCTATATACAGACCACCGAACACTCCAGTTTCCATGTTTGATGAACTAGATAAATATTTGCGAGCAAATATAAAGACTAATGACCGAATTATTCTTTCAGGGGATTTTAATCTGCCTAACATACACTGGCCAACATTCACGCTCACAAAGCACGATCTTGTTGGAGAAGCCATGCTAAACATTTGCTATACATATGATCTGCTTCAAGTTGTGTAGGACTATACCAGAATTCAGGGACCTTCTAAGTCTTTAGACTTATTCTTTGTCAGCGGATCCATTGATGCTCGAACAAGCTGCGAGGTATTTCCAGGAATTTGACCACCAAGCCGTGCTACTAACCCTAAGCAATACTGCACTTGATAAAAAATTGCAACGTTTATCTTTCCCCGATTTCTCTCGGGCAGATGACGTTTCAATTATTGATACTCTTGCATTTCATTTTAATGAGTTTGAAAACAGCAGATGCGATGTAAATGAGCTTTGGATCAGGTTTAAAAATATTATAAATGACTGTATTAACTCTTTTGTACCAGGAATTACAAAAAAGAAGAAACATAAAAACCCCTGGATTTCTCGTAAAGCGCTCCAGTTGAAAAGATGGCTAAAACGATTAAAGAAAACAATGAAGAACACAAATTTGCATTGCAATGGTAACGAAGTCAGTGAATTAACTTCAAAGCTTAAGCACCAAGTCAGTAGCGATAGGCAGCGCTACTATGGCGACTTATTGCCAAGTTACATCGCATCGGCTCCTGAGAAATTTTGGAGGAGCATTAGTCCTAAATCAGAAGAGTGTGATGTCTTTGACGTGAATGGCAAGTTGACTGATGATAACAGGAAATTGCAAACCTATTTAATGCACACTTTAAGTCTGTCTTCACTCGAGATAATAACATTTTACCGTACTACGACGCAGTCCTGCCTCCTATACCTGATGTTAAGATAACTGAACAGGGCATTTTTAATATGCTACTTAATCTAGATATTAGAAAATCTTCTGGCCCAGATGACATTCCGAATGGTTTTCTTAAACGCTATGCGGAATGGGTGTCCAAATATTTACATGTTTTGTTTGTGAAATCCTTGCAATTAGGCCAAGTGCCGAGCGACTGGAAGACCGCCAGAGTTAAGCCACTCCACAAAACCGGGAATAAGCAGCACATTCAGAACTACCGCCCTATTTCATTAACTTCAACTGCATGCAAACTTTTGGAACACATCATTCACAAACACATTTCGGAATTCCTTGAGAAACATAACTTTCTAACAACCCATCAGCATGGATTCCGAAAAGGCTATTCAACAATAAACCAATTGGTAGAAACAGTGCATGACTTCGTAAATAATATAAACAACGCTAAACAGACAGACGCCATATTTATGGATTTTTCCAAAGCTTTTGATAAAGTCTCTCATCATAAACTACTCCATAAATTAAACAAAATTCTTAAAAATCATAAGCTGATTAACTGGATTTCAGATTACCTCAGTGCCCGTAAACAATTCGTTACTTTTAAGAATCAGGACTCTAATCATCTCTCCGTTGACTCTGGCGTTCCCCAGGGCTCGGTTCTTGGGCCGCTCCTCTTCCTGTTGTATATAAACGATCTTGTAAATGATCTTCCTGTTAAAATCAAATTATATGCAGACGACTGTGTTTTATATTCAGTAATAGACAACCCCTCGGATCAAGTATTACTAAATGATGCGTTTCAGAAGGTAGTTGCCTGGTGTGATGATTGGCAGATGTCAGTGAACTTTGAGAAAACTGTTTTTATGTGCATTACTCACAAAAAGAAAAAGCTTAGTTTCAATTACTCGGCTAACAATATTTTTCTATCTGAAGTAACAGAATACAAGTACCTTGGCCTGTGGATAACTAATAACCTCAAATGGAATCGGCACATCGATAAGGTAACCACTAATGCCTATCGTAAATTGTTTTTTCTTAGGAGAGCATTAAAGCTGTCCACGTGTCCCGTTCGCTTATTAGCGTATAAAACAATTATACGCCCGTACTAGATTATGCAGCTATTATCTGGGATCCGTTTACGCAAACTAACATCAAAAAGCTCGAACGGGTGCAGAGAAAGGCAGTTCGCTTCATTTATAATAACTTCTCCCGTACCTCAGTAACAGAACTCCTAAAACAAGCCAACTTGCCTGCACTAACAGAGCACAATCGAGTTTCCCGACTAAAATTCTTCTATCAGCTTGTAAATGGACACTACAACATTAACATCACTGATATAATTACATTTTCTTCCGGGTATACCACAAGACAAAGGCATCAACTAACAGTGACACCATTCCGCTTAAAAAATAATTGTTTTAAATATTCCTTTTTTCCTAGGACTGTGATAGAATGGAACAATTTGACTAATATAGAAGTTACTCAGCCTTCGTTGTCTTTATTTGCTGCTAACATCTGTTGATTAGGCCTCAAGAGCAAATGTGACCTCATTCATTTCTTTTTGCCACGTTTATTTAAACCGATGTTGTTTGTATAGGCAATGTACTCCGTATTGCTTTGTTTTGTTGCCTGCATTTGTACGCTGATATATTGTACTTCCACCCTGCTAAAATCCCTTTGGGGATTGCAGTATCTGTAAATAAAATAAAATAATGAACAAAATAACTTGAAACCCCTTCAGTTTTGAAGTGCTTACAATAAGAGCGATTATGAAATGCCAGTGAGTGAACTTATTGCAGGAGCTATTGAGTTTTGATGTATGTGCAAGTAAATTAAATTACCTTGCGAATAAAAAGGGAGTGGGCACCACATAGCAGTGCACATTGGCTTTCCATTTTGGCCTCTTGTGCCCACCACTGACCAAAACATTGGCCACTGAACAATGGCTTATCCTAGGCAACAATCCACATCACTGGAAGCAGCACCTACCGAATACCAAAGCCTTCGCTGGAGTTTCTCTAGATAAAGGTTTTGCCATGCACTTCTAACCAAACATGCCCAAATGCATGTTGCCTTCCACCACTGATGCTAGCCATCAAGTTCCGCAGTTGAATAAAATGCATTCCCACCTCTACCACCCTTCTTCATTCTCAGAATGCATTAAATTACTTTACATGCAGATTTACTTGCAGCATAACAGTAAATTTGTGGTACTAGTATATAATGAAAAGTGCTGCATACTGTACCACAAAGCTGCATTGTTGTCATGGCCAAGTTCTGGATGTGGTGGCCTCTAAACTTCGTGGTGCCGGCTTTGAAATCCAGTTAGCACCACATATAACTATTTCTTTAATCCTCTGTCTTTTTTATGAATTACCCATGGCAAGGCAGATAGCAAACATCCAGGAAAGTAATAAATTTTATGGGTAGCTAATTAACTAATTCACTGTAGGGCCACATGGAAGATGCAGAAAGGAAGCCTGGTGATGATGAAATCATGTGCTGTGAGCACAAATGTGAAGACTAGCTCATGATATGTCCTCAAAATCTGTCAAAAAAAAAAAAAAAGTTATCACTCCAGCTAGTTTCTTCCTGCACTATGCAAGTGAGGCTTTGGGAAAACTAACTGGAATGGCACTATTTCATGGCACATTATGAAATTTATTTGAGAACTGGTGCTAGTCTTGGAATTTTTACTAATTGGGTATGACTTCATTATTACCAGCCCTCATTTCCAAAATTGCAACAGGTCTTTCTTCTAAATTGCAAGTGCATTTTGCCACATAGCACACCTTCCCTACTAATGGCGACACCAGTCATCACATTCAAGTGAAAATGATGCCCAAAGTGGGCATGCTTTACCATCTTTAATGGGCATAATAGATCTCAGCTGTGGCCTGAGGCTTCATCAAGGGAGCCACAACTACAAACCTATTTCACATTGTAAAATGCATGAACTGTGCACATCAGTGCAGACTCTGACATAATTAGGCAAAGGGTCTAATTTGCCTTAAAGTAAATGATCAAAACTTCATGCAGGTTTTTAATTTTTAACAACATTGTGATTTGTTGTGTCAAGTAACATGCCTGCCTCATCCAGTTAATGATACGAAGTTGAACTGCACATGTGCCAGGGGGCAAGTTAAAAAAATAATGTTCAATATGTGCGCATTGTAGGTAATATTTTCATGTAGTACTTCATGTCCACACTTTACATGCAGATGTCTAAATCATCTAGCAATCATCTCTTATCAACACACCTCGCAGCCCTACAATGTCATGGTTATGTTGAGATCTCCTTTATACAACACTCTATTGCCTCCCAATGAAAAGACCCGTGTTTACACTCATATAAGCCAATATAATTTTTTTTTTAATTACAAGGGCAGAGCTCACGAGTCAGGGATGCATCAGGAGTATTTGAGAAGTATATTTTGCAATCAGTCCATGCCATCTTTGACAGACACTACATCAGGTAGCCAATTGAGAAGTGCCAGCTAATCCAGACTGGTCGCACGAGCCATTTCAGGTGCCCCAGATAAAAACGCATTGTGCATGCAAAGAAGTGACAAGAAATCAAGTGAAGTCAGTGCACATGACTACCAAGCATCAGACATGAGATGACCTTGTCACATTCCATGCAATCACAAAAAAATTTGGACCCGATATCGCAGCAGAGATATTTTCCAAATTTTTAGGCATCCGGTTGTATTAGAGTAAATCCAGTATGTGTGAATATTTATCCGATAGAAGCCACAAGGTGAATGTTACGAACACCATTTATTCATACAAATATCTCGCCTTCAGGAATTCAAAACACATGACTGTAAAAGGTTTATAAAATACAAAAGCAAATATGGTAAAAAATAGCAAATATAGTGGGACTTCCTGGTTGGCAATCTATATAAGAACAAGGCACTCGTGTAATACAATAGCCTGAGAGGTTTTTTTTGTTTCTCTGCAAAGACTCACATTGGTTGCGACAGAGACAAAGTGGCACTCGGAAAGGGGCATGCAGCTCCCATTTTGGCAGATGAAGCAATTCCGATAAACAGGCAGTAAAAATGAACCGCTTCAGTAGATCAGCATGTATAGAAATGCAAGAGTGGCACATGGCCACTGCCTAGACTTTGGTCTGGTGCTCTGTGCCATTTGTTGTTCCCTGCTGCATTTGTTCCTGCATTTTTTTCAGCATCTCCTGCATTCTCTTGAGCTCAGCTTCTTTCTCCTGTAGAATTCTGTCTTTCTCTGAAAGCTTCTCATCAGATGCAAGCCTGTGCAAAACAGAAAGAAAGGATTCCTATGAGACTTTTCTGATGTAAGACCAGCAAAAAGCAGTGTACGCTTGCCGGCGCGCAATAGCTTTCGCCCACGTGCAAGAGTTGACACTCGTGCGCCTACGCATGCGCAGATGGAGCAGGACAGATATATCTTCTCCAGACAACTATCGGTGCCCTGGCTGCCTCACAAAAATACGAAACGATGTCTACCAAGGGAAAAATAGTGAGCTAAGTGGGCACACGTCTTCTTGTAGATTCAAACTACCATTTCTTGCAGGGTGCGAGCTTTCGCACTGCAGCAAGCGTACATATAGTTTGGCCTCCACAGCCCACAAAAGGCACCGTGACACTAGGTACCCACACTTCTCACTTCTGTGTCACTAATGCCCCCCCCCCCCCCCCCCCACTCTGATTACCATGTGCAATAATGTATTTCCAATTTTTTAAGGCTATTTTCAGTGTCCACATCAGCTCATAGGTGGGTTCTGCTATAGCTGTGCAGTTATTTAGTTTAAATGCTTATTCTGCTGCTTGTCACTCTGATCCAACTTGCAATTTCTGTAAGTGCTTTTCCCAGATATAAAAAGGAAATGACAATTTCGGGCATTAGTATGCCACACAGAATGTCAATAATGCATCATTTCACTGGAATGCAAAACGGGAGACAGATGGCGACTCCACTGGTGCTAGCATGAACTGCTGTGAACCACACGTTTCTATTTTCATAGGAAGTATATTGACGCTACATTTGTGTCTGTTAAGCTTTTAAGAAAGTACAAAAATAAACAAGTTATGGCACCTTTCCTCTAACGTAGTATGATCAGTGGCTTTATGCAACACTCAACCTGGGATCCTTTCGCTACAGTCCAGAACACCAGGTAGTAAATTTGAAACCATGTGACAAGCTCTGGTGTGGAGGGCATGCACAGGAGTCCGGGTTCATATGCACTACTGTTTTTTTTTTTTTTTTTTTTTTTGGGGGGGGGGGGGCATTCAGAAACGCTGACCTCCATGCATGCAGACATCTCCTAATCCACCTCCATTTTTGCCAACACTATCAAGCTAAGCCAATGTAGTGAAGCCATCGTGTGCTTCAGTAGCATCTATCTATAAATACCAATATCACTTTGATCACAGATTACTGTATGCTGAGCACATAATATACAGTCGAACCTCGATATAACGAAATTGTACTTGCAGCGAAAAACTTTGTTACATCGTGAATTTCGTTAATTCGAGGTTTCATTAATTCAATGGAACTAAGATCAGGAAGTAGAAATAATTCGTTACATTGCCAATTTTGTTAAATCGAGGTTCATTATATTGAGGTTTGACTGTAGAAGTAAACATTAGTTGAAGGCTTCATTGTTTCTTGCTTGTCCCATCCTTTGCGCTGTACAGACTTCGATATGTACCAGCAAGCCCACATGAATGCTCTAGACCCAAGGAGTCTAGAATGGTATACTAGATCTGCTTTGTCACTGAATTCGTTACCAGAATAAATAGATTAGGTACATTCGGTGCAACCTAAGCTCTGCCAACAAAATCGCACCGCATCTGCTCTCTCCAAAACAGCTCCAGAGGAACGTAGACATTTGTCTCTTACCGTGAATGAGCAAATGAAATTGGTTGACGCATCTATACAAAATGAATATTCGAGTTGGCCAGTGGTGTATTGGTCTCTGCATTCTTAAATCTTATTTAGGCATCCACCAGGGCATTGTTTCACTGTTGGGTGTAAAGTTTTCATGTGGCTCAGTAGTCTGAAGCTTTGAAGTGTCAACACATTTGCAAATTTCTTCATTTTTTTTCTTAAAGGTATCTGCAGTCAGATTTCAGAAGCTGATGGAGCTGCACCCTGGCCATTGTCTACTCTCGATTTCTTAAGATAATTGTTTTATTGACCCTTTTATCGCGGAGTAGTTCTCTCTAGAGAAACAAGATGGCGCTTTTGGTGGCGCGCCATATGTTGCCTCAGCGACCGTGCACAAATACGAAACCACTACCGCTTCTGTACGATGAGCTGTCGGAAATGCAACTGAGTTTTCGCTAACACACTGTGCTCCAATCATGCTGGATTGAATCATGTGGATTGAAGATGTGAGCAGTAGTTGGCTGCAAAAATATTGACTGGCGTATTTAAGAAATGTAATGAATATGTGTGGTCGAGTTCACGGACCGCTGCTGCAACTGTCCGCACCTATTTCCGACTCTTCGTGCTGTACGGCTTTCCTCGAGGATACAGAAATTTGCTCATCCGCCAGCTTTGTATCGCTAACCTTCAAAGAAAGGGCTTCAGCCCCAGTATGTTGGCAAGAGTGAGTACCGCTCATTAAACAGTCATAAAGAGAGTAGCGCTGCTTCCTGTCGTAGTAGGTTTTGCGCACAGTATCTAAACACATCTACCCCAACTTACGCCTGTTTTTCTGCCAACGTGTCGAGAATAAGTGAATGGGCGCACACTTAAATATATGCGCACTATCTATATACGCACAATAAATGACGGTACTACACCAATAGTGCACGAATGGTTGAAGCTGAATGTTTCGTCATGGTCCACTAGAGTAAGCGAGTTACTAGCGATAATACATCTTTCCTACAAGGTATTACAATATACAGAACATCTACGTTCCAAACTTTGAGTGCAGCAAGAACAAATCTATCACAACTGAGCACAACCGCAAGTGATTAGGCAGAAAATAAACAATCAGATAGTCACCACACCGAACAACTTTACTGAGCCAAACATGACAAGCCACTGCTTCAAAGTGTTTGCCAAATACAGTGTAGACCGCTTATAACGTAAGTCGCCGGAGTCGCAAATATCCGCACTATAAGCGGTACCACACTATAACCAAAACAACCATTTTATTGAGATAATGGACACTATAGGCACATTTCTGCCGTTGCTGTCACCGTGCTCTAGGTTCCGTATTCGCTTACTAAATAAATTAATAAGCACCGTGTCTCGCGCGTACAAGCAAAGATGAACACATCTAGCTCGTTGACCGCGGAAACGAACTGTTAAAACGCTCGAGTGAAGAAGCGCGGCGAGCGAATTGACCTTCGTGCTATCATGCCTCTCGCTTCAACGCGGCCTATAAGCGGCGAAAACACGGTGTGCGGCGGACTTTCCCTGTCGCAGATTGCTTTCAAGATAGGGCCAAGGCAATCGTATCGCCGAAGTGGATCGTCGCAGATTACGTCCTGCTTCGGTCCACTGAAACCGTTCCGCATTGCTTTGCTGGCAAAAATCCTCTCCTTCTATTTGCGCCAGTCCTGAACGCAAGTTTCGGATTCTCCGAACGCCCGTGATGCGGCCCCGACTTCCGTCCGTCTCTGT